>NC_142091.1:62680434-63013434 GCF_054644295.1 Miniopterus natalensis | reverse complement strand
CCAAGGTTGAAGCAGTTAGCAACATACCCATGCTAGTAAATAAAACCATTACCAGATTAGCTAGCTCTAGTCTAACCAATTCTTGAGCAAATCCTGCCTATGGATATGAAGAGCTCTTTAGGAGTTTTCACTTCACCAGTGGAAGGAATCTAATACTAATAATAGTACTGCTGTGATTAAGAACCTGTTGATATCACACTCTATGTAGCTATCTTTCCCAATAGATATCACACTTAGGGTGGACATGTTCAACATTGTATCCTAGAACTGAGCACCGAAATGATGCTCATTAAATATTCACTGACAAAACAAGAAAAAAGAGGCACTGAAGAAGTGGGTCAACTCATGTCAACTCTGTCACAACTGTCCTTCCCCTACCATGTTCCTGTCCATCTAGGAGACTTCTGTATCTCATAAGAGCCTGTTTTCCCTTTTAGTGCCCAGGTTTTCCCTGGGGCTATGTTACTTCCATAAGTCCTAGAAACTTGGATAGGACACTGAAAATCTATGAAACACATTTGAGATCATAAACTGTTTAACACCAACCATCAGCTGAGATCGTACTCCAAAGAAAAATTACTGGGAATCACAGGGAGCTCTTCAGAGTTGGGGTATCACGGCTGTCTTGAATCCTTTGCTATCATTTCTCTCCTACCAATTGCTTCATCTAGGTATACATGTTTTATTTCTGGCCACCACAATTTGGTGGTCCGTTCTATTTCCATTTCAGTTCCTCAGCTCTGATCTCATCCAGCGTCATTTCTCTTTCTATCGTAATTCAAAAATGTGGTCCCAGTACTCATACAGAAGAGTGATAAAATTTTCAAGTACATTTAGTCTCTGAGCTGAAGATAGATCAATACAAATTGAAAGGACATGCCCAAAGCTGATCATACCTTAGAAACAAAGTGGATTTTACTTTAAGTTTAAAATTGAATTTAAAAGTGATAAGTTCAAAACCAGTACATTTAATTTTAGAAAGTTTTTAATGAGTAAATAAGTTCTATTACTAAATTGAACAAAAAGCCGACATAGTGCTGGGTTAGTTCATTATTTTTTGACTCAGTCATTTGATTTCATGAACATCATCTTTAATATTTCTGAATTGGATTTTATATTATACTGGCACAGGTCTAGTCTGCTGATATAATGAATAAAATAATGGAGCTACTCACAGTTAAACTAAATTTTGGGTAAGTTAGTTAATTGATGTGTGTGTGTGTGTGTGTGTGTGTGTGTGTGTGTGTGCGCGTTAGAGAGGAGGGGGAGAGAGAGAGATTCTTGGTGTGAATTAATTGTGGAAATTAAAGGCTAACATGACATTTTAGAAACATTTGGCTGCCTGTTATTTTAAACTAACGTTTATGGGGAAATTTGTAACTCATTTTACGTACAGGAATAGGGCTTAAAGTGACTTAGAATTTTCATATTGTAATTGATTATTCACTTCAGAATTCAGTGTTTGAGGCGGTGACACTATATTTTATTATGTTATTCATCATAGGGACTAATTTAACTACCTTGATCTGGAAACCTGTTAGAAAATTAAGGACTTAAGGATAGGTGAAATTTGTAGTTTCATTTCTGAGATCCTGTGCCTTTTGCTACGCAACTCAAATCTAAGCTATTAAGACACAGAAAATGGATGATAGAATTTACCCACTTAATACTATATAGACTAGAATTTGGGCTCTGTAACATTGGTTAAAGATTAATAAGCCTTATGTTGCAGCAGCAACATATAAATTCTACTAAGTATGGTATTATAATAATTATTATTATCATTAATTCACACAACTATTTGTATAAAAAAAAGATTTGAAAGGGATTAATGTAAAATAGGAAAAAGCCTATTTAAAAAAGATTAAAAATAAGAACCAAGTAATAAATGAATAGCTTATGGCAGAAGAGAATGATTAAATTCTGAAACCTGTTCTAAAATAAATTACTGCAATTGAGTACATAATATAGTTTGAGCTTCCCAGTCACCACATAAAAATAGAAAAGATTTATTACTTAATCTTTATTGTTTCATTTAATACAACATATTAATTCATTAGGAAGGCACGCTATCATTTTGGACTCTAAAAAATGTGTTCTATGGCTCATTGTTGAAGTTGCTGTGCTGTACAACAAATACCTATAAACCCAGTGGCTTATTGTTTTAAGCTGTATGCATTCCTTATCATGTATCCGGGGTTCACTGAGCAGGGAGGTGCAGAGGCTCACCCCACCTCAAGTGTTGCTAGGCATGTTTGATGGTCCAGCGTCTACAGCCCTAAGTGGTCTGGAAATAGTCCAAGTTGAGTCTAGAGGTTGCATACAACAGGATCTAAGCTGGGTAAGACTTGGGGGTGGGCGTATACAAATCTGACAAGGACAGGCAAGGCTCAGCAGGAACAGGGACCGAGTTGGCCTAGGAATCCAAAAGGCTCCATTAGAGTCTCCTGAGAGACATCTTAAAATCAGCCACAAAAATATTTCTCCATTCTAGTCAAGTCCAGTCTCTGAAACACTAGGGAATTCCTGCTGATTGGCCTTTCTCTAATTCCACAGTGCTATGATTTTTCACTCCTATTTAAGAAGCTGTAATGCTTTCTTGCTCCCATTTCAACCCGTAAGTCAGGGTAGCAGGGGCCATTAACGTGATGTGTGCTTTACAAATAAAGAAGGATTTTGAAATAATCCATACACAGGGACACTCGGTCAGACCTGGAGGTTTAATTTAACTTGGTGTTCATTTACAATTAGTTTGTTTTGTTTACTTTCTTATATCATTAGCCAACTTATTTAAAAGGGGATACAAATAAACTTTGTGCCAATTACATATGAAAATAATTGGATTTTATTAATCCAGGAACTCAGGGGATCAGTTAAGGCAGGGGCACTTTGGTCTCCGTCACCTCGTATTCTCCACACTAATTAACTGCAAATATTAATGGATTGCTCAGAAATGGGGCACCTTTACACACCTATAAAAGCTCTTTAAGTGGCAATGTTTGTGTCTTTGAAAAAAATACTTGTTTGTACTGAATAAAGTGTTTGCTTTAAAGTGGAAAATTTTATTCTGAGCTACTACAGTGGGTTCTTTATAAAATAAAAAAGTTAACACATGAAGGGAATGACCCTTTCCACTTTCAAACTTAACAACATTGTCAATTGGATCAGGAGCTAAAAAGTACAATAGCTCATGTAGAGGTTCCAGCTCCATCTATTAAACTAATTGCCTCTATGGTTATAAATAGAATATTTAACTTCTCTGGGCCTCAGTTTCTTCATTGTCAAATGGATTAGTAATATTAGCAATGGCCACAAAAGTTATGGTAATGAGAGAATACAATAATGTATATAAAATTCCTGGCGCATTTTAGACCCTGAATAAATGTCATTTGTTCTCTTCTTCCTGTCCCTTTCCCTCAGGAGCTGAGGGTGTAATCCTCTAAGTCATAGCTGATAGTAGATTCCCTCTAGACCTTTATCATTTTAAAATAATAATAGTTCCAATCAGGTCTAGGATTTCCAGCGAATATGTATGTGTCAATCGATATAATGAGTTCAGTTTTATTGGTGTGTAAAGACATGACCAACCTGCTCGCCCTTGCTTAGAAGGCAATATTTCACCACCCTTGTGTAATGAGGAGGGATGATCACACTTCTTCAAACTCCTTCAACCTAACTTATGTGATTGGAATAAATTATTTCTGAAAAGTTTGCTAGAATTTCTGGTAAAATCATCTGTGTGATAATTTATCTAGGCAACTTCTCTACTCTTGTGTCAATTTGGTAATTTAATTTTATCCGCAATTTTAATTTAATGTTAAAAATATTAACTGATGTTTACTTTTTTGTAAATTAAAAATAAAAGATAGTAAAAGCAAATTGATGTCCCCATTGCTTTCCGAGACAGAATTACAGAGAAAGGGACTGCATAACATTCAAAGCGGTGTCTTCCATATCAACTCATTTCCCACAAGAGCTTGGTGTTCATTTCAAATTATACTTTTACTTCATTGTATATTCCTGTAAGACCCATCATCACCAGGTGAGGTCCTTTTGATGTTTTATATTTCCTTTCATTGATATGATGATGAAGTTGACCATTTGCATGGTTTCCTATTCAGATGGCACCCCCAAAATTTAGGTCCTTGCCCTCATCTCTGTTAAACAGAGCAGTAGCTGAACTAAAGCTCCTCTGCAGTATTCATCCCCAGCCACCGTCTTTTCTGTCTAAGGCATTCGTGACAGACACAATCCCAGACAGCTCGGGCCCCATGGCACTAAAAAATTAAAAGATAACATGAATGATATGGCACCAGAAAAATCATTACAGCGATAAAAAGAAAAAGACAACTTAGGCTAAGTCTTTGAAAATCTAACATAATATTCATCACACGGAAACGTGTAAGTTGCTTGCGGGAAAGTCACGGAAATCATTCCTAGATAAAAAAAAATCAGCATGGACAGAAGACAGACAATGTCGTGAGGTTGGTTGAGAGTGGCAGTGACCTTGGCATCCAGGTAGATAGGGGGAGCTAAATTCTCAAGGCTTCAATAATGCCCAGACAAGAGCAGAGCCATCTGTCATTTGTCTTTGATGTTAAAAATAAGTCACTGCACTGGAGATTATCCTCTCCTCTTGAGTATATGTTCCTTCTTCTTTTGTTTTTCAGATGCAGAGTTCTGACAGCATGTGATTGTAGAAAATATTTTGAAGTAGCTGAGAGAATATGCTATCAATGTCAGTGGAAAATAATTAACTTTTTGTATGAAAGTGCAATTCAGAATGCTGTATGATTTTGTTATCTTAGAGGCCTGTGTTTATTAGGCTTTGATAATTCACCTTGCTAGGGGCAAATCATTAAATTTGAGGCATTTTTTATTTTATGAATTTATATAAAAGATAATGCACAGTCATAATAAAGCACACTATTGTAGCCTACATTATTGTATATTTTGTAACTTGTAGGTTTCAATATGTACAAAAGAAATTAAATGTGGCCAGTTCAAACCATTACTGTGAATTAGTAATGAGAAATATTTTAATTAACTTACAGAGTGTACAATTTTTCTGTTGACAGGCTTGCAGATCATCTTTTAAAGTAGCTAAATATTCCTTCTGAAAACTTTATTAAAAATCAATTTACTTAGCAAACTGTCCTGATAAATAGCCACTAGCTAAATAGGCCATGGATGCATATTTTCTGGTGTATGGTCTCTCAACCTGGGGCCTTCATACTTGCTACCAGCTTGACTTGAAGAGTTTCTAATTTAAGTGTGCACAGCAAACATCTGACATACCCAGCACTGGCTGCGTGGCCTTGTGAGTTCTGTGGTCACACAGGGGCCCTCGCTCACAAAGGCCCAAGGCTTCGTTTAATAGTCCTGTTGTCACTGTCTTGAAATTCTTATTGTCTTTGACTTTATGTTTTGTAAATGAATTCTGATGGCACAATTGAACATGGTTGGGGGTGGGGGGCGCAAAGTCTTGGTTCATATACACACCTGTCTCTCAGCCATTCAGTGTGGGTTTTCAATTGCCCTTTAATCTCTGGGCCTGAGACCTGGCTTACTATCGCTGCTTCCCTCCAGATGTGGCAACAGCCCTTCTTTTCTGGAGGTCCAGGTAGGGAGAGAGGGCGGGAGTTCATATTCTACCTTCATCCTTCACTCCTCCATGACCTGGGTCAGAGTCCAGTGTCCTATGCCTGTGCTCCTAGGTGTCTCAGAGTGGGACTGGTGGTGGTCATTGCCACCCATTAGTGACTCTGTGGTACATCCAGTGGGCAGCCAGAGGCCACCTGTTGCAGGTGGGTGAGGTTAGCCAGTCTGACCCAGGTTGGGTTGTGGAAAGGGAGGTGACTGCCTTACATTCCCCAGAGTCCTCCCCAGCCAGGGTTGCTGCGCATCAGTCTGGGGCCTTTTGGAGGGGGAAGCTGGTGCACCTTCCAGCCAATACCAGTCACAAGTTGGGTGGCCAGAGCAGCAGATAAGGCCTGTATTCCCCCGTATTCCCAAAGCCAAGGTAGTGACCATCGGATGGCTCTGTACCTGGCTGAAGGCCTCTTTTCCTCCCCTACCTTACCCAGTATAACTTGGACTTGTTAACTTTGGCCAACTAGAGGCGCCTATTGAAAAGTTAGTTTCCTCCACCTGGGAAAACCTATAAGATACAAACTGTGTGATTTTGGTGTTTCCACAAATGAGATAAATGTTCTTATATGTGTATTTAAAACTAACATCACTCACTATAAAGAATAGAACAGATTTTGCTAATAAATTTTAAAATATTTACATAGAATAATAGTAAATAGCAAATAAAACACCATGGTGACTCAAGAGAGAGACCACTGAAAAAAAGGAAATGCTTTATATTTTAGTGCATTTTACAGTACCCCCCCCCCAACTTTTTGAACAAGAGGCTCTGCATTTTTGTTTTGCACTGGGCCCCACAAATTATGTAGCCAGCCTTACTGATACACAACTGTATTGGATTCTGTCTCAATGTCAGGTAGTATCTATTTCTTCTTGCTTTTCTTCTTAAACTAATTTCTGATACAGATCTGCCCTTCACACATAAATACCACATGTGCCTCCCTGTGTCAGTGGCCTTCTGGTACCTGCACAGTGGACTTGTCAGCCTCCATGCACTTAAAACGTTCTTCCTGGATTGCATTTTCGGTCCTGAATTCCCCTGTAGGCCCTTTCTGGCTGATAGATTGTACAGATGTATGTGGTTGGCAGACATAGCTATCATCGGGGTATGAATGGAGCTGCAGCAGAAGTTTCAGAAAGAAGTTAACTGAAAAATATGGAGTGCATTACTTCAGACTGTGATGTTTTCAGCATCAGTGGTGAGGACAGGAATATTGTGGGAGAAGTCAAATATTTGATTATCAGCAGGCTTAGAGAATCTATAATGTCCTTTTCATCTCTAAATTGTATGGTTTCAGAAATGAAGGGCTATTACTGGCATAAGAAAAAATAAATTATCTCTAATGTGCTTTTCATGATTTTGAAATATCACTGAAAACTGCCTTCAAAATCTAGGCAGTTTATTGTAGTTCCATAATTCTAGTTGAGGCAACTTAATAGAGATCTTTGGGCACATCTTCCTGACACAATTTGCTGAAAGTTCCCCAGGGAATTGAGTATCATGCAGTATTAACAGATGAGAGAAATAAAGAAATTAAAATGAAATGCTTGACTCAACCCAATCACTCATCTTACTCATATTTTTTAGAGTCAGCTCTTTGTGTCCATATTGAGAATAGCTTGTGACTTTGGCAATTCATTTAATAACTCTTAGCCTGTTTCATTACCTTTAATATGGGAATGATAATGCCTCATTTTGTGATTAGATGCAATGACAAGAAAAAGTCCCCAGCACCTCATACCAAATAAAATGTAATTCCATTTCTGTTTGGAGCATCTCAGTTTAATCACAGTTTCACAATACACTATGCACATGACAGAAACAATGAACCCCACTGAATGTCTTTGTAAAGATGGAATACTTATAATATCAATTTCAGGAGAGTGATGTATATGAATGTGTAAGGTGAAAATTAATTACGTAATTCTCTTTTGAATTTTCTTGATGTCTAGAATGAGAAAATTGATGTAAGGACTGCATTTTGAGTTACTTACCAAAAAAGGTCTTGGGCAAATTATTTTAATTATTTATAATAATATTTTTTCCAGATATATGGTCAATAGTGCTGACATTATATTACTTGATATTCACACTGAAATTGCAATAATAGTCCAGGTGGGCACTCTCACTTCTCTGATTCTCTTTTCCTATGAGGACAGAAAGATAACAAAGAACCTTTGATTTTAATTTTTTTTCCTTAGGGCCCTTATCAATGATTTAGAAAACTATAGATCCAGGTCAAAATTGGCTAAGGCTTTTGGGCACCTTTGTTAATTACAAAGCTGTATTGTTTAATTCAATATAGTTGGTTCTTCCTCTCTCCGTTGTGACTGCTTAAATGAATGCTTGTTGATTCAGCTTCTTAATGTGTTTCATAGCTTTTAATTTCTTTCTATCTTCACGGCTACTTAGTACAATAGCTTCCCATACGATCTCACTAGAGCTAATTTATTTCTATCACAAACCATGTTCCACTTTGTCGCTGGGGTCAACTCCAAAGATAATGAATTCAAGTCACTGGGGATCTGATGGGAAGTAGAAAGCAACCGTCTTCCCTTTCTGGGTTTGGAACCCACTGAAACTGAAGACAGAGGAGAGGGCCTAATAAAAGTACAAATGCCAACTGCAATAGGCACACTATTTTTCAAAGAATGTGGGTTTATATATGCAACCAAATACTTTTATTTATACCTGCCACCCAAGTCTGTCCCCTGGAATAGCCCACTTAATAGAAAGTTGGGATTTATAGAGCAAATACAGTTGCTGCAGCTGCTGATTCTTCAGGCATAATACACGTGTATGTGTGTGTGTGTGTGTGTGTGTGTGTGTGTGTGTGTGTGTGTGCAGGTGGGTAGGGGGTACAGTGATTTTCCAGAGTGAATAGACTGCCTGCAACAACCCACCTATGTCAACTTTTGAAATCAAGCCCTTGTTACCCATTAGGCAATATGTCAAATCTCTACGCCCACTATAGTCAAGTATCTTTTGGCATAAAGAGAGATTATTCAACAGGTAAACTCAGAAGGGAATATTTGGTTTGTGGAGATTAATTATTTCATTGTTCCAGAAAGAAAACACTGATATGCTGAGAGCCATGCTTTCAGGACACTGAGGCTCACACAAAATTATGAGAAATGCCATTATTTTCATGATAAATAATATTAAAATTTTGCCTTACAGTTGCAAAAAGTGTCTGACAAAGAAGTATTGAAGTCAGAGAAAACCATGAGTAAGAAAAAATAACAGTGGCCTTAAAATATGATTTGTTGATTTTCTAAAAATGAACTTAATATTGCAATGTTGACTGTGACAGAGTGGGAGACAGAGTGAATACTTATGATATGCTTGGGGAAGGACAGCTGACCAACAACCTGGGGTCCCCCCTGGCAGCCATTGTCCTGATAGACACACCATGATTCACAACCTGGTTTTATAGTGTGAAAGGCTTAGAAACAAAGATTTTGCCCACGCACTTCGTTTCGTTGTTGTTGTTTTTTCAATTGTCACCCGAGGAGGATATCTTTTCCATTGTTTTTTAGAGAGAGTGGGAGGGAGAGACAGAGAAAGATAAAGATTGATGTGAGAGAGACACATCAAATGTTTGCGTCCTGCAGGTGCCCTGACCATGGTGGAGAGTGAGCCTGCAACTGAGATATGTGCCCTTTGCCGGAATCAAACTGGGGACCTTTCTGTCCACAGGCCAATGCTCTAACCACTGAGAAAAACCATCCAGGGCTCACATACCTAGTTTTAAGTTACTTATACTTAAGGGGCTGATACTGATGGAAACTAGCCAAATGCTATAAAAAGCATAACCCGTATGCCTCGTGGTGGTTTTTAAAAAACAATTTTTTGATGGGGAGCTTATCTTTTCATTGCTTTAGAAGACCTGTAAACAGTGCAGCATGTTATTCTAAACACTTAATAAAACTGAGAAGTTTTTCATTTACTCACTATCAAATACCAGCCCTGCATACATATGCCCAGTTAATTTTTTACGAGACAGTTTATCATTTTTATAATTAAAATTTTAATTTAAAACTTGATGACACTTGTAGGCCATATGGATTTGTGAACACTATCCATTAAATCCCAGTTTTCTCAGGGACTGAGGTCACTGTCTGGCTTAGTCTATTTGGGCTGCTACAACAGAATACCATAGACTGGGTGGTTTATAAGCAACAGGAATTTATTTCTCACAGTGCTGGAGACAGAAAAGTACAAGGTCAAGACTCCAGCAGATTTGGTATCTAGTGAGAGCTCACTTCCTCATTCATAGAGGGCCATCTCTTCACAGTGTCCTTATGGGGGGACAGGGGGGAGGCACGGGATGACAAAGATCTCTGGGGTCTGTTTTACATGGGGTTCCACCTCCTAAGACCATAATATTGGGGATTAGGATTTCAGCATAAGACATGGAGGGGAGGGCGCACATTCCGTTGATAGCACTGTCCTTCATGTGACAGCTGAAACTGAGGTCTTCAAATTTACCTTCTGAAATATGCTGAGGATTCTGTGACATTTCCACATGATAGTATAAAATGTCAGCTCCTGAACTTTTGGTTACAGGTAAAAATTACTTCATGACAACAACTTGGCATTAAATAGCGAGCTTATATTCAAAATGGCTATCATCCACCTATCCCTAATATATACTTCTAATAAATTTATAGTTCGAATAAATTTGTTCATCTCTGCTATCTTGTAAAAATATTCTTTTTACCAGCTAGAGGCTATTTCTTGCAAAACTGGGCACTCACCCATGAAAATGGGTAATTGAGAAGGGAATTGTCATTTATTTTCCATGTACATAAGATTACTACAAAATTAAATTTGGTAATTTGCTAATAAGGAAGTTATGCTTTAAAAAATTCTCCATGTTGGCTTTAAAGGAATAATCATTTGAAAAGTGACATTCAGATCATTTAGAATGACTTTTTCTTTTCCCTGAGAGTAACCGTAGTATGACAACCAGAAGTCATGGCTCAGGATTAATAGTTTCACCTTAAATCCTTCTTGATTCCCAACGTGCCTTTGCTGCCACTGCCTCCAGCTCCACGGCCTGTCTTCCACCCCACATTCTATCCCAGGGTTACCATGACCTTCCCTCATTAACTCCATGCCACTTAGAACCACATTTTTAGCTATAATACAGCAGAAGAGAGTTGGAAAGAAGCACAGGGAGGTGCTATAAAGTTGAAGAATTAAAATAAATCCTTTGACTAGTTTCACGTAGCCTCCTTCCAGAGGTGAGCTGGGCATTAAAGCCTGCATAGGTTTCAGTGCACTGTTCCTGATTCACTCTGCATAAGCCATTGCTTTGCCCCCGGCACACAGCTGTGTGGGGAGGGTAGCCCCTTCTCTCCAGGTGCGCTCCAGTTCCAACACCACGAGACAGGATTTTTGTCACACACCCTCATCTCACAAGACTATGTTTGTTGCAAATTCTTCATTTGTGTAATGTACTTCTGGAGGTCAGGAAATATACCCTACTCTATTTACAATATTAAACTCAATATAAAAGGTGAATAACGTTACAGGGGAGTGATTAAGGACAGTGATTAAGGACAGTTTTCCTGATTTCAACTCTTGCTTCAGCCATGTTCTATCTTCTAAAATTCAGCAAAAGCTGAATGCATTGTAGAATGGCATAAGAATATTGTGTCCATCTCCAAAGTAATGTGAAAGTTGAGAACACACATAAAGCCCTTAGCAAAATGCCAGGTGAGTACTATAAGTCCTCACCGTATTTAGCTATTACTAGGAATTACAACTCATAGCAAACACAATAAATCTTTTGAACTAACCAAATACTTGGTACATATTTTCTTAGATTGACTACTAACGTCTAGTGGTATTCAAAGAAAATCATCATAGGGTTTAAGGAGTACCTGTCAGCACTTTTGAGTTTATACTTTTACTTCCAAATGTACAACCATTTCTGCTTCTTTCTCAAACTCTTTTTGCTTCAAATGCTGAAAACTAGCTCTAATTTTGTCAATGAATTGAGTCAATTTTTTTCCATATACTCAAATCAATTATTTGAACAAAGTATACAAAGCTACATAAAAGCGATGAATTAAAATTCTTCCTATTTATTGGGGTTTTAAGTGAAATGCTTAGCTGTACTAAGGCCAGACTTTAAAATAGCCAAGTACCTAAGCTTTCTAAATCTAATTATTTTTACTGTTCTTAAAACCCAATTACCCCAAATGATTTAAGACTATTTACCTTAAATATTGATCTGCTTTGGCTTATTTCATTTTGCAACAATATTCTCCAAATATCTTACATGCATTAGAAAAATCTATACCGAAAAAACAAAACTATGGCATAATTTTTATAATGGCTGACTTTTTCATTCTAGGCTATAACCATTATAATTTGACTGTACAACTTTTATTGACTTTCTTGCCAACAGGTATCTAATGCCAAAAATAAAGTAGACATCGGGAATGTGAGTCCAATTAAGCAGGCACAAATATGCCTTTACAAAATAATAAAATGTGCAGGTAGCTGCTATCAAATATTTTCAAGAGGAGTGAGAAAAATTAAAAATTCTAAATTCTTATACCACTGCCATTAAAATAGTTATATATAAATACTCTGCTCCTGCTCTTGGTATGTCTTCATTCTATGGTAAGTGACATCTTTAAAGACAAAACATATGCAAAAAGATCTATAATTTTAGTATATAAGGTTATATGTTCTTCGATGGTAACATTTATGCTTTATTAACTTTTTGTCCATGTTTAAGTGAAACAGGAAACTTCATCTGCCTAAGATTTAACAAAAAAAAATTCTAAGTGATAAAGATAGAAGAAATAGTCTTCAAATATATGTATGTGTGCATGTATGGCACTGTGATTCAGATAAATAATTATTTTTCTGACATCTGGTTTATTTATATAACACCACATGACTGCCTTTCTCCTATGCACCTGTATTTTCACATGGTGGTTTCTACCTGTGCTTGTCTGCCTCTGTGTCTCTTCTCTTCTAAGGAACTAGTCATATTGGATAAAGACCCACCTACTCTAGTGTGACATCATCTTAATTCAATTACATCTGCAAGGACCCTGTTTCCAAATAAGGTCATGTTCACAGGTACCTGGGGTTAAGACTTCAGGATATCTTTCAGAGGGACACAATTCAAACTACAGTAAGGAGAGGAGAAATACTCACTTCTGTCATCAGTACATAAAGTTTTACGATGATAAGACGAAAACATCTACTAGAGGATCACAAACATGAGATACCACATTCAAACATAGGTGTTAGGCTATATGCAGAAACGGAAAGGGCAGCATTTTAAAAAATGAAAACTGATTATGATACTCTTAAACCCTTTGGTTTAGAGGCTCTTTAACAGGAAGGTCTTTGGAGAGAGTTATTAGAGTATGTAGTCTTATCTACACATGGAGTCCCCATGCTTCCTGCTAACCTCAAGTTTTGCAAAGGTGGTCTCTAAGATTACTCAAAAAGCTGTGAAACATATTCAATTAATATCTCAACATCTGAGAAATCAAAATAGAAGTGACTGGATGGCTGGTTACTCCACTGGTGGAGCAAAGGAAATATTGCTGCTTCACTGGGCAACCTGTTGAAAGACAATGCATTTTTCATGGAGAAAAGGTGTGAGAGCCAGGCTTGCTATGGAACCATCTTAAATTTTCTCAAGAAAGACTCTGGAATGGCAAATAAAACTAAGCAGGTATCAAAGGAATCCATCCTTAGGGCTGGGGAAGAGATTGTGACAGGAAGGAACAGAGATTCATTTACCCTAATCATCTGGGAGTTTAGAGAGCCCAAACCATCACGGGGTTTTCAAAGAAATCATCAGAGAATTCAGAAGGGAAAATCAGCTTTAAGTATCCAGAGAGCGGTATGGCAAAGAGAGTTTTAAACAGAAAATAATGGTATCGATAAGTTCTTCTCCCTTACCCCCTCCATTTAGTCTGTTTGAGATGCTTTAATAAAATAAGACAGACTGGATAACTAATAAACAATAGAAATGTATCTCTTGTAGTTTTGGAAGCTGGGAAGTCTGAGATCAAGGAGGCACAGGTTGCCCCCTCATGCAGGTCCTCTTTCTAGCTCATGGTTAGAGCCTTCTCCAGTCCCCAGCAGAAGGAGCTAGGGGAACTCTGTGGTGTCCCATTTATTAATCCCTTTCTTGAGGGTTCCCACCTCATGACGTAATCACTTCCAAAGGCCCCTTCTCCTAATACCATCACATTGGACATTAGTATTTCAACAGATCAATTTGAGGGGATACAATATTCAGGCCTCAGAACCCCATTACCCTCACTTCCAAATCTTGAATGAATCACAAACTACAGTGAGCAAGGCAGGCTTCACAGCTACATTAGGCCTCAGTTAGGGGAGAGTGAAAAGGAAAGTTCGAAAATGTTATTACTACATGAAGCTGGATTTGGTAATTACTGTTTGGAGATATTATTACAGAAATATGGCCAAAAAACTGAGTGAGACTTTCTGAGTTCACATCTAGGGTCAAAGGAAGAGCCAGCTCCCACTAAAATGATGGCAAATAAAAATAAAGAATAAAGATGCTGCCCAACCAGCATGGCTCAGTGGTTGAAATTCAGCCTATGAACCAGGAGGTCAAAGTTTAATTCCTAGTCAGGGCACATGTGTGGTTTTTGAGTTCAATACCCAGTAGGAGGCATGCAGTAGGCAGCCAATCAATGATTTTCATTATTGATGTTTCTATCTCTCTCTCCCTCTCCCTTCCTCTCTCTGAAATAACCCTAGAAGTTTTTCCTGTTTGATAGAATGGTTTAATAGTATATGGTAATGATATTCTGTAGAATCAAAATAGAAAAGATCCCCTGCTCTGGTTTTGTAAACAACCATCAAGGAGAATCGCCAAGGCTGCTAAGTAAGATTGGGTAATTCACCCATTTTGTAACCTACTTCATAATAACCACTGTGAAACTAAAGAGTTTTCTTATGGTAGCCAAGATAAAGAAAAAAGCTTTTTAACATTCTGACACTTTAGTACCCTTTTGATTAATTTGTCTAGGACTGTTCTTTCAAAACAATAATCTATGTGTAGTGCCTGTCCCATTGACCTAAGAATAGAAAATATTAAGTGAAAAGATTATAAGTATAGAGATATTTTGCATACCACAACCAACATGAATAGTTTATATACAAAGGTAAACATTTTTTTAATAAATTCATGTACTATCTCTTTGAAAGTGAAACTTCCCTTTAAATCTACTTTTTACTTGAGACTTAACTTCTCTGACTTAACATGATGAACAGAGGTAAAATCTCAAACACTCAATCATAAAAGCTTATCATAAATATATTAAATTCCACTGAAAGGATTTTGACAAATGCTTAGGCAGAAAACATGAACAAATAGAGCTATTTATTAAAAATTTAAATGTACTTTTAAATAATTTTAAAGGAAAACTTGTCATCCAAAAGTCATCATTAAGACATTCTTATTAAGAGACTATAATTAGATTTAAACTATGTAAGTCATTTATTTATGACCGCATCATACTGCTACAACATAAATAATTATATCAAAATTATTGCAGAAATTCACATGAGTTCATAAAGCTAGGAAATGAAGCTACGTAGTTATGATTCATATGAATTTCTATTTTAAAACCCTAAAAGATTGATTTATTTGTTGCTATTGATTTTTCAGTTGATCAGATGCAACCTGACAAAAGACATTAGAATGAAATTAACTTGACTGTTTGACCCAGCTATCCCATTCCTGGGAATATATCCTAAGAATCCCAAAGCACCAATCAGAAAGAACACACGGGTGGGCCAAAGTAGGTTTTCAGTGTGAGTATGCAAAACAGAGAGATTATTTTTGTATTATTATTAATTATTGTATTTTTTTCCATACAAACAACTGTTAACCTACTTTGGCCCACCCCTGTATCTGTACCCCAATGTTCACAGCAGCATTATTTACAATAACTAAGGTCTGGAAACAGCCCAAGTGCCCATCAGTAGATGAGTAGATAAAATTGCTGTGGTAACTTACACCATGGAATACTACACAGCTGTAGGGAAGAAGAATCTCGTACCCTTTGGGACAGTATGGATGGACCTAGAGAGTATTATGCTAAGTGAAACAAGCCAGGCAGCAAAAGACAAACATCACATGATCTCGCTTATAAGTGGAATCTAAAGAACTAAATAAACTGATGAACAAAATAGGGCCAGAGGTATGAAAGCAGGGAACAGAAAAACGGAACTAAGACCTCAGTGAGGTGGGAGGGTTTGGGGGAGAGAGAACAGAAAGAGATTAACCAAAGGGCATATGTGTGTATGCATAATCCATGGAGACAGGCAATAGCATGGGGAAGGCCTGGGGTGGGGCGGGGGGGGTGGCAAAAAGGGAGAAAATGGGAGACATCTGTAATACTGTCAACAATTAAAAAACGTATTTTAGGTAAAAGGTGTACGGCTATTCAAAATACACCAATACATAGACACATACTCTATATGTTTTCCACAATTAAAAAACTTTATACTCCTTCAGCAATGTGCTATCGTCAGTGCTATTTGGGCAAGTGTTTCCATCCCCCTAACGGAAACTTTTAACACAATCCGAATTTCCAGAGATACAGAGAAAATGAAATTCAGCCTTAGTACTCTTCAATCCTTATTCTTACTTTTTCTCACTGGCCTTCAGACCTTGACTGGAAAATAGACTTCTGTGGTTTGAGAGGTCAATAATGGATGCGGAGATCAGGGCAAAGTTCAAAGGACCTCACGGATGGATGGGGGTTTCTTTATACTCTATGGTTATAATTTAATGAGATTTCTCATGAAAAGTTAATACATTTTTGGAACAGAAAAGGAGACACTTTGGAAAATGAATATGTAAATTATTTAATTGTCTCCATTTTATCTTTTGACCATGATAGAAATAACAATTTAAAATAAATACATTTATAAAATTTATTTCAGCAGATATTGAAAGCTATCCTCTTGTGTCACTGACTTCATGTGGGTTTAAAAATTTTATTAAGTCTCTAAACGTCATTCTGTGACCTCTGAGACTACATTCTATTCAGAGATAGGACAAAACAATTGCCATATATTATAAAATGATAATAATAATAATGAGTGTACATGTATTCAACAATTACTCTTTGATTATCCCTTTTATCCTGTATTTATATACAGCTGAGAAAGATCTAGTATGGGGACATGGATATGCTACATATAACTATATATTTGTCAGAGAATAAATAAAAATAAACACTGGGTTTTAGGATGAGACTGAAATTTTATTTTAGTGTATGTGCAAGCTCAACAAAAGAAGTCTAAATTCCTCTGATATCAACCACACTGAAGGCACATGAAATGCTAGAAAAATGGCTCTGCAGTAATATGTAGTGCGATGAATTGGGCAATGCTGCATACAAACATGTGTTTTCCCAAATAAATATAAAATCCAAGGGTAGATAAAAATCTGGCTTATTAGTATTTTAATTAAGAAACACTGCTAAATAAATTATGTATATTATTACAGAATAGTATATTAGTATAACACACACGTAGTATATAATTTAAATAGAAACCACAAATATTAGTAAAAAACGAAAAGATGAAACCATAACCAAATCCATGTCCCAGAAAAAAAACTATTCAAGATATTTTAGCCGTCTTTTTTTTCAGGTCAGAAAAAGGAAAATCGAGCAAATATGGAGTTCCCTTCATCCGAGGCAGAGCTGGGAGTGATGCATAATTATAGCTTGATCATATCTGACCCATTCATATAAGATTGGAACAATTAAAAATTTTTGTTTATGAATCAGGATTCTGTAATCCTGAAATCAGGCCTATTTTCTCTTTGGTTAATGGTTCTTTCTTCAAAGTTTTTTCCAGATATTCATATTATTTTAAAATAGGTAGAGTGAGAAGTAACACAGGGTTGAAACAAGGCATGTCATTCCTGGGAGCACTAATGATTAGCATTTCATCATTAACTTCCCTTCCACTCCATTTACCAGTCATTCTACACTACTAGATATTGTTTAATAAGTTACGGGCAAGACTGAAAAAACAAGCAATTAAGGCCCACAAAAATCTTAAAATGGTCCTGCCACTTTCCACAAATGGCAAAAAAAAAACTGGGGGTATCTTTTTAAAGTGTATGAGACAGTGATGGATAAAATTAATTAAGCCTCTGATGTTCAGAAACTTTGGGTCAGTCATGTTACTGCTCTGCTTACAGATGAATAATGTCTGATATCTAAATCACCTTGAGCCATCAGCAAATAATGATGCCATTTACTTTAAGGGACAGTAACACTGAGTGACTCCTGCTATTGGGGCCCCCTAGACTCTCATGATGATGAAATTGATCATATGAGCGAGGTTTCAGGCTGTAAATCTTCATATTATGACATCCTAGATTAACATTTTCAAACTCAAGAATCAATGAGAGAATGTCTTTAGTAAAGACCAAAAGGAATGTGGAATTCTTATCTACTTAATCTTTCAACTGGGCAAATTTCTTTATACAATATTCTGACAGAAGAAATAGTCTTGCCAAAAAGTAGTGTGATGGTATTCTTTCATCTTTCTAAAAATATTTTTTCACCAAGATTTTCCTTATATATTCTTACGTGGACAAATGCTTAAGATGGTTGTTTATTTAAACGTGATATATAAGTAAAAAATAAAAATGTTTCATAGCTATCTTTTCTTCAACAAAACTGAGAGCTGTCAAACCTTTCAAAAGTGTTGCGTTTGAACAGTGCAAGGGCAAAGAGATCCAGAAGCAATGATAATCTTGAAGCTGTATTTATATTCTGGAATCAGTACAATCAAGATGCATATGTTTCAAGTACATGTGTGATAGCTGATGAGCAGTTAATTGAGGTAAAAAAACCTATCATTTACAGCTTACATACTGTTAAACCAAAAATATATGGAATAAAAATATGTTTATATTCTTATTAAAATTTCAACTAATTTTATCTTTAAAAATCGCTGCTAGTCATTTGTAAATTATTTTCAGAATGACTTTAACATATAAAAAACAATTATAAGGGTGCATTGGTCCCAGATAGTAAATGGTAACAACTATTGTTCTTAGAATGATCAAGGGTGAGTTTAAGACAAGAGCTCAGAACTAGCAGGCTGAAAAAGCTATTTTCTTTCTAGAAACCTTCTTCAGAGAGTATCCTTAAAGGTTAAATATGTGTGAGAACAGAAAAACGAAGGCATTATAGGAAAAGAAATATCCTGACAGGAGACAGGTGCGCAAGTGTAAAAACCTGAAAGGTGTGTATGAGGCTTAACAGGAATTCAATTTCCCTGAGAAAATTTCAAAGGAAACTACATCCCGCACTAATATTTACAGGTCTACTTTAGTTTACTAACAAAACTTTAGTGAATTACGTCATGGGGATTTCCTATTCCTGAAGCAACAGTGAATTTTTCTCCATCTATTTGGGGAAGCTTCATGAAATAGTGGAGCCTTTGATTTGCTTGAGAAAAAGAGGAAAAAGGTGAGAAAAAGTTGAGTACACACAGGAGAAAACATTAGAAAGACTGAAGGTGTGACAGAGAATTATTTGTCCAAAGGGTGACTGGAGCAGGTGTGTCTTCCTTACATGCAATGACGTATGTGGAGCATGTGGAGCCATAGAGTGAGGTAAGCCACCCTGGGGCTTCAGAGGGCAGGAGGGCAATTTGCAGGAGGGTAAGAAAAGCAGATGTTCAGTAATTAGAAGTTTAACCACCATAGGTCATAAAAAGTTATTTCTGGGTAATAACTTTTATTATGGGCGAGGCCCCCAAATTAGGTTTTTTCTAGGTAGGTAATGGAGGGACAGACATTTTTCCTGAGCAGGGTCTTGATTGTCTTTAGCTCCAGGCAATTCACATGCCAAAGTGGTAGACCTTGGGGAGACCTGCTCTGAACCTCTTCTTCAGGTAAAATATCAAAGAAGATTATTATGCTAGATTTCTATCACCATGTTTATAGGTACAAGGTTCCAAAATATATTATTTTAATGTTAACATCAAGTCTGTTTTGCTATAATCCTTTCCAGTTGTATCCTCTATGCCATAATTAAACCAATTCCTTTTTTATGGAGACTAAAATCTACACACCAACAGATTTCCTGGATATTTTCCTAAATGTGGATCATTACCATCAGAATTACCTGAGGACATTAGTTGAATTTCAATCACCAATCCCCTACCAGACATATAAGCTTAGATTCTCTGTATTTTCAAGACCTTGCCATATAGATTCCTTTGGTCTCTGAGAACCTATGTCTAGACACATCACTCATTAAAAATTCTGATATTTCTCTGGAATCAGAGAGAAGATTGGACAGCTGTTTCTCAAAAGGCTTAATTGGACTTTGTAACTAACACTTAATCATAGACCCTTTCCTACTTTAATCTGTTGATTCTCTAAATTATTTTTTTGCAAAATTGCTGTTAATTTTTAACATGTAAAGTTGTTTAATCTCACCATAAATAATCAGGCCTCTTTGAAAAAATAGCTAAATTACAGGACTGGGGTGGGAATGTATAAGATGAGGTTACAATAATTTTGTCCACTCTTTCCCATTGGATAAAGGTTTCAAAAACAATAACTGCAATTGATTCAGCCCATTGGATATATAAAAGTCCATGTGTACCTACTGATAAGCAAGAAAAGAGAAAGCAACAAATGTCACGTGTCTCTCTGTTTGCATGGATCAGCCACAAACTCAAGGAAGAAAATTGAAATGGCAAGTTTCAACATGAACATTCCCTTAACTGGATTATGTTTCTAGTTTAATTTCTGTTGCCTAATAGGAAATCTCACATCTGGTTAATGAGGTGTTTTGTTTTGTTTTAATCTCTCCCAAAATGAGTAGTTTGGATCTTCTTGCTTTCAGTAATTTCTAACTGACTTTTGGTTTTCTTTTCAAATGGCTACAAATATCACTGGGACACGAGCTGTGCTTTGTGGCCGCATGTTGGGACAGCCTCCGTCCTGTAACAGGTGCAAACTGAAACAGGGACAGGCTATTGATAGATTTTTTTCACTCCTTATCAACATCTTCTCTTAAGTTCTTCTTGTGCCTCTGTCATGTTCATTCTTCAGCAACAGAAGTGCAGAGATCATTGTTTCCATGGTGGTTCTGAATCTACTATAAAGACAACCCTAACACTACAAAACAGTTCCTGTCTTGAACCTGTACAACCGTTGAAGGGGACTTATCTTCTGCCATCCTGAAGACATATTTTGTGGGATATTGATTTTAAGCTGGTTATTATGAAACAAAAGACTTAGAAAGAACCGTTGACCCTGTTCCTTCTTGCCTAAAAGAATTCAGGTGGGAAAACCTGCCTCAGGAAGAAAACCTTAGCATCTTCACCTTAGCAAACAGGAATTAAATGTGGCAGACAGGAAGAAATCTAGCAAAGCCTGTTTGCTGATCTTATTTCTATGCCCCATTGTTTGAGGGTTGTCCAGCTGGTTCTCTTCTACCTATAAATTGCCTGCTTTCCCACTGATATCTCAGGCCCCTGCCCACCCTTTTCCTTTGTTAAAATGGCATATAAACTCAACTATCCAATGTGTCTTTGGGTCTCACAGCTTACGGCACCCCTCCATGTACATCCATAAATTCAGGATATGTTCTCCTGTTAACCTGTTTCATGTTACTTTGATTATTCACGCAGCTAGAAGAACTTAGGAGGTGGGAGGTAAGTTATTTTGTGTACCCCCCACATTGTCATGCCAGAATGCTTCTTATTTTATGCATTGATTTACATTGTCTTGTTTGTGTTAAGTTGGACCAAAAAACAGGGCATAAACACTGTCCGCAGTCGTAAAAAAAAAAAAAAAAAAGGCTAATAATGTTAGCTTATTATATTATGAAGAAAATATTCAGTCTTCTTAAATTTTATAATAAATAATTTCTTTATGGTAGTAAGATTATACTTTATTAATGATAATCAGGAAGATGACAACATTAATTCTGTGATGCTTATTGAATGTTTTGCATGTGCTAGTATTTGTGTTGTTTCACATAAAATATCTAAGCTATAGTAACAGCAATCTTATGATAGGAGTTATTATGAACTGTGTTTTTTATTTTATTTTATTTTAAATATATCTTTATTGATTTCAGAGAGAGGAAAGGAGAGGGAGAGAGATAGAAACATCAATGATGAGAGAGTCATTGATCGGCTGCAGCCTGCAACCCGGGCATGTGCCCTGACTGGGAATTGAACCCCGATCGCCTGGATCCTAGGTTGACGCTCAACCACTGAGCCATGCCCGGCCGGGCTGAACTGTATTTTTTAAAAGCAGAATTGGTAGGGAAGTAAATTAATACACAAAATATTTCACAGCTGGTAAGTAACAAGTCTGGGGTTCTGAGACCTCCTAAAATCTTTCAATTATCACAAATTACTCGTTTTTATTAGAAAGTACAAGAGAAAGCTGTCTATGAATGCATGGTGATATAGGAAAGGAAAATAAACAGCTGGATCATAGAAAAACAAATTTACTTCTTATTAAAAAATGATTGGCAGAGGTTTAATTTTTGTTAATGAATTGAGGCTAAATCCACAAATGTCTTTTTTCAAAAATATTATGCATGACTTTATAATTTACTGATTTTTATAAACACTGCAATGTCTTCTTAAGAAAAATTAGCTAAGTTTAATAAAAGTTGACTTCTGTTTGCAAGCATATAGAAAATGCAGTTGGTGAGGAGACAGGAAAGGGAACGTCTTATTAGAAATTGGATCTTAAGGAAACAAAGCTATTAGCCTTCTTTTTCACAGTCAATATGTAAAGAAAAATGAACAACTACAAGTTTAAACCAGTGTTTCTCAAAATGTGGTCATCTTCTGAAGTACTTCATGATTTCTGACCTCAAGCCCTACCAAATAAAAATCACTGAGTTCTAGGTGGAGAAATACAGATTAATAACAAGCACCCCAGGTGATTCTGATGCATTCGTTTGAGAATGCTTGCTTTAAACTTCTAAGGTAAAATTAACATTCAGCTAGACTGAATTATTATGAGTGTAGCAACTGGCAAATGGTTAATAGGCACCTTATTAAAAGTAGATTTCAGTTACCCACAGTGAGGGCTTGCAATCCATTAACCCCCATCTGTGTCTACTTAATTCACATCCAGAGTTAAAAATAATAGCAACACTTACATATAAGACCCTTGGGCCCAAAACAAAGTGCACTCTGAGTGTAACAGTATCCTAGGGCGCAAAGTATACGACCTTGAACTAAAAAGAAAAAACATAAGTAGGGACGGGAGATGGAAGGGAAGGAACCACTTTTGGGTTTTTCTTTATCACACAGGCAGCAATTAAAGTAAAAGAGCCATATTATTTATTTTGAGCTTTTGAATGTAGTACCATCCAGTGAATATATATATTTTGATAGGCAATAAAAACAGGCCACTTAATTGCTTTGACTTTTGCTTCCTGGAGAGAATGAATTCTTTAATAATAACTTTTAAAAAGCTATAATTTTCTTGTTGATCTTTGAATGTTTCCCACAAGCCTATTTCCTGCTGATGCAGGCTGGTGGCCCTCCCTCCCATGATCATTAATGAGGCTAAGGCACTCCGTAATGGGAGAATGACCTTGCGTAAACCGTCGTCAGTCATCCAATTGACTCTGTTGGAAGCCTGTAAGTTCATTAATAGATTAAATGATCACACAACAGATACTAATGGTGGAACAACATTTGTGATGAGGGATGATAACATCTTTGTGTTCTTTCTTTTTAGAGTGTGGGGTATAGAGTGGATAGTCATTCAATTTATGCATAAATAAAGCAGCTACTTGACCTTTTAGCTAAAGGGTTATTCCATAGCACAATTAAGAAATGCCCATAGTTTTAAAGAGTGCAGTAGGTTTGCTGCATGAGCAGGTGTCATAGACATGGATGAGTTGACTATAGTCTGTAATAAGACTTGCTGTGGCCTATAGTACCCAGGGTTATGTTTCATAAAGGTAATCAAGAGAAATTACTCAGGCTGTGACTAATCTTTCTGCTTTTATACGTCATTGTTTGGGGGGAATTTTTGTATTTAATATTTGGACAGCTGGTTCAACACTTTGGGAACAGATCATCCTCACATTTTACTCTTTGATACTTCATTGTAAGGGGATTATTATTTAGAATACCTGACAATGTCATTTCTTCTTCGTGACCTTGCACAACCTAAGTGTGGCCCACTGCAACTGGTCCTACCTATTCTTAAAGGACCTACTTAGATCTCTTCAAAAGTAACAGCACAGAGCTGCAGGTGATGAGATCCTGGCCGGACACAAAGCACACACCATTCAGCAGAATAAAAGATTAAAAACGAAAATTGAAACTGAATTCTGGGTCTTTCTTTTCAGTGTTCTTTATCTTTGAATATTTAAGTATAATTTGAGTTGGGTCTATAATTTCTTGCTTATTAAAAGCTATTAATATTTTATTTGCCTCTCGTGTTTTGGTTTTTTGCCTTTTTTTTTTTACCTTCAAATACTTGTAGATAAGTCATCTACTTATCAGTAAGAGGTAGATTTAAATCCTTAATTAAAAACTATTCAATTCTGCTCTTTATTTTAGAAAATAGCTTACAGAGGATGTGGAGATGGACACAAACTTATACGCTGTTTAACGTTATAAGGTCAACATGTTTTTATGTTACATATACAACAAATGCCAGAATACTTTTACCCCAAACAGGTGTTTAAAACACATAAAATTAAAGTAAAAACAAACATAATGTTTGATATTCTCTTTAGATATCTCAAACAAATTTTTTAAATGTCAGTGTCTCCCTTGCTTTTCATATAGCTCTTCTCTGGTTTCCACAAAATGACTTTCCATCTCTCCTCCTATTAATTTTGTGCTACTTTTCTCTTAAATAAAGTGCAAAAATTAGCTTTCTTCTGTAGTAGTCCTCTCTTCTCTTTAGCTAGGACTGCTCAATATAAAATGGAGCCGCAATACTGACATGTAGGTGTCATTATCACAAAGTAAAATACAAATACTTTAAACAATGATGTTATTATTGCAAAGTTATTGCACATGGTACCTTAACCTCATCAATTTTAATCTAATATTTTTAATTTAGACAATATTAAGAATTGTTTATTGATGAATAGTTTTGCAGTCTACAACATACCCATTTCTGACCATTCTTTTTTTATCTGTAATCAAGACAAATCTGTTTCAACTGATTCTTTATTTTATAGCTCCCAATATTTTAGGAGGATTTTTATGAAACAGGTGAAAATATTGCATATTTTTATGATAATCCAGTCATTTTTCTTAACTCTAGTTAGGATTCCCTAAAAATCTCTTAAAATTAAAATTGTAACCTTTTGTGGTATACTTCCGTGCCTGGGGCTAGATTTTATGCAGTTCCTCTCTCCCTGTCTTCTGAACAGTAACCTGGGCACCTCTAATCAGTTACAGATCAAATCAGAGATTCCCCATGCTATTTCATTAGAAAATGACTCTTCCGATGTCCCAAGAGACATGCATCTTATCGGTACTGAAGCAAAAACTTAAAATTGTTTATCATGCATTGAAATGGTGATAACAGAGGAATTTTGAATTAAAGTTGTAGGTGAGACAGCTCTTTTGGGATTTCTGGCCTGATGATTCAAACTGACTGAATACCAATAATTTTCATGTGATGTGTTAAGTTTCTTATCTGTATGTCTTGGGGTAATATGGGCTGATTGGCCCTAAATTTGGTTATTAATAAGAAGATTTTTCTTATGTGCCTAAAATCCTCATTCTAATTCTATCCTCACTTTGTTCTGAAACACTGAATCACATCATAAAACATTTAAGCTTGTGAAAAAGATGCATAACAGAGTAGATCTGAGCTCCTTGAAAATATAGTAATTAAGGTAGAAGGAACATTATTTTGGGAGTAGTCTCTTAGAAGCTCTTCTCCATTTAATTGTTTAAATTGCAAATGCTTCTGAAAATTAGACTGACTATATCTGCATCACAGAGTTGTGAATACATAATAGACTCCAACTGTTCACACATCTCTGCTAGTCTACTAAACACATTGTCTTGAGATTTATAGGGCATCAATAGGCAACATAAATTTGATTTTAGTGCCTTCCTCACATCTAATATACAGATGAAATTTGAGCACATTATGTAACAGTACAATTATTAACTCCTAAGTCAAGTCGATCTACTATACTGTCCAGTGGATTTACCCTACTTTGTAGATGGGTTTCACTAACATACTTTACTAAGCTTACCCAAAGCAATATCCCACACCCATTTTAGTCTATAGATTCAGAAGTTGATAATAAAGCATGCATTCTAAGCACACCAGAGGTGAAAAGATTAAAAATTTCCTGAATTTTACTGAAATCTAATAACTAATTTGCTTTCTTTTTTGCCCTTATTTGGTATAATCGTCTAGTTACTGTTCTTTTTGTGGGCAGAGCTCTTAGTCACTTCAAGGAAATGCATCTGAACAGATTCTGTTGAAAAATAATTACACACACCTTTTTTTTTTGCCTTTATGATTTTTTTATAAAGAGGTCCAGAAAACTAATCCAGATGATGGAATTTGGAATTTGGGCAAAAGTCAATCCATTAAAAATGTCCTTTCACGTATGATTCTACAACTTTAAAAGAGAATTCAAAAGACTTTAATATCTTACATGAGCATTGCAAAGAAAAATGATTTATGCAGCAATAGAGTTAGATGGAGGAAACTGAAACGTTTTCTATGGCTGTGCCCATTCTCTACATTAAATTCTGTTTAAATATGCTCATCAAATAAGTTAAATGAATTCTTTTTTGTTTCCTTTTATTAATATCACAGTCTACATCTTTGATAATAAAAGCTATTCATTCCAATTCCCTTATCATAACTATATCTGTGACTGTTGCCTTGATCCTTTAGAAGATGTAACATGTAATTCAATTCTAGAGCAAAACTTATGCAAATATATTCCTTTGCTTTCTCCCTAACCCATCTAGCCCATGCTTTTCAATCTTGTAGATTTCATCAAGTAATTTATTAAATGCAAACTCTTAGATTTATTTAGTGCTACTCTTTTAATTTAATAGCATCTTTCCTCCCAACTCCTAAGTTACAATCTTTGCAAATGGATGAGTTATCAAAAGAAAGAATACAAGAATTCCTTAGGTTGTTTGCCTGCCCAGCATTTTTGTTAAATGATCTGCATTATAACAATGGACAGAGTTAGCTTATTGAGGTCATTTAAAGAGATTAAAAATAAGCTCATTTCCATTTTTTATAATCCCACTTCAGTGATTACTGCTAAAAATTGTATGTTTTTACTACAGGGAACAATTTAAGATTCCCACAGTCATTTTATCAATGTCCCAGACAATGAACCACATAACCTGGACTTGAATTTTTATGTAGAGGAAGTGTGACTTCTTAACTCGAGGTGGCATTGTTTCAAAAGAAGAGGCACTAGCCAAGAAGCTAAATCTGTAAGATGTAGGATCTATCTATAACTATCTGTAGAACCTGGAATAAATCATTTAGCTTCATTTCCTGCACTTGTAAAACTGAAACATTAATCTCACAGTTCACGGGAAGCCCAATGAGTTTATGCATAATAAATAAAAATTCTGCATTAGCATAATGCCATCACAAGTTTTGCTGTTTTTCCACTTTATATGTATACTTTCTGCTTGTTATTTTTCTTTAAAATGTGGTATTTTAAAAACTTAATTGTATTTCCAAAAAGAAAACTTTGTGTCACCATTATAATAGAAGACAAAGATGCTTTTCATAAATAGCAGATAACCAAAAAATATACTTTGAAAATAAAGCAATGCTACAAAATCTTACCTAGATACCTAAATATCTTGCTAGCTGAAGATTCTGAGTCTGAGGCCTTATCTTTGTTAAAAGAGAGGGATATTAGTAGGAAATTGGAATATTAAACAGAGATGTTCTCTTTGATGTGATAAGGCCAGAAAAAGAAATGAAAAGGAATATTTTTTTCTCTGTGATTCAATGTTATTTAATGTTAAAACCACAGACCACCTAATTATCTATTGTAACAACAATTTCATGTGTCCTACGCTTTGCAAAACGTTAAAGTGAGAAGCACAAAATATTTAATACAGTACCTGCCAATGCCTTATGTTACTTATATAGACCTAAAATGGTAGTTTCACCAAATTAAAAATTTTCATCAATCCAATTAAATAAAGCAAATTTATATAGGTGGAGACTATATGATTTATTTTTATTATTAAAAATTATCTAATTAGTTTAATTGGCCTAGTATATATTCCTCTCTCAAGCATTTGACAAAATGAAACAAGGACCAACAGCACAAAGTTCCTGAAATATATAAAAATATTATACCTCCATTCTGCTGATTGGGCCATCTACTGCATTTTAATTTCAGTTATTATACTTTTCAGTTCTAAAATGTCCTTTTGGTTAATCTTTATATATTCAATTTCTTTGTTGAGCTCATAATTTCTATTTCTTTGCTAAAAATTTATACTTCTTTCATTTGCTCCAAGCATGTTTTTCATGGTCCATTAAAGTATTTTTTATCATGGTTACTTTAAAATATTGATCAGATAATTCTAATATTCCTATAATTGTGCTGCTGGTGTTTACTGATTACCTTCTCTGACTCATTTCTAATCCTCCCAGTTCTTGGCATAATGTGTGATTTTTGTTCAAAACCTAGACATTTTGGCACTATGTTATGACACAGCATGTTTTAACTGGTATCGAAGCAAAAATTGCACCAGTGTTAAAAAGAACGGGAGCATTTTCTCACTTTTGCAATTGAGAGAGGCTAGAATTCTGTCTAAACTCAGCTTCACTGAAAGGGAAGGATTGGAGTGCCTTTAAGAGCTTGGTGTTGGGGGCTGATGTTAGGCCAGGTGTGTTTGCTAATTAGCTTTACCCAGGAAGTTATCCTTCTGGAATCTTCCTAAGGAGAGACTGTTCTACAACTTAGAGCAAGTTGCCCATCCAGTCACCTAAATTAGATCCTACCCGCCCACAGAGACTGGGCAATGAGACTCTCTCTTCCCTAATGACTGTATGTCAAAGGGATCCTCCCAAATCCTTGGCAATGGGTGCCCTGGGTTATAAAACTGGAAAGAGGCTTTTTAAAAGATTTATACCTCAAAAAGGCAGAGAAAGATTTTGCAATTAAAAGTTTTCTCAAGTAAATACACTCAGGAAAGGGAGGTGAGAGACTTACAGGCAGTAAGTAACCTGTCACAAAGTTGGTCAGGCTGAGGGAACATTAAAGCCCTCTGAGTCACTGGCTATCTATTTTAATCCGTGTAAACTTCTTCTGGTCTAAACCCATGAGCTGGATTCACTGAAGACTAGTTGGCACACACCACTGCCCTTGTGCCTACCCAGGATCCCTTTTACTCCGCTCTCTTTCCCCTTCACTCAGTGAACACCACTGCGTGGACTGAAAGAAGCAAGTGGGGAAAATGACAAAACACGAACCCTTCACTGCTCCCTGGGGAGCTTTTGGTGAGCAGAGGGGAACTCCTCTGCCATTCTGAAAAACACACTGTAACTGTCTCTTTCTCAGCATTGCCAACACAGAACTCGGAAAAACCTTCTGAAATGCCTCTGAAACTCCTAAGATAAAACTCCTCTCATCACCCAGTGGTGGAGACCATCCTGCCAGAACCTGTTACTGCCAGGACAGCTGACACTGTGCAGAGCTTCCTTTGTCATGACCAATGTGTCAGCCCGAGTTTCCTAACCAGTTTGCTTCCAGGGCCTTTTAAACTCCTTCCCTGAAACCTGCCACCAAAACAACAAGGTGTCAATACTCCAGAAGGTACTCGTCTAGAAACGGCTTGTCCCCAATCCCAAGAAAACTCTTAGGGGAAAAAAGATCTCATTGTTTAAGAAAATTAGGCTCTATGGTAGTAGTTTAAATCCCATCTAGTCTGCAGATGTTACCTATATCTATCCAAAAAAATAGGTGATTACTTCATCTCGCCAACATCATTACTTAGATGGTGATCGCACCTACACAGCATGTATCTTTACTGGATGGAACATGTAATACTTTCAAAGACTGAATAAAGGGAGAGTGGGAAGTTTTAAAGTTTTAAATTGTTAAATTTAAATTCTTACATATAAGTAGATTAAACTAAGGTAGTGGAAAGACACCTACCACAATGATCTCTCTCCCCCGCATCCTATATTATTTTAAGCACCGAAGTTTGGATAGTTATTATGCATAGATTCTATAATCCTCCTTTGCTTTTCATCCTAACGTAAAAGGCTCCAGGATGCAGCAAAGACAGGTGCACAATGATCTTGTAATTGCAAAACCCAGGATCATCTTACTATTTGATCTCCCAAAGTCATTTGACACTGAAGGTATTCCATTTTTATTGAAAAAGGAGAAATTTGAAACTAAAAATCAGATTACTGTGGTAAGTTGAGAGAGTAAAATTTATTTTTTAAAATTACTGTTCAATAAATACATTCATTATAAGAGAATATTAACATTTATATCATCTGGGAAGTGTGCATGAAAGGCGACTGACATTTATTGATCACCCACTATAGGTCAAGAACTATATTGGCAAGTGATAGACTCTCTTTAAAGATAACTTCAAAGAATTCTTTCAATATCTGCATGTACATACCACAATCCCATCAATAGGTAGATTGGGTCTCTTCCCCTAGAATTTGAGCTAGCCTTGTGGCTATCTTTTACCTATAGAAGGCAGGGAAGAAGACACTCTGCCAGATCTGAACTTGCCCCTCCAGAGGACTCCAGAGAGTTTTAGCTGTTTCAGAATCCAACTGCCATGCAAAAAAGTTCAGATCAGACTACTGAATAGTGAGAAGTTATGTGGAGAGAAGCCCAATCAGATACCAGACATTCCATCAACCCTGCTGAAGTACTAGATATGTGATTAAAGCCAACTCAGATGTTCCACCATCATGTTTGCTCCCAGATAAGTGCAATAGTCACTCAGTAGCTGAGTGAACAGAGTCAATGTGTGAAACTGGATAGTAGACCCACCCATCACAGTCTTGCATTCCTACAGAATTATGGGAAATAATAAAGTATGGTTAAGTAGCTAAGTATTTGGTGGTTGTTTACTCAGTAATACATAAATGAGACAGACATTGATACCTGAAAATGAAGTTCTAAATAACAGAAACTTAAAATGCACGGCATTGACTTAGAACCAGGTGGTTGGAAGAGGCTTGATGGGCAATAGGAGACTGTTGGTAGAACCTGGAGAGGCAGTAAGGTGCCATCACTAGAAGGGTGAAGGAAAGAAAACAGTGCTATGTATTGATGGGAAAAGATGGGGAAAATTGCCAAGTCAGCATAAAATAGAGAAATAAAATAGAGATCTGACTAAGAAGATATCTTGACAGAGTGTCAAAAATGCCCATTGACTTTAGTAACATACAAAATATAAGGAAAGAGATGAACTAAGGAAGAAAATATTCCATTTTAAAACAGAATTTAGAGGAAATATTTTCATCTGAGGACTTTCTAGGTTAGAAAATATTTTTTTTCTAATCCCTTGTCTTCTATATGGAAATTGCTTCAGGCTAACATCAGGGTACTGACAGTAAAAAGATCAAATTAAGTGTGCTTTTGTAAGACCTCTTTTTAAAACCTCAGAAAGACTTAAGGAATTTTATCCTGCATTCTGCCAGCATTAAAAGAAGTCTAAGAATATTAAGAACAACGTCCAGTAGAACCATGGCTTTCAGCCCAAAGTTGAGACAGGCCTGTCTTGAAGACTTTGCAAGAATGATTTTTGTCTAATAAAATGAACTTTAGTTTGATACATTAACTTAATACAAAATTACTAGAGGACTTGTACAAGCTTGGACTAAAAGGAATTAAGACGCTTCAAAATGAAAAGAGGTTTCTGGCCACCAGTTGTTCAGTATCAGGAAGAAAAAGCTACTCAACAGCAGATACAAGTTACTTCCTTTGATAAAGGAATGACATGTCAGTGAGCAGAGCCAGGATCTCAGAGGAAGGAGCCAAAGGCCAAAGTTAGCTATTCATTAGTGATCCATTCACATGGGTCAGAACTGGGTTGCCTTCAAAGCATGTTCCCGGTCTACAGGAGCAGGAGGCACTGAAAGCAAGTTACAGCTGGGTTTCAGGAATGCCATGGAGCAGAGACTGCTATGTGCTGCCTGTTATTCTGCGCTTTGAAAGGGAGACTCTATTGTCCTGTCTCTGTCTCATGAATAACACAAGGTGCAGATAAAGTCTTTTTTTTTTTTTTTTTTTTTTAATCCTCACTTGAGGATATTTTTTCTGTTGCTTTTCAGAGAGAGTGGAAGGGAAAGAGAAACATCGATGTAAGAGAGACACCCGATTGGTTGCCTCCTGCATGTGCCACTCCCAGGAAGGAATTGAGCCTGCAACCGATATACATGCCCTTGGCCAGAATCAGATCCAGAACCCTTCAGCCTGTGGTCCGACACTCTAACCACTGAGCCAAACCGGCCAGGGCTGGCCAGTCTTTTTAACTATCAGTTCTCCAAAGGAACTGGACTTGAGCCCAGGAAGCCTCATCCAAATCCACTCCTGATGCAGATCACAAGATATGGAACTTCAAGTCTAATGCTATGTGATGAGTTTGGGGGCGGTGTTGAAAGGGTATGGGTGTGATTTTCACATGAATTATTGTGGAACATTCTATTGAGGTTTAATCCTAGAAATTTGACCTTTCCCTTTACATGTTTGCCTCTCTCACATTAAGAGGTATTCTACTTATCTTACGACTGAACTTGTGACTTGTTTGACCAGTAAAATACAACAGATATGACACTCTGTCAGTTCCAGCCCTGGGCCTTAAAACATGGATCTTCTATTTTTTTCCTATGGATAGTAAGGATCTATGTAAAAAATGTTAAGACTCTTCTCCTGCTGAGGCTACAAAGATATAGAGGTTCCTACTAATCCCAGCAGTCCCATCTGTTGTGCCAGACACGTGAATGAGGCTATCTTGTATCCTACAATAGAAATCAGCATGCCCCAATCAACACCACATGGAGTAGAGATGATCCATGCTTACTGAGCCCTTCCCAGGTTGTGTAATCATGAGCAAAAAACTGTTATTGTTGTGTTAAGTCATTAAGCTTTGTGGTGGTTTGTTACACAGCAGTAGATAACTGATGAAGGCATTTCATAGGTAGCTTCTCCTTCCATTCTCAACAAAATCTTCCAGTATAGTCTTTCAGAATTAAAACCACTTTATTCTACTAAACTACACTGCTGTCAAATGGAAATATTCATATTTTCAGGTGATTGAACCAATGTGAAGCTATTGTACTTGACTTGTCTAAATTATCACCTCATGCTCCACTTGGCTATGGGTGTCCATACATTCATAATGCCATTTGACCTTTAAGTTCTTGGACAGACACCTATTTGTCTAGGTTAATTTCAAGGCAGTCTACATGGAGTCAAGAGAATTAACTATGTGACCTTTGGAGTTTCCTTCCAGCTATATGATTCTATGATTAATGCAAGCTCACCTGCTTTCTTGGCAGTATCTAATGGTGTTAACTCAACATATGAAAAATCCTAACCTGCATTGTTCTTTTATAACTAACTATAGTTAGAAAAATTAGGAGGCTTAAACCTTCAATTCAAGAATAAAGAAACAGAGAGAAATGACAAAAGCACGGCAAATTAAAATGTAGGAAGAGATTAATCAAAGAACATTTGTGCATGTATGCATAACCCATGGACACAGAGAATAGTATGGGGAAGACCTAGGGTGTGGCAGGAGGTGGGTGGAGGGGGCAACATGGGGGAAAATGGGAGACATCTGTAATATTGTCAACAATAAAAAAAATATAGTAATAGGAAGTGTATGCACTGTGAATGGAACTCAAAATTCTTAAATATGTACTTTGATTATTAAAATAATATGTCAGAAGCAACCCATAAATATATGAACATAAATGAACCAATTCCCTTAGGCAAAGGACCACCTTAAAGTTAGATTACGGAGTTACCATAGGGCGGAGTGTTACTGATTGTACTTAGTACCATATGTCTGAAGTTGTGCTGGGAATGATTGATAACGTCACATGATCAAAACACAATCTTTAGTCAGAAAGATATGTCTCATTACCTAGAATTTATACACTATTCAAAAATAGTTTTTTGGGTTTTATTTTTTTTTTCTTTCTAATTCTTCAAGTGAATTAAAAGTACGTGACCAAAAACTTCAAATTCTTGAAGTTCAGCTTACTGGGCTCCATCCTGGTATTTAATGGCTAGGGAGTGACATAACATAATTACAATAATAACAGTATTGATATTCCCTTATTTGTATAATGTTTTTCACATTTGAAAGGAATTCACATTTTAATCTCATCACTGCCCAATGAGATAAAAGGAAAATTGAAGATTTTTGAGATATGAGAAAGAAGACATATAAAATATTTTTTTCAGTGCCATAAAGCTAGTTATTGGGAAATCATGTATCTTTTTAAAAGATTACTTTTAGCATTATTCATTTTTATTTCTTTTTATAACTGTGACTGAAATGTATTTAATTACTCTAATTGATAAACTTTACAAAAATAAAAATTATTTCTATGGCACAAATATTAACAACTTTTTCCAGATTACACTATAGATTAGTCTTTAGTTCAATCATTAGAATATTTATATTTATGTTAATCGCTAGTAAAATATACATCTAATTTTTTCTAATTTGATTATAATTTGCCCATGATGAATAAGCCACTGGCAGTAATAGGATTACTGGAATTACTTTTCTTTTAATAATTAATGTAAAAGAAAAGGAGTATTCTAATTTCAAGTTCCCTATAAGTGTGCAAGGACCAGCTTTGTGGGTATTCAAGCTATGAAACTGTGCAGAGCTCTGTCCTTAGAAGGGCCTCATGTTGGTTTAATGCTCTGTTGTCATTGTCTTAGTCTGTTAGGGCTGCTAGAACAAAATAATACAGACCAGATAGCTTTTAAACAATACAAAGTTATTTCTCACAGTTCTTGAGGCTGAAAGTCTGAGATAAGAGTGCCAGCACAGTAGGGTGAGGGCCCTCTTCAGGATCACTGACTTCGCCTTGTATCCTCAAGTGGAGAAGAGGCAGAGGAGCTCTCTGGAGTCTTTCATAAGAGCATTGATCTCATTGAACAAAGCTGGGACTCGTACCCACATCTTTATATTTTTTACATACCACTATGGGATTTTGAATGCAACTTCAATAGAGCAGTTTTCTTTATGGGCAAAGGACTTGTAAATATGTATAAAACCAAGTAAATCAAACTATGTGATTTCTTCACAAGTAACCTTTTCACAAATGTGCTTAGACCATTCACTCTACTGTACTTAAAACAATTCAGGATTCATGAATGAGAAGTTTTTCTAAACTAATAGGTACAGCAGAGTCATCCTAAAGTTACGTGGTCTCTTTTGCAGAATTTAACAAATCTGTTTACAAGTATAAGCTTCATTGGGCAAAATTAGTTGGAGAGAAAGCAACCATAAATGTTTGTGCCCCCCAAATTCACATGCTGAAGCCTAATCCCCAATGCAAGGGTATCTGAAGGTAGAGCCTTTGGAAGGTTATTGAGTCATGAGGGTGGAACTCTCAAGAATGAGATTAATGCCTTTGAAAAAAGACTCCAGTAACTGTCCTCTCTCTTGGGCTATGTGAGCACACAGCTACTTTGATCATGAACTTCCTAGCCTGCAAAAACATGAGAAATAAATTTCTGTTGAGTATAAGCCACCCCGTCTATGATATTTTTTATAGAAGTCTGAACTAAGATAACCCCTTTGAAATCCAATTAAATTTCTTTGAATCACTTAAAAGTTTACACAATTCCACTTAGATCTCTAATTCTCAATATTCAGACCTTCTGTGTCTTACTTTAAAGTTTCCCAGATCTATCAGCTATGTTTAACTTTATTCTACACACAGAGAATGGGTTTTCAGACAGAAGAGGGCTGTGTGAGAAGCAGTATATTACAGGGAACAAGCGTATGCATCTGTAGAGAGGCTGCCTATGTTCAAATTTTGGCTCCAACAAGTTTCCTTTGGGTCAAGTCACTTAGCCTTGCCCATTAAATGGGGAATAATAGCAGTTATTCTGAAGGGATATCATGAAGATTAAACTTGTTAATACATGTGAAGGGTGTAAAACAGTAACAAATGCTATATAAACATTTACTATTGCCCAGTTACACTAAGCACAGTGCATGAGAATTACACAGCGGGTGTCTGATGACTGTTCAGCTGGGTTCATTTTGAGATCTGGATCATCAGACTAAGATGAACACAATGTCAAAATTAATTCGGTTTCTGGGGAAATTACATGACACCGTTTTTTAAAAAACTAGTTTGATCAATCACGGCTAATAAACATTAATTTAATCCAGTATAGCAGGTAGTTTAGTATTCTCAGAATGCTTCACTCTCTCAATCTTTCTCTCCTTACACTTGCTAACATTCAAGTTCATATTATTTTTTAGAGCTGTCCTTTGTAGTTCTATAAAGTCACAGGTTACTTAACAGTTAGATCTTTCTAAAGTATATTGATGTAAATTTAACTCCCAGGATTATGGTTCCAAGATCTTTCATTTTTTATCATACAATGCCATAAAATTATGTATATTTCTCCCTAAACACACATAATGATAAATTGAAAAGTAATATAGGTGTTGGGAATTGTCAGTGAAAGAAAGAGCTAGAACCCTGTGTGCCTACAGCTGCTTTGAAGTGGTGGTACAGAGGAGCCCTCCCAATGGCCTGATTTCTTCAGCTACTTATTCAGTCATTTCCTTATCTAACAAATATGCATGGAGTACTTTCCAGGGGACGGGTGATATTCTGCTCTCTGCAAGCAAAATAGAGAACTAGGCAAACATATTTTCTATTTCATGAAACATATTTAGAAGAGAAGACAGATAATGAACAAATGTATAAATATGACAATTTCAAATAATGAGAAGTCCTGAGAAGATATAGAACAGTGTCATGTGACAGAGGATAACTGGAAGTGGAGAGGTGGCCAGAGAAGTCTCCCTTGAGCAGCTCATATTTCACATGAGACCTAAATGATGAGAAGAAATCAGACCTACCAGGCTGTGTAGGGAGAAAGCTTTAGAGCAGAGTGGGGGTGGGGGTGGGGGTGGGAGAAGGAGGGGGAGGGGGGAGGGACAAGTGCAAAGGCCCCAAGGCAAAGGTGAGCTTACAATGAATGTTGGAGAACTGAGAAAAGACCTAGTGGCTGCAGCACAGTGACTGAGGGAAGGGGAACGGGACATGAGATGGGGCCTAATCATGGCTTCATCATGTAGGATCACTTAATATGGATTTTATTTTAAGGGCAATGAGAATGTATTGAAAAGTTTTAAGTAGGTTTATAATATTGTTTTACTTACATTTGAAAAAACTTTATTTTGGTTTATAGAATAATTAAATCTGAATCTGGGGGCTCTGATTCTTTCAAATTTACAAAATTTTCTAAATTATATATGACAATGTTGGCAATCTTTCTGACCCCAAAAAGGACTCATTAAATTTGTAGATTCTACCTCTTTCCTCTAGGATTTCCAAATTAGGCTATGTGAACCTTAGTACTAGTGATATTTTCATTAATAAAAGTAGAGTTAATTATTTTTTTGTTATTGTTCAATGACAGATTCTTTAGTAACTTGTCAGAAATATATGGCAATATAAAGTAATGAATTCATAAAAATATTTACATTTTCAAAATATTGTCCCTGTTTACACATCTATTATGCACATGACATCAAATCAGAATCACTGGGGAGAAAAACAGACCAAACCATTGCCTCTACCATAGAAAAATATGTAATTTATTAGAAAAAATAATATGTTTGTAAATGTCATTACATCATGGAAATGTACAATAAGAGCTTTGGCGAGACACAAAATTTTTTGTTGTTCAGATACATATATCAAATACATTAGCTATTTATATCAAAATCCTCTTTTATAAGTTTTAGTAAGTAAGCTTCATGTCACTTTCATTCATCGGAATATCACAGTCGCAATTTTTCAGTTAGATTTATGGAACTAACATCTACTTTTTCCAGGAGATGACAATTCCTTAAAGGCAAGACCTATGTCCATGTTTGCTCTCTATGGTGTTACAACACTTCAGTTGTGCTTAATAAGTGTTCATTGAATGCATGAATGAGTGAATCAAATAACGAGTAGAGTAATTAATGATGGCAGTGAAAATGGAAAGAATGGATCTAGAGTATGTTTAAGACAGTGTCTTCTTCCTGATACATATTAATTCTCCACGCTTATCTGATAACAATAATGGTTTTCTTTAGCTTCCCTCCAATCAACAACACGACTAAGAACTCAGACTATTTTCAGAAATAATGTCACCATCATTGTTATAATCATTATCATCAAAACAACTTTTCTTTATCATTATCATAAGTGTGATCATTGCCACCATCATCATCTCTATTAGAATTACACACATATCTCTTCAGTACTTTAGCAGAAGGCATATTAAAAGTATATCTATATAGAGAGTCAAGCATATTTTTCATGAATACAGAAGATTAATGATCAGATGAAGTAGAATAAAGTATAAATCTGTAGAACTAATTCAGGGCTTGAGGTATAATGTGAAAAATTTAGCTTTCAAAGGAAGCAATAAAATTTGCATTTTTGAATTTATACCTAGCTTGACACCCTCTGGGCCAGGACAAGAACAGATGCTGTCAATGAGAACTGTATCACTTGTGTAATATTGTGACATTCTTGAGTGAATGTAGGTATTTTTCTCAAAGGTCTTTCTCATACAGGGCGATTGCCAGCCTGTATTCATCCTTCATCTACAATATATGGCCTTCATCACCTTAGAATTTAACAAAATATCACTGCACAATGTTATGTTTTTCAATCTGAACTTGAATCCTAGGTACATGAAATATTATCTTTGTGTAGAACATTTCTTCCCAAATTGAATATAAGTGCACAACAAACTTATGATGGATTATTACAGATACGTTTATTTTTATGCAGAAAAAAATAATTAGAATTTCTATTTTGGAAAAAAACAGCTCCTGTTCAAAATGCTGCCTAAGATAGTCACACTTGTATTATATAATGTGTTATACTTTTTTGTGTATAATATTAAATTGTAGTAAGTTAAGCTCAGTATCATGCATGTATTTTTCACAGTATATAATTATAGATCAAAATATTTTTTGGATGAATAAATGAATATAGTCTGTAAGTAATTATATACTTCTGCAGCTTTTGTTAGCAATTAAGATATTTTTCTTCCTAAAAAACAATTTGGTTTGAGGTTTATTTACAAGAAAACAAACTTATTTCATCTTCTAAGCATGCTACATTTTTTTTTTTTTTTTTTTTGCAGAGGAAAAGAGTGCTATGAGCACAATTACTTCTTACTAATCATACAAATATGACCTTTCCCAGTATTCAATTGTTTTAATCCAACACAAAAAATAAATGAAAATTTTTAATTTGACATCTAACTTAAATAACTAATAAAGTAAATCAACTATCTCAGACTTTCATTTTCTACCAATATTAATTTTCTTTAAATTACACATTTTAATATTAAATGAACATGTAAATATGGAGCCAAAATGTACCCTTTTGACTTCTAGACAGTCATTTTGGCTCATGAAAATAATTGGATTTGAAACAGTTGGAATTTTATGATGTGCACGTTATAACTAACTGCTTAAATCCTCAGAGAACAACACATTTGCCCTACTTCTAAGTTTTAGCTGTTATCTAACTATCTCATTTATTCACTTATATAGGGGAGTCTCTGAGAAATTTAAGACTGACTGATTAGTTTAAAAATACAATGGGTGAACATTTTGACTGGGGGCAAGGATGGAACCTGGAGCCCAGGTACATGTGTCCTTGACCGGGAATTGAACCCAGGACATTTTGGTGCACTGGGCAATGCTCTAACCACTGAGACACACCAGCCAGGGCTACTATTTATTTTGACCACCCAGAAATTGAGACCCAGTCCAGTATTGTGTAAATCCCTGGCCATGTGAAACAAAGCCTCCCTCTCACCTTAAAAGCTGTAAGCTAGATATGTTTTATCAACTCCCCTAAAACAGGGACTGAAAACATGGACTTAACCAATCAGCTGTAGCAGCCCACACAGGGAAGGTAAGTCTGAGATTCAGACAAACAGCAAAGTTCGGATGTCATTCTGGCAGTGAGAGCGGCAGTAATAACTACATGCAGTTTTCAGAGGCGGTGATGTAGGATAATATTGAGAATTGTCTCATGACATTCATAGAAAATTTAGAAACACAAGCAAGTAAACAAACAAAAAACTGGGGCAAGAATTAACACTAGAAGAAACAAAATATTGTAAAGAATAAAAAAAAATTATAGTTTTGTTTTCCCCCCAGAAAATTTCTTGACATTTCACTGTAAATTTTAGCTCTAGGTTTTTAACAATAAATATATCTGGCTCTATATGCTATTATTGCATCATTTTATAAATGCCATGTAAACTTTACAAATTTCTGCATGCAAAGTAACTGTTTCTTAACAACCAAATTGACTGATAAACAGGAAGGATTTTTTAAACATTATATAACTTAACATAGAAATGTTTAAGTCATATAGAGGCATTTTTGTGTATGTTTTCCAGTTACATTTTTGAATATCAGTTTGAAATTTCACATTGATATATAGTGCATGATGATATTTTTCATTAACGAGAACTATAATATGCTCCAGCTAGCAAATTTGACACAGAGGGTCTGATTTTATGTGATAGAGTCCCATAAAAATTAAATGTGTTTCCTACAAATCAGCAACAGCTTATTTGAAAATGTGATACTCAATAAAATAGCCATAAAGCCACAAGCATAACTGGGCTTCTAAGAGTAAAACTAACATCAAATACACAAGACATTTACAGAGAAAATTCCATAAACATTTTTGAATAACACAGATAAGAACCTAAACAAATGGGCTACATTATGTTTATAAATGAGATGGTTCAATATTATAGAGTAAATTTTCCCAAGCATGTTTCTAAACAGTGTATTCCAATAAATTTGCAAAAGTAATTTTTTTTAACCTTGACAGTCTGACTTAAAAATATTATGGAAACATGCAGGATTAAAGCAATGAAAATGATTTTGTAATAAGATCTATATAATTGCTGTATCATATATCAATGTAATTTTAAATCTACAGTATTTAAGCCAACCAATAATATTGGTGTGGAAATAGATAAAATAGACCATATTAGTGAAAAGTCAAGGCTAATGTTGAAATTTTATATATAAGTAACAGTTTCACTGATATAGGTGAACTATTCAACAAACGGTGCTATGAAAAACAAGCTTTTGGGGGAAAATATTAAATCCTACCTTGACTCACATACAAAGGAATAATCTGGGGAATTGTGTGCTGGAATAAATAGTAAAGATACTTTAAAACATTTATAAATGCATTTATTGACATCTGGACAGGCTTCACACAGATCATTTATTTGGTCCTCAGACTCCTATCCTTGTCTTAGGCACATACATATGCACTGAAAGTACAAAAGCTTGCATGAGAATAATGTAAATGAATATTCATAAGAGGGAGGAAGAACTTATGAGAAAGAACGGGCCAATTAACAAGGCCCAAGCAGGGCTTTAACAATACTTTCACGTTTTATTCCTTAAGAAAATTAAAAAGACAAACTTGCATCATGTTAAAATTGAGTAGGCTGGCAATAGGGTATATGCTGACCTCTGTAATTGTCTCTATTTTTAAAATAGTTAAGAGACAATATATTTGAGTCCATAGAAAATTGAAAATCATAATGAATAGCATATGGAGTAGATATTTTCAGTAAGCGTGGCAGTTCCCTATCACAGGAGTCCTGTTGGTCAGCCAAGGCCCTCTCCTCCACATACACTGGGAAATCTGCACGTTCCTTCTTCCAGTCTCCCTACAGCTGGGCACAGTCATGGGGCCTATGATACCGACACAGAGCAAAAAAGGGACAGACGAGAACCTTCCCCTCCCTTACAGTGAGGACAGTAACTATAGTTGCAAAGTGACATTCTTGAAGCAGAAGTGGGGACAGGGCCAAGGAAACTTTCTCAGGCTGCGGGCAGTGGCCTCCTTTCCCCTTCAGACTAGTTTTAGGCTGTACTTGTGGGAGGCACTGCTAGAAGCTTTGCCTTGGGCAAATTGTCAAGTGCTTTTCACATTTTTTTAAAAAAAAAAAAAAACCAATATCTATTTAATCTTTTATTCTCTGTTTTATAAACCAGAGTCAACTTTTGCAGGGAAGGGATGGAGAGGTAATATTGTTGATGCCAAAGTCAATTTCAGAGCTTCCGAGCTGGCATGTGAAACGCTCATGAGGCTGAAATGCACGAGAAACATGCAAAGCCCACTACAGTGAAAGGCAATGTAGGCATGCTTTTGGGGGCTCATGCTCAGCTATTTACAGGGGGGTGTAGCATAAGGAGAAAATCCGGGATTTTGAAAATATGTAGTTTTGCAAATGAGGGACATCTATAATGCTGTCAAAAATAAAAATAGATCCTAAAAAAGGAAATATAAAGGTTTGGATTCTAGTTAATCATTTCTGAAGGCGAGAGGCTTTCTCACACACTTTACACACGTATGGAAGACATTATGAAGACAATAGTTTGTCTTCGTGGATCACAGTTACAGATCGGGATAGGATTCACACAGATATTTCCACATGAATATTTATTCTCTCCATGTGCTAGAGAGAATAAATCCCAATGTGCACTCTGGGAAGGGGGGGCGGGGGTTATTGGCTCTCAATGAGTCAGGTTATCACTGGGGCACTTCCTGGATGTAGGTTGACTTTAAAATAAACAGCTATAAATATTTGCAAAAATAATAGAAATTTCTTGCTTCATGTCAGATAGGCTCAGTAATAGGTTTCTATTAATCCTACAGTGATTTAAATCATTTTTTTTCTGTTGTAATATCTTTTTTGATGTTTTAATGCTTTTTTTAAATTTCCATATATTATTACGGGAGAAAATAAGCAATGCAAAATCTGCTACCTCTATGACCTTGAGTAAGATGCTAAATTTATTTGAATATCAGTTTTGTCAACTGTAAAATAAAGGGATTAGATGAGAGGAACTCCAATATTCCTTCCAACATTAAGATTCTGGTTCTATGCATACAGATTGATTTTTTCTTTTTTTGCCAGCGTGGTACTGAAATAAACTTTTCTACAGTATAACACTAATAAATTTTCTTATTTTTGAGCTTTGAGAGTGGCTTTCAAGATGAACTGAAAAGTTAAAAAATTGGGAAGATAAAATTTATGATGGAATGATTTGACATGAAGAACTGACATTTTGTAATGGCTCCTCTCCAAAGATTATCTTTTCTAATAAATGTGCTTTGGAAATATTTTGTGATTATAATTTTAAAAGACATATGGGGAGAATTACTCATTTGTATACTATTCCATATTTGGGATAGTGGCAAAGCCAGACTAAAATCCATTCTGTTAGTAGTCCATTTTATAGAAATGTAAAATAAGATCATTGCCAGGAAGTTTCAATTAACAACTCTATTTAGACCTCAGTAATGTAAAAACATTCCGCTAAACATTCACATATATACATATACCACACCTACACATGTGCACAGACACACATATAGTTTATATCTCCGAATTTAAAATAGTGTTGACACACTGCCGGTAAAATGGTGTTTCTATTTTACCATTTTCTTTGAGTAACTGAGTAATTTCCTAAAGAAAGGGGAATTCTCTATAGTAAAGTAATCTAAAGCAGAATAAAACAAAGAAATTGCCAGTTGCCAACATTAAGATTTTAAAGATATGAATCAAGAGGGGATTCAGAGGGAGGGAGGTAAATACAATTTTATATGCCTTTCTTCCCAGGATGGAAATTATTGGGTACATTCTACCCTTTGCATTTGTCTCTTATTTATCATCTTGATTTATAAATCCCTAGTGGTATCAAATCTACTCTCCATCCAGTACACTCAGTAGTAAACAGGATGGCCAGTTTGCACATACCTGTATACCTTTACATTGCATGACGCAGTGTTGAAAAGTGCATACACTTTCCTAAAGGATTTACACTTTGTTTTACCCCAGTAAACTACAAGAGCTATTTGCAGAAGGATTGAGAGTATCTGAGCTCTTGAGATGTTTTCTTTTCTGAGGCTTATTTAAAATTCAGGTCAGAAAAGCTAGTCTAATATTGGAATTGGAAAGAGCAACAGTGTTTTGACATTGCACATCTTGACATAAACCTTGCCTCATTCACAGTATGAGATGTCATGAAACTCAGCTCAGCATCACATACAATCAAATGGGTTAAAGGAGTTCAAGCAGCAAGCATCCCGGTGGCTCAGGTGTCCGGCGTACAGTAATGCTGTGAGCTGGCGAGAGAGTAACATCCCCATGCCACGACTCATGCAGTATATATTGTGTGCCTCCTGTGTGCCAATCACTGTGTCAGGGACAAAAAAATTAATAAAACATGTTTCTTATGCTTGAGAAGAGAATTATCAGACAGCTAGCGTTTCTTGAAAAATCACACCCTGAACACTATAAATATATCGTGTTTTAATTGTTACATAGCATGAATTGATGCTATTATCATTTTACAGAGGTAGGAAAAAGACCCACAAACTGTTGATTAAATTTTCTACGGTACTTAACCAGCAAGTGGTTAGCTTATAAATATTGATTTATATAAGTTGGTGCATAGGGATTCATTATTGTAATGCCTTCATGGGTAATTCTACCATTTTTCTATAAAATAATGGAATTTTCTATCCACAAAATGTCTCTTTGTTTCAGATGTCTGATAATTTTATGTAACTAATCTTAACTTTTTGATTTTTTTGTGTGTGGGTTGTGGTATACTCTTTCAACTTCTATTCATCTTATTTTAATTTTCAAAATGTTCTCTTAAACAAATTTCAGTTTGTTGTATCTTTATTTCTGTAATAGGTTTTTTAAAATTCTGTTTTTATTGAGCTCTGAAGCTCAGATTTCCTTGCCAGTGTAGTGAGATTAGCAATACAGGGCGGCCCTCATTGCAGAGTGTCTCCTCTACCCTCCCCCACTGGCTATTTCATGCAAATATGTCATGTCGATTTGATTTAATTTTAGCCCTCCATCTTCTGTTTCTTGAGGGGTTTTGTTTTCGTGGGAGTTTTTTGTTTGTTTTGTTTTGTGTGGTTGTTTGTCACAGTACATTAGGAAAACCCCCACAACTAGTTGTGTAATTTTTTTACATTTTTTTCTTTATCTTTAATGTAAATTAAGTAATATGACTTGAGCATGTCGAGCACAGGTATATGTGAGATATGCAACAAGAGGAATGCACAAGGCTGCAAGTACTTACAGAAGAAAAATATTTTTGTATGTATAGAGGAGGCAGAAAATGATAGTGAGAAGATGAGCTTAAGAATGTAACTAGAGAATGAAATTCACAAGTGAAATACCTTTGATGGAGGAAGACATAGCAGCAGTGAACGCTCAACACCTATTGACCAGCCAATATCCATGTACAAAACACCTAAGATGTTAGAGGTTAGACTGTATAAACCTCAAGTACATAATAATGTAAGTCATAGATAAATTATATATTAAAATTCAGTGTCTTTCTAATCTAATCAGAGTATCTGTCTCTATAGGAAATAAAGGGATTAAAAAACAAAAAACAAAACAAAAAAAACTACCAATGCAAAGAAACTCAAGTACTTAATAGGAACCATGACATTAATTTCAAGAAAACCAAAAGTTTATACAGGCTTGCTCAGGTCACTTCATCTTTATGAACAAAAGAAATATAAAGAGTCATAACTTATTACATTGTTGTCAAAACTCTACAAGGATGAAATTTTTAAGCATCCAAACTGGGAAAGATTTGAGAATGAAAGTTGTGCTGGTTCAACAAATGTAAACCAGACTGTCCTGGGCAAATTGAGATGTATTGTCACCTAATCCTAAAACACTTGGTAAGTTACCTATTATTAGTAAAACAAGTACCTCGTGTGGTAATAATTAAATTTTACTCTTGACTAATATCAAATGTTGATTCTAACTATACATCTAGCTCTCTTATTTGTAATGCAAATTTCTGTTACTACCTTGTTTCCAAGTAGGCTTTCCTGCCACAAATAAAATGTATGCTGATACAAGTGACACTTCCTTCCAACTCATCACACGAGTCTGTCAGTGTAAATAAGTGATTTGCTATTTTTGACATACAGTTGGGGGGTAGCTAGATCAATTTCTTAATTACTTTTGGTGATTTGATGCGACTTAGTTGCCAAGCATGAATATATGAGTCCCGAAACCTTGGGATATATATTCAGAGAATAATGATTAGAGCCCTAATGCTGGACCGACACCCATGAAGTTCAATTTTGACAACACTGGTGATCCAAATTTCTTAAGGAAGGATTCTCATCATTGCAGCCAGGATGTACTAAGCAATGTCCCTTCAGCTCCATGGAGCATTAACTGAGAAATTACACCGTAGGTTTTAAACTGGCCTTGGTGTTCTGCACTGTCTCCGCACAAAATGCCACTGGCCAAACATCATTTTTCCGTAGCTCTTTCCACAATGACTATAGTCTCTGAAACTCTAATAAAATGCCTTTTTTTCCTCTTTATTTTCTCAGTCCTCCATTCATTGCACATACTTTCAGAAGCCATTCTTGTCTCATTCATCTATGAAAAGTGAGTAGGTCAATAAACTCAGAGGTTTAGGCCTTCCCCTCGTTTATTGCATTCTTGATCTCTCTTGTCCCCAGCCACACATATGAAGTGACAGACAATGGCAGGGGAGGTAATAAGGATATCTTGATTCTACACCAAAGTAAACAGGCTGTCATAAAAAAAAAATGTGGAATTGAACAGATGACAAACTAAATTCTCTCCCTGAAAGCAATTATTTCTGAACCTCAGATCTAATAATCTGCAATTTTGAAAGCTGAGGGAAGTGCTCATTTGTGGCTCAATCAATTTGAAACAGAAATCTACATGATGATACAGATAGCAACCCAGGGGGCCTACTGATTCCTTGCTCTGAACAAACAATCGATATTTTTCTAATACTTACTGACTCTCACTTACTACAACAATCGTATATTACACAGTCACCTATGTCATCCAACAATGGCTTCACTGACCAGTAGGACTCTCTCCTTGTACAGTAAAGCAAGGGTAAGTGAATGAGTGATAGGATGCTCTTCCTCAGGGACAGGTAGACGAGTCTCATTCAGCAGAGATTTGGTAAAAGAATTTTGATTCTGCATAAGATTACATCTCTTAAATAATATATTTAATTGGAGCAGTAGCTTATAACCAATGAATAACTTTATTGGTTTATCTTCTAAAAAATAACCTCATGAGAACGGTGCAGGAAAAAATGAAAGCCAAGTATGAGAATTCTATTAAACTATGTAATCGTTCTCAGTGAAGGCAGGTAAATATATTTTGAAAAGCTCTCATGAGTCAGAACTAAATATTTTATGCCTTTTAATCCTCAACCAACGAGATTGCTAATATTTCCATTTTAGCTTGGGAAAAAATCAAGCTCAAATTATGAAATGCTTACCAAAGATGACAGGTAGAAAGTGGCAGAACCAAGATTCAAAGACCTATCAGTTATATTCCAAAGCCTAGACACATTCGCTTAGAGCATGGGCACCTACTAAGCAATTTGATTGGTAGAGCCCAAAATATGCTTCTGATATTACCTCAATCAACTAAGTATAGAATGTAGTCATGGCAATATAGTGTCACCTACATAAATTTATTAATGAAAGGGATTACTACATGTATTTTTCCATCAAAAAGCTACAAAGTTTAAACAATTATATCTGTGGACTTGAAATCCAATTAAGCAATTAGTGGATGTGAGAAAGTTTCACATGTATGTAAATGTCCAGTGTTCTCATTGTTTGCCTTGACGCCTATAAATAGTGAATTTAAATTATCATTATACAAATTTAGAGAATTCCAAAGCTAGAAAGCTTTAAACTTGTATGCAGTTTTCACTTTCTAGAAAACTGTTGCTTGGAGAAGGTGACTGATCCAAGATTTAATAGAAAGATGGAAAATTATTTTTAAAAACTTTTATAATTGCTTTTTGATATGAAGTAGATTAAAATTTTCTTAAACTCTAAAAGCAAGCCAGTGTTTGGCTAAGGTGGAGGGATAATTTTGGATGATCAGAACATTGCTTAACTTACAATGAAACATATAAGAAAAAGGCCTCTTCTAAACTGCGTCTCTTGTATGTCTTTCTGCTTAAAACTGAATAGTTATGAATTGTTTAGTATTTTCCATTCATTATCCTTGCCTTTCTGTTCTTTCCCCCATGGGCTATAACTAAAACTTGTAACTATAATATATAATTATGTTATATAACTATTATCTAGAATCAGAGAACAAGTTCATTTGAAATGTTTTGCAACCGAAAAGGCAAAGTGGTGTTTGGACAATACTTACACTGCAAACTAGAGTTGTACAGAAACATATAAGGATTCAGATGTGGTGGACAGCAAGTCCAGTTTTGTGATAGATGTATGCAAGACTACAAAATTGCTCACATGACTGAAAGGCGGCATTGACTGCCTAGGCAGATACATGTATTCCACACTGGAGATATAGAATTAAGTTCTTCGCACTCACCACGAAGGCAGAGAGTACTCTGTTACTGGGAAAGTTGTACAGTTTTTCCTTCCTTTCAAGAGTGGACTTTGATTTCCTTCATTTAGAGAATGAACTAAACTAAGAGGACAAACTCCAAGGAGAGTTGAGTAGGAAAACACATGGTAATATAGTACTTAATATATGACAAGCTTTCTCCCAAGTCTCTTCCACATATTCACTCATTTAAGCTTCCAAACAATACTCCCATATAGTCATGTTTACTACTTCACTTTATGGATAAATGACTGAGGTACACAGAGGTTAATAAGCCTGGTTTTCTGTACAATGACACCATTATTTTTCTCGAACATTTTTAGTTTACCAAATTTTAAATATCCCCAACTCAATCTTCCCTGACTACTGTTTGCAAACAGAAAAGTTACATATAACCTTCACGTTGCCTAGCTGTTTCAATATGTTTTATAGATGAAGCTGAAATTGATGGCAGATGGTGGTTGGAGAGCTTCCAATATTTTCCTTTCTTTTTCATGTATTATCAGTTTTTACTGTCTTGTCCTCACTCCACACATTTACTCCATCAGAATAATTTTCCAAATTTTAAATAATGAAGCTGTTTTTACATAGATGTACTTGATATATATCTGTATACACACATATACAACAGATTTAGGTCACACATTTAAATGGTTGACCAGTCATTTCTGTTCCATATTCTCGTAAATGTCTCCACTGCTTTTTCTCTCTTACCTTTATCTCCCCTAGTTTTCAAGTAATGATTTAAGAGGAGGATTTTGGTTATTAATGATTTTATTCTATAAGGACTCTAAAGGTTATATGAAGCATTGCCTCTTTATTTCAGAAGAAAGAGAAAGTTCCTAGCTAATTAGAGATTTTTCTAAAGTTCAAATGATAATAAGGTCAAAAACAGATATTATTTTTTAATCCAGTAGTATAAATATGCTTTATATCACCAAGCATGGTACCAAACCCAAATCACAGAAAATCTTGGTGTCCCAAAGAGGAGTAAAATTTCCCTTTCAAAGGCAAATGCTAAAAAATAAATTTAAAATTTTGGAAATGATTACTTGTTTCTAATGAAAATATGATGATATATAAACAAGATATTAGGTAACCATTAGATATGAAAAGACTGTTTAAAACAAGAAAAATTGAATGAGATTTTACTCTTATATCATTTTAAATCAGCAATTTTCTAAAATTATGCATTTTAGTAAAATTTTGATGCAGATTATAACACAACCACCTAGTGATTGGATGCTAAGTAAAGTTTAAGCTCTCAGTAAAAAAAAGAGAAAAGATGTTCTTGATTTAAAATTTGAATAAAAATGCATACCATATCATTTAGAAGCCTCATAATACACATTTGATTCCCCACGAAATGGAAGAAATACTTCATAAAATTTGGATTATTTGGTTAAAAATGTATTTTTTTTAATCTGCCTAACAGAATGCTTAACAGGATATATTTATTTGTTAACTATTTGTTTCCCACATCCAGATGCAGAAAGCCCTTTTAAAAAATATTGTAGATTTATGCAAAGCATGTGAATAGAGCCTATCATGGCAAATCAACAACCTTCATGTTTGATGGCCTTACAAGTCTAAAACCACTGGAAAGACTATCAACTTTTCTTTTTTTTCTCTATATCCCTATTGATTTCAGAGAGAGGAAGGGAGAGGGAGAGAGAGAGAGAAACATTAATGATGAGAGAGTCATTGATCGGCTGCCTCCTGCACACCCCCGCCTGGGGATCTGCCGGCAACCCGGGCATGTGCCCTGACCAGGAATCGAACCATGATCTCTGGGATCCTAGGTCGATGCTCAATGGCTGAGCCACGTCCAGCTGAGCGACTATCAACTTTTTTAACTTGAAAAGGGGGAATATTGAATAACTTATAATATAGTCAATTATTTTTACCATCTGTGGCAGTTAACCATTGCTCCCTAACAAAATCTCAATGACCTACAATTCATCCTTCATCCAATGGAAAGAACCAAACAGAGAAGGTCATGGGTAAGAAGAGGTTGAAATTACCACAAAGAATACACAAAAAGAATGGCAGAATATCCTGAATAAATGGATAGTATTACCAGCAATCATCAAATTGTTGTGCATTTGTAATTATAAGAATATATGGAATTGCTACAAAAATAACTTTTGCCTCAAAACTCAAATAGTGTGAGTATTCACAAAGACATGAACACAATCCACTTAGTTGTCATTTCTCAGACTCTCTTTGTTTTTGACAACCTTGACAATTTTAAGTCACTTATCAGGTATTTTATAGAATGCTCTTCAATAAATGATTTGTCTGATTATTTTCTCATGACTACAATGGGGTTATGAATTTGTTTGGTAGAAAGACTACAGAAGTGAGTTATTATTTTTATTACACCATAGCAGGGGTACATGCTATCAACATTACTTAGCACTTTTAATGTTGACCTTGAAAACGTGGATAGGTAATTTGTCAAGGTTCTCAACTATAAAGCTATGCATTTCCCTACTTTATTTTTATTGCTTAATAATATTCCAATGTTTGGCAGTACCATGGTTTGTATATCCTGTTCCCCACTGAAGGACACCTTAGTGGTCTCCAGCTTGGGGAGACTATGAATAAAGCTGCTGTTATAAATATTAATGTGCAAGGTTTTATAAGGACATACATTTTCAGATCAGCTGTATAGATACTTAGGAGCAATATTGCTGTATTAAATGGTAAGACTATGTTAATATTGTAAAAAATTGATGAATTGTTATATTTGAAGTGGCTGTACCATTTTTCATTTGTTGTCTCAATGAACAAGGGTTCCTGTTATTTCATGGCTTCACCAGCAATTTTCACTGTCAAGTTCTTAGATTTTAGACAATCGAATTGGTAACAGTGGCTCTGGGGCTATAATTCATATAGCTCTCTGAACACACACCTACAGTGTCATTTCCCACCTTGTATAGTATGTGTTTACTTTATTGTCTCTGCTACTAAACTGAGCTCCTTAAGCCTTTCAATGTTGACGTAAGGTAGGTGACTTTTTTAATGAAGGCAAGATTGAGTGAAAGAACACAGATTTGTGTCTAACAAATAATTTAAAACATGATCTGAGTATGATTAAATATGTGAAGAATAAGACTTAAACTGATAATTTATCTGTTTGCATTGTGCCCAGTATTTTAGACTGGACTTCTCCTTATCCCAAATTGATGTCCTTTTTAAAAATATCGTCTTTCAAAATATATCCCAATAATTCATTAGAATCATCTATTGAAAATTAACTTTCAAACAAAAATTAACTTCACCATACATTAAAGTTAACATAGAGATAAATGTTAAACTTACTATAACCAAAGGCTTTTCCTTCTTCCAATTAGGTATCAGTAAAGCCAGTAAATACATTTGAACAACACTAACTTTTTAATTCAGCATGTAACTGGTTAACTATATTATTATTTTCAGACACAAAAGAAAAACAAGTCAATATATTGGGACAGTATGTAAAAAAGATGTATGTTATAATCTAAATAAATCAATACACATTTAGTGGGTCATTTATTGTTCCACACATTAGACTACATTCTTTATATCAAATTTATTGAGATATTATCATTTCATAGACTCTGAAGTTAAGACTAAAGAAATGTAAGAAAGTTTCTTGATATCACCTGTCTGTTACCTATCACTCATCTAAAGCCCCTCACAGACAAAGCTGTGCTGTTATCTCACGTTACTGAATCACCTGGCTCTTTGTAGGGCACATTACAACCAAAACGTGATTTAGATATCAAAATAAGTAATGATGCAGAAGAGAGCTAAAAAAGAGCAGATTTGTCAGAGTACCCCGTAAGCAGAGAAGGTGATGCATTTCCTGATTCTGTTTTTATTCAACTAGAGCTGTAACGTCAATTTTTGTCGAGTGCCCCGAGGCATGGGTAAGTTATTCTGGATGTCAGTGCTTTTTGTCCCACAGAGTCCTCATTCTTTTAGAAATAAAATTACAGAAAGCAGGAGAAAGTGACTCAAAGATTCTCAAATCTGTGCTACGTGAAAATTTATTCTCTAATCTATTGCCTGCCTCTCTTGCCAAGATTCTGGACTTTTATGTACATTTTGCTGACTCTTAGAATTTATACCCTTTCTCTTACTCTTTCAGAGCTAGAACGTGGATGGATGTCTACTTCCAACAGTAAATCAGTTGCTCGATGCAAAAAGAACGCTTGTTCTAGTAAATACGTTTTCTTGATTCCTCAGCAAAATAGGATCCAAAAACTAGTTAGGCTTATGAAAGGGCATAAGGTTGATGCCATTGGAATGTTTCATATTGATTAAAAAATGGAGACTGGTGATCTTTGGTGAATCCGTGGGAGAAATATGATTGGTATAAGCCCTATTGTTAAATGTCAACTACCAATTTTCAAGTTGCTAAGAAAGTAGAAGAGAAAAGCTATTAAAAGGAAAGTCTACATATTTTTTAAAACTTACATTAACTAAGGTTATGAGTTTGTTTATTTAAATTAATGGTAAATTAAATTGGAATCACTCACTGATCCTAGTCTGAGGGGTGGAATAAATATAATGTCAATGTCATATTTCATAAAGAACCATAGAGTGTGGCTTTTGAACTGTAGCATCATTACGGTAGCATTAAAATGGCTTTCAGATTTTTTTTTTTTTTGATGGATGAGGTAAGATGTCAAAAGAAATTAATTTAAGTGACTCAGAGAAGAAAGGCTTTATTCAGCTGATGTAAATCCAGAACCACCTGAAGAGCTGGTAGCTCCCAGGGAAGCCAGGTCAGGATGTTTACAGAATAAAGCTGCATACCTGTCCTGAAGTTTAGGCGTAGGCTGTTCTTTACTTCAACCAAAACATGGTAGTTTTCATGCTCCTTGCTCAGAGTTTTGACAACCTCAGAAAATATTTCTCTGCGGATTATTCTTTCAAATCTTGCATTTAATCAGCTAACCAGGGTGAGGAAGGCAGATAGAAAAAAGAATAAACAGAGGCGAAGGCAGAAAGCAAAAGAGGAACTGGGACCCTCTATTATGTTTGCTTTAATGTGTTTACAAATATAAAGGGCTTCTCTTTCCTTGAAAAATATATAGGCTTCTCTGGTTTTCTGCATTTATATCTATAAGTAGAACATAAACTCTGTGGAGCTGAGCTTGGCCAAACCACAAACGATCGTTTTTGTTCCAAATATTAGGAAGAATGTCTAACAGATTCAGTCGAGACTTCCTTTCTTTACTCCGCACTTTAGTTTGGTTCCCCTGAAATCGGTCCTGAGATAATGACTTGTGTGAAAGTGATTTTTAAAAAAACTTTCAAAGGACAAAACCAGCAGAAAGATGGAAAATGGGGATCAGAAATGTGAGGTGAAACATTCTGGGTATCTAACACTTCTACAGAAAGGTCCTAAGAACATTCAACTCTGTTGGACGCATGATTGCTGGATACCATGTTAAGAGGAAGTTTAGTTGTGCACCCCAGGGGTTATTTGGCAATATATGGAGACATTTTTTATTGTTATTACCTGGGGAAATGGGTTGCTACAGGCATCTAGTAGACCGAGATCAAGCATGCCACTAAATATCCTACAAGGTCTAGGACATCCTCCCATAGCAGAAAACTACTTAATTCAAAATGTTGGTAACATTGGAGTTCAGAGTTTGAGAAACTCTCCATGCTAGCTGTATTAGTTAAGCTAATGTAAAGTAATAAAAACACATTTCAGTTGCTTACATAATGGAAATCTATCTTTGTTCAACTGAGTGCAATGCAGCTATTCCTGATTGGGAGACTTTCCTTCAACCTAGGAATTGGGTCAGGGGATAAATTTCCTATTGCTGTAGAACAAATTACCCCTAAGTTGAAATTACTCATAGATTAAAATGGCTTAAATAACAATAACATCAATACATTTACTGTATATAAAAGTTTCTTTGGGTGAGAGATTTGGGAGCAGGTCGGCTGGGCAGTACTGGCCAAGAGTTTCCCAGAAAGAATCAGATATTTGCTGGAGCTGCAGTCATCTGGAGGCTTAAGTAAGGATGGAAACTTGCAATAACTTCCAAGGGACTCATCGACATAGGTGGCAAATCTGTGCTAGCTATTGGCAGACACCTCAATTTCTCCCCGCATGGGCTTCTCCACGGTCTGCTTGGGTGTCCCCACGACAGAGGGAGCAAGTCAAGAAACAGAAGAGGTGCTGCCATGCTTTTTTATGACCTAATCTTAAAAATCACACATCACTTCCACACATTTCTATGTGTTACACAGATCAGCCTTGACTCAATTTGGGGGAAAAACTCACAAAGGCGAGAACATTTGGGGGGGGATCATCTTCAGTGCTGGCTATTACACTCCACTACTCCCACCATATGTCTCCACTATATTCTATAGCAGGTTTCAGAGATCACCACTGAGGACATCTCCATTTCAAACAACATGAAGAGGGAAAAAGCAGAAAAATATCACATGTAAGAGATTTGGGGCCAGAGTGGCAACTGTGCACATTCTCTCTTGCTAAACCAAAACCATGGTGGGTGGAGGGGGTGAATGTAATTGATCTTTGTGCTCAGGAAGAAAAGAAAACAGATATGGTAAAACATCCACTGTCATACTTCCAGAACGTTACTTGAATACAGTGTTTTAGGCAATGTCTTGTAAAATGCCATTCCCCTTAGAAGTCAAAATGATATGAAACTATAATTGGGAGAGCCAATATAATTAACAATCAAATTGAGAGTCACTATTCAATGAGTACATTATATAATTTGGTATCACATAATATGCTTTTTATTCTAATATAGTAAAACAATTTTCTACACTTTTTCTAATCACTAACTTAGGATGATAGCAAACTAACATGGGTCAAGTATCTTCTTTGTGCCATATAATGTATAAAACATTTAACAGATCGAAAAATAACTATTATAATCCTCCTGCTATATATCAGGAAATAGAATAAAATTTTTCCACATATTATTCAAACTGATATGGCTAATAAGTAAAATATACAGAAATCAAGCTTGAATTGGTCTCACCCTAATACTTATAAATATTTGTGACAAACAAAATGAGGTATTTTTATTTTACTATCAAATTGATATTACTTTAATCTCATTTTTAAAAAGATCTGAAGTTTTAAAATTTTTATTTACTTATATATTTTACTTTTCCTTTTAAAGACAAGTACTTACATATTCTAGATATTTCTAAAATTGCAGATTTTCCCATAACCTTGGATATAAGGATATAATGCAAAATAAAAGGAAACGTAGCCTTGAAATAACATTGAGTTAGAGTGCTTTTTATCATATTTGAAAGCATTTTTTGGAGAGCGATATTATGCATGAAAATAAAATGGTGCATAAACAAAGAAATTTAGCTACAAATTTTTCTTTAGAGGAGAGATTGTAGTGAAATCTATTGAAAGCCAAAAATATTCTCTTCAGTCTTTTAGACACACAGCTTATTTCCCATGCATTTTGTATGACAAACTATTCAATGTCATTCAGTTCTTGGAAAGATATTTTATGATCAAGTAATGATTACTTTAGGGTGATGAGATTTGAAAGGTATGCAAATGCGTTCTTTGATTGAAGAGCCATTTATCTATGAGAAGCAACATTACTAGAAAACGGATACATTTAAAAGTAAATAGCAAACCAAGTGAGCCTCACAGTAGTTGGCTGATTCTTAATCAACAACATATCCAGAAGCATCCAGTGCCAGGATAAGAAAATAGAAATGTGGTTAAGCATTGGAAAAGTCCATACTTTTTCGATCTTAGCCAATAGCTAAACTGAGCCTAAAAATCACACATTAAGACACATAAGGACAGTTGTCTTGGAGCGTGATCACAGCTTTCTGATCTCCTTTCACTGCTCCTCTGTTAACTTCTCTTCAAGAAAGATGCTATTTTGGGGTTTTATTTTTCTGTTGCTGTGTTTTCTTTCTTTGTTCTCATTCTTGCAAATGGGACTTACTTAACTTTGCATGTGGCTTACATGAGTGGTCTTATTTGAGGGAGCCAGCTTTCTTTGTATTGCTAATTAAAATCATTAGTTCATGTATGGGGGACAAATTTTCAGATATTTTTCTGCCCACACCCCAAATGTGAGAAGTAGACGATTTTTTAGGGCCTTCCTCCTTCTGCCCTTGTATTATCACTGCAACAACCACTGCTCCCAACCCCACCATCACCAATTAATGATGCTCATTTGGTCAGAAGGGTAACAGTAAAGGTCTTTCTCTCCACCACGACCTTCTTTCTTCCTTACTTTTTGGAGTTAAAAAAATAAAATCAGCATTACCAAAAATAAAATGCTACATATGTCCGTAATATTCAACAATATTCACATAAGATTCTACTCTAAGGATGCCCCATAGATTCCTCACTAAAGGATCCATGTCCTGTGTTTTGTATCCACAATAAAGAATTGTAAACATGATGGAGAACTTGCGTGGCATCATATTATGAAACCCCTCAAAGCATTAAGTTCCTTTATTTTATTTATTTTTTGTCCATTTAGAAAAATGAGTCCAAATCAAGGTAGGTAGTGTGTAGAGTATCTTCTGGTCTGTCAACCTTTAATTGATGCCAACTAAAACACAAAAATCAAACAAAACAAAGCAAAATAAAATTGTTAAAGAAGTTTACATTTGTTAAACTAAAAGCTGAAAGCCCCAACCATTCAGCACCTTTAGACACTGTTATAGAACCACATTCAAGAGAGGCAGCCGTTATATACTGTTTCTACCCATTAAAAAGCAGATCAGATCTCATGAGAAAAGAAAACATCATGTCCCAGAAAGAATATTAACTCTAGAGTTAGATAGTTCATGAAAACCCTGAAATAATTATATAACTTTCCCAAGCCTCATCTTGAAAATTAGAATAACTAAAATTAGCACCCAGGCTTTCTGTAAGAATTAAATACAGAGCATGTGCAAAATCTCTGAAAACAAAGCTTGTTCAGTTAATGGCACAATTTCGCTACACAAGGCCATCTGAGGATTTTACCCAGGCAGTCTACGCAGTCTGAAGGGGCCAGGTCATCAAGCAAGTGTAGGTATTTCATTCTTGTTTTTTTAAATTATTATTTAATTTTTTTACTTTCTATGTCAATATTGTTACTTATGTGTTGCTTGGTTTGCATATTTAAATTTTGATGGCTCTCTAGCATAGTTAAACCAATCTAGTTGTTTGTTTATTTTTAATATCTTTTTACTGATTTCAGAGAGAGGAAAGGAGAGCGAGAGAGAGAAAAAACATGAGTGATGAGAGAATCACTGACCAGCTACCTCCTGCATGCACCCTGCTGGGGATAAAGCCCGGAACCTCCACATGTTCCCTTACCAGGAATCAAACCACGATCTCCTGACTCATAGGTTGATGCTCAACTGCGAAGCCACACCGGCCAAGCTAAACCAATCTAGTTTTAACCTCTGCTTTCAAATATTTGTATTATGGGGCAATACATAGAATTTAGTTGTTATTTGCTTTATTTTACAAGTTTCTAACATTAACTTGTCAGCTCTAACACCTTTTCCTGCCTAAATTAAAAAATGATACAATAATGACATTCAGAGGCAGTGTTATGATGAGAGAAAAACAAACAATACTCTTCTAATTTATGCACCTATCTGATCCACAGTTACACCTATAGGGTCACCTAAGTGAAGCATATTCTAGAGCCATTGCTGTTTACGTTTTATTATTTGAGTCTAAACTGGGCAGCAGTAAAGCAATATTATGTTGTTGAAAGAGCACAGGTTTTGAAATTAAATTGGCCTAGGGTCCATGCTGTCTCTGCCACTTAACAATTATAATTTGGTTCATGCCACCTAATGGCTGTGAGCCTAATTCTCTGATCATATTATAAGTTTAATAACACACATTTCTGTGATGATAATGTGCCTATGCAACCCACATGTCCCATGAACTGCTTCTGTTTTAGAGATTCCAGCCTTCCCAACTTCTGGCTCGGAGCCTGGCAGGCAGCAGAGCCGAACGTGCTGGATAAGATGGATAATACCTCTGTCATCTTCAATGATAAGTGTGTGTCACTGGAGTCCCTGTAGGTGAGATGCAACAGGCAGCAGGGAACGTTCCCTAATCCATGGACATTTTTTGTCACTCTGTTTAAAAGTTTATTGTATTTTAAAGGCATATAAGTCATTTGCATTTAAAAAAGCATGCATTTGTAAAATTACAAAAGAGAAAGCAAAATTATCTGGAACCTCACTATAGGGTGGGACAAAAGTAGATTTACAGTTGTGAGTGTGAGAAATGCGGAATTTATTATTGTATTATTATTTATTCGTGTATTATATCTTTTTCCATCAGAACAACTGTAAGACCTACTTTTGCCCACCCCTGTGTAAGAGAAATAATTTACATTTGAGCGACGGTTTTCCTTAAAAGTATGGCTCTATGACTGTATATTATCTCCATCTGTATATAATTTACATGTAGTACTGTGAACATATTCACTTTATACTATAGACAAAAATGCCATATTATTTCAGGAAATACAGATCCATCTTATTCTTTTTAATGATTGCATTATTTTATTTTGTATAATAATTTCACTTAAAAATACATAATCAATATTCTACTGAAAAATATTTGTAAAATGAAGCTCAAAGAAGAAGGAATTGCTTAAGTTATGCAGCTGATAACCATTGAAAAAAATAAACTTAAGTCTCTTGACTTTCAAACCCATCTGCTCTGAGTTCAGAACACAGGTTTACCTTCCTCACATGGCATTTGTAATTATTTGAATGCATGTCATTGACCTAGACAAATAATTTGAGGTTCTGTAAACAAGGTCAATGTTGTGGGTTCAATAGCCTATTCATTTCTGCCTTCTCACTTATTGAAAACAAGGTTCTTGCCACTACAGAGCATCGCAAAAAATGTATACACTCTCTGAAAAATTATTATTATCATTATTTTTTAATATAACTTTATTGATTTCAGAGAGAGAAAAGGAAAGGGAGAAAGATAGAATCATCAATGATGAGAGAGCCATTGATCGGCTGCCTCCTGCATGCCCCCCACTGGGCACCCAACCTGGGCATGTGCCCTGACCAGGAATGGAACTGCGACCTCCTGGATCATAGGTCAATGCTTAACTGCTGAGCAAAGCTGGCCAGGCTCTCTGAATAATTATTAATTCCAATGGGTTAAATCTGAAAAGAAAGAAACATCAATTGAGCTATGAGCTGTTAGAATGTGTATACATTTTTTTCGGACACCCTATATATAAGTGAAGCTCCATCATGCCTAGAACATGATGACATTAGATAAAGACCCCTGTTTGACATAATTTTGAGAGTTAACATGGAAAATTCCACCATAAATATGCCCTCAGCTGCACTAGGAGAAGCATTAGCCCTAGGCTTAGTTTGCACTGAACTAAAATGAGCAGTTATTCTAACAATAAAACAATGTTCACCACCACCTGGCATTGTGCAGACCCAGTCATAAAGTGCATGTTTTGATGTAACACCCACTGGGCCTAATTATTCCCTTTTCTGTACAGAAGAGCACAAGCTGTGCCATCTCTGGGAGCACTGACTACTCAGAAAGGCTTCCATTCCTCTCTCCTCCCACCCTCTGCCCACAATAGGAATTCTCCCATCAAGTTTCCATTTCCCAAGGAGAAACAATAGAATCTTTGATAATTGATAGTCTCCTTTCTGGCATGGAGAGCAGCAAAAGCCTGTAATTGCAGCTCCTCTGTTCACACATATTTAACAGAGCCTCACTGTGTGGTACGTGCCTTTGAGTAGACTCTGACTCCTGGCAACACCATGAATGAGTGATGGCCACAGTGTCCTGTCCTCACCAGCCCTGCTCGGCTCCTGTAGACTCATGCCTATGGCTTATTTTATGGAGTCAATCCATCTCATGCTTGGTCTTTCTCTTTGCCTGCTGCCTTCTGTTGTTCCCAGCATTGCTGGGATTCCTACTGCCTATGAGATAAAATCTTTAAGGTGCCCAAGCTCTCGAAGGTATAGCTGGCCTGCCTTCACAGCCTTGTTTCCATCACTGCTTCTGGATGACTGTTTCACTTCCTTATGCCAGGCCTGTCTATTCACTGTTTCCCAGAAGCAAATCCCAACACCTTACCTTCCTTAATGTTACTGTCCTTCAAAAATACCTTCCTGCCTCTTGTGCCTCTGTGAATTCAGTCCTTTTACACATCAAGTTAACATAACACCTGCTGCCTAAAGAGATCCAAATTACCTTGCGTTTTGTTGACTTCTCATTTATTAGTAGTGCATATTTGCTCTTAAGTGCATCATTCTATGGTCAATTTTATTTTACGATTCTAGTTATTTTTCTTGGCCAGGAAAAGAATTGTCCTTTACTCTGACTCCAGCTGCTTGAATTCTGACCTACTTTCTCTTAGGGGTTCAAATATACTATTGATTAATCTTTTTGGACGAGAGAGTTTCACCCTGTAACGAGACTGCCTTTCATATTACAGTGAATTAAAAAGAGCCTTCTTTGGTAAGTATTCACAAAGAGTACCATCTTTAGTTTAATATCTTCTTTATATTAGGTCCGTGTCAGCCCATCTGAGGCTATGGAACACCAATTAACACCTGTGAACGCAGGTTGTGCCCACGACAATCATAAAGAGTCTCAGATAAAAGGAGGAAGTAGTTTCAATGCACTTGGTAAGAACAGAAGACATCACTCTCTCAAAAGATCTCGCAGGACCCTTTTCACCAAAGAGGTCTGGGAGAGGAACCAGACTGCTTAATATGAAAGTAAAATGTTGAACTTTTACACAGTCGAGCTGCTTTAATACCAGAACTATTTAAAGAGGCCTTTAGCTATTTTGCTGCTCTCATATTATAGGCAAATAGTCATAGTTTATCTTCTTCCGTGCTGCTTTAGGGTTTTCTAAGCCAATCTCAATAGGTAAATATCAATTGTTCAGTCATAAAAGTCCATAAAAGCCGGAGTTCCAGAAAGAGCATCATGTTTTGCATGCAGAAATGTGTTTGTGTTTTATAAGAGCTGCGCAGCAAAAAAGGAAGTGGGGATACCAACAGTGCGATATTCCAGTTACTCTCTGGGGCACTTAATGATATTAGCAGTGTGTTTCAATCAAGTCCGCACTACATTTATTAAAGAGCTTTATGTGATTTTCTTTTTCAATTTTAAAAAGAAAAAGAAATTGTAAAACAAAAGGAAAAAAACTCCAAGTGAATGGGTGGCAGCAGTCCTTGTGTAACAGCTGACATTTGCAACAGCCACACCGCGAGACGTTATCCACAAGGACTCGAAAGGCAAACATGAACAGAGAGGGCTGCATGAATTCCCAGTGTCAATTTCCAGCAACCCAGGCAATTCTATAGAATATAAACTAAAGCAATGGTAAGTTATAAGCATGACCCTAAAGCCATTGATCTTGTTAATCACGCCTCAACTAGGATCCTTCCACTAGGTCCTGGGAGGTGAGGAATCACATTTAAATCAACTCAATCTTAAGGACACTCAGGATATGATTCTTCACCCAAATGGGTGTACCTTTTGTCCTTTTGCTAAAAGGAAAAAATATTTACTCCTCTTATCCTCTATCAACAGATTTCAAATCTAGAATCGCTACGAGATGTTCAGTAATCTGAAAACAGGCACATCTGTACTGTTTATTTTAAATTAAGCTTTTCGGACAATTCCAGATTTGGTTGTTCCATATAGATGTTTCCTTTTAGTATAAGATTGATGATAACCAACAATGAAGATACTCTATCCAGATCCTCCTGGATCCTTTTGGTCTTTCTGTACGCCCTGCCCTGAACTATTGTTAATGGTCTGCTCCCCTGACTCTCTTCCTGTGGGTTGCCCTCAAGCTACTGTGGCCACTTTGACCTGCAAGTGGGGAGAGTTTACATCTGTTTGGTAAAGACCTTAGACAGTGATACAAAGATTGACAGGTTGGGGTGTGAGAGCTGAGGTCCCTGGCCTCAGGGCGTGGCAACTCCTGCACAAATCTTGTACTCCAGAATTTTCCAGGAAATCAGCCAAAAGCCTTCCCTGGTGCTTTGCCACATATCACGGCTTTGTTTGGCTTCCTACCCATCCGGTCCTGTGCCTCCTTTCCCTAATTTATCTCAGAGGTCCTTCCTCACAAATCACCTGAGTAGAAATGCTCACTTTGAGTTTTACCTCTGGGGAACTTGAACTATGACAGTTTGTTTTGCACGTAGATGTTTGGCTGTTAAATATAACTCTTGGTCTACCAGTGAAGATTAATGCAAAAATAATTTATTCCATTAATGAATCCTTTGCAATAACAATTTTTGTTAGAGTTTCTTTCGGAGAGAGCATGGGTTCAAAGTCAACCTGGGCTGCTCACTAGCTGTGCAACACTCGAAAAGTTAATTAGCTCCCGTCTGTACTGAACATTAAGTGAATGTTTCATGCCCAATGCTTTTTTCATACATCCCCTCATTATAACATAGTTCTCTTTCTCTTAGCCTTCCCTTTACTTCTTTGAAAATGTTTACAAAAAGTGGGATATATTCAATTCAACAGCAGTAGGAAAATCAGTTACTTATTCCCTATAGGTCAGTCCATGGCCTCCTGACAACTGATCATCTAAGGGCAGAGAGGGATGTAAAGTCGGTAGGAGACAGAAAGACGCAGAGTTTAGGGGTAGTGCGATTCTAAATATGTCATGATGAACAATGTACCCTCCCTCTAATGCAGAAAGCCAATATCATTTTCTATTTCCATCCTTCCAGGTGTGGTACTATCACCAAATTCAACTCAAATGCCATTAGAGAAGCAAAGTTTTTAAAACTCTAGGTATTAGGGGAAATGTGTAACTTTAATAGTTTACAGAGGAAATCAAGTCACTTGATATTTTATTTATTATAAAGGCAAACTGCTTAGTGAGTTTGTCTATGAGATGAGAATATTATATCACTCAGGTTACTCTTTAGTTACAATTATTTGCCTAACTAACATCTATGATCTCTTCCTTCTTCCTAACACATGGCCAATCCTGTTTAGGTAGTTAACCTTTCCATGCATCCCTGTGGCACTAAAGAATCTGATTTCAGCTCCATCTCCATGAAAGGGTCTGAATGGCCTAAAGGTAACCTCATTTTTATTGATTAAAAAAAAAAAAAAGTATATGGCCTAACTTAGGCAAATACATTTTGAGGAATTTATGAGTCTTTTGAAAAAATTATTTCTGAATTTTGAGACCAACCTGAAACAAGTGTCTCACTTCTCCCCCACTTTCACTGGAAGTTATCAGCTACGTTTGTGAGTTTTGTGACTGCTGCAGCTATTTAACAGCTGGACTTAAGGTGTAGCTTGAAAGGCAGAAGGCAAATCCAAAAGGATTGCAGAAAAATACAACTGAAAAACCCAACTCCAAAGAGAGCCATTTCTCTGAACTAGTGTCTGTGCGAGCTAATAAATTTCCAAATTTTTAAAGTCAATTTGAATGGGTTTATTAGCTACCTAGGGCTTTGGTAACAAATTGCAACCAACTTAAATTAAAATACAGTGATGCATTCCCTCATAGTTCTGGAGGCCAGAAGTCTGAAATCAAGGTATTGTCAAGGCTGGTTCTTTGGAGACTCTGAAGGGAAATCTATTCCATGCCTATCTCCCAGCTTCTGGTGGCTTCCAGCAATTCTTGGCACTCATTGGCATGGAGATACATCACTCTAATCTCTAAATCGGTCTTCTCATAGCTTTTCTTTGTGTACCTCCATTTGTCAGATCTCTCAGTCCTCTCTCTTATAAAGACAACAGTCATTGGATTTAGGGCCCATACTAAATCCTGAATTATCTCATCTTGAGATCCTTTACTTGAACCTGCAAAACCGTTATTTCCAAACAAAGTCATGTTTGTTGGAACTAAGATTTAACACTAGGGCATATCTTTTTGAAAAGATACAATTTAATAGTTTCTTAATAATTCTTATACAAAGGCCTAAAGTTATTACTTTCTTCACCAGATATCTGTCTACGAGAGTGTCTTTTTTTTTTTTTTTCAAGTAGACTTTTATTTTTTACAGTAGTTTTAGGTTTCCAGCAAAACTGAGAGGAAAGTATAGAGTTTTGCCATATACACTCTATGCCTCGCCAATTATCAATATCTCACCAGAGTGATCCATTTTTTACAGTTGATGACGTAAGTGTTTTTGCCTTAAAATATGATATGCAACCACATAGCTATGACCTACTCTCAAAGACAAAAAACAAAAATAATTAAAATTGAAAGTGAGGGCTATATTCTCATTCTGTATCCTTTACTTGAAATATGCATCAGGTTCTGGTGTGGGGAGGGAGGTATGCTGATAAAACATTTGCAAGGCAGTGAAAATGTTTTCAGGCTAAAGTATTCAAAAAATACATCTGCAAGGCCAAGAGGAAATATATCATACAGAGTACAACAGGCAAAGTACTCCCAAGATAGAAAACCAAGGTTCCTTGCTGATTTCTACCTAAAACATCTTTAAGGTCTTCATTCTGCCTTTTCTGCAGCTAATACATTTCCCAAGCTCTGCAGTGATCACACATGAGTAACGCAGTGGAAATGTGCTGTGCTTTCTGCAGCCCTTCTCAGCTTATCCTTGATAATAAGAATGGTGATAGACAAGAGTTTTATTTCTGGAAGTACAGTCACCATGTAAAACCAAATTATCAGATTTCAAGGCTAAAGAGAACATTTTGTTGGATGTAATAGTTATAAATCATTCCTCTGTAGAATACTGGAAGTTGTGGCTTTCAGCAAAGAAATATATCAAATGTAGTTTAATATTGATTTTTTTCCCCCTTTGGAAATACATTCCAACCAAGAGGACCCCAAAGCTTAGTAAATCTATATGTGATTCTTATGCAGGCTACAGTTACACTTTCCCCCTTATTTTATTGAGAAATGTTTGTGACAGTTCATTCAATTTATTCTCCCAAATCTGACTTGCTATTTAAAGAAATGCATTGTGAGGGACTGTGGCCTCAGTTTTACTGGGAGCATAAGAGCCTGTGTACTAAAAGGAGTGAAGGATCCCCTGAGTGAATGCAGCGCTCCACAGCTCCCTAATAAAACTTCTTGCTGGATGAAGTGTCTCATACAGAGGCTACCATCCTCTCCATCTGTGGCCCCATCACTCAAGCCATGATTGACTGGACTAGGTTAAGAGCCTGGATAAGAAAGCACACAGATAGGCTGTACAGATGTCTCATTAACTTTTGTCTTAAACTACAGAGGAATATTAAATCTAGTAACATATAGATATTAAAGAAAATTGAAAGTATAAATAAGCATACACCTTAAAGCAGAATAAACTTCATATTAACTACCTTCCACAGAACTTTCTACATAACTGAGTTCTATTATTCTCATAAAAATACTCATCACTTGATTACATTGGATTAATATAGAGCAACTTATCTAGTTCAAAGTTTCTGCTGAGAAGAGACCCCATTTGTTCTGAGTGGCATCTGAATGGTGACTTTTAACAAATGCACAGGGTATGGATAAGCCACCTGCAAACCTGACTGTTGCCTTCTGCCTTTCCTCGAGCCACAGGTAAAGGCGAAATGAGAGGCTCCTAGACAACAGTGCCACTGAGGGTTGGAGCTTCCCTGATCCAAGTAGAGCAGGAAGGTGGAGAATATTCAGGCTGTGTTCTCATAGTATTTGTGGCCAACAAGCTGTGGCCTTCCATCAGGCTTAGCCAAATAACAGAAGATGCTAACTGTCTAGCCATTTTCATTTTTTCTCTCTTCCTTCTAAGAGAAACCTCTTCATGACCATCCCCACCACCCTCTCACAAAATTATTGCAGGTGACATTGTGCCCAGTTAAAATGTTCTATTTTTCAGTTTTCTTTGCAGATTTATACAGACAGTAAAATATTAACCCACGTAGAAGGACAGGGGTTATTAGAAAACCCGGTTGCCCTTCTTTTTCTTCTGCCTGTTTCCTAGAATGTGGGGGCAATGGCTTAAATGTCAGCAGCCTTCCTGAGTCAGAGGAGAAAGGCCAAGGTTATTGTACAAACCACAGATGTAATAAGAAGCTGCTGAACCAAACCTAGAATCCACCCCTCTCTAGACTTCTGATTGAACCAGGAAAATGAACTCTGATACAAAGATGACTCTTTTCCTGTAGTCACTTTACCCTAAATTGAGTGTTTGAAAATACTGTCTATAACTGCCTCACCCAGTTATTAACTTGTACAAGAGAGGGCAGCTAACATCACTTGGTACGGCAGAAAGCAAAGACTGGGGGCCTGATGTGCTACCCTAGCCTGCTCCAAGGCATTCATGCTTCTGACAACAACTTGTTTAATTTCACCTCCTAATTAAAGTGTCCATACATGTAGGCACAGGAAATATTTTCAATTTTATAGCAGAAAGTCCGCCCTACTCTCAATTCATACACAGCCTTTCATTGGGTCCTAACTACTGTGTTAAAGCCAATTCTCATCAGCTCCTTTTACATTTGTCTTATAGGATCCCTCTATTCAAAGATATAACTTTATAATGAAAGAGAAAACTTCTTTTTATTCAGTAGCATTTGTTTTCAGGACCCAGGTTAAAAAAAAAAAAAAATGTCCCAGAGACTATGAAGATCCTGAATGTGTTAATTTCCATGCAACTTAAAAATGCCTAGCTAACGCTGAGCAGAAACTAAATTTCTTCCTTAAATCACATTTAGGGAACTATTGAAAGACATGAAAACAAATGATGTTCTGGTTTTATTTTCATTTTTTTCTCATGAGACGACCTGACTTATATTTTTAACAATATTTGGAATAATAATTTTTAATAATATTTGGAATAATAATAATAATAATTTTCTCATGAGACGACCTGACTTATATTTTTAATAATATTTGGAGAAGAGAGTACTATATGGATGTATGTAAGCTAAACTTGTAAGTTTTATATATATATGTATATGTGTCTTCGTGCAGAATATATTGGAGAGAAAAAAATGTCTTCTTAGAACAAACAAAGACAAGATATTTAAGGAGATTTGGATATAACAGAAGAGAAATTAGATGTACATATTATAACTCTTCGTTCTATAACACATGTCTATAGCTATAAGTAGCTATCTATTGATACAAATATTGATATACTGACATATATTTGTAATCAGCATATTGCAGAACCTTGGGTCTTAAAACACAATCCTGAAAATCATTTATTTTGTTACCCATTGTCCCTTTAAAATTTATTTGGAGGGGGAGATTTTCCCTGAGCCGTTGACTGAGACCACTGGAGGATCCCCACATCTTTTCATGTCACTCATAAATAACAGCAAGTTATCATTTCAATTTCACTAACAAATCTTAGTCTCGATTATGAAAATTAGGGTACACTATTCATCACTTTGATTTTTATTTGAAGGTAAGACCACTGAGCCAAAGTCCCCAACTAGGGCCTTAGTTTACTAGTCTTACTTGCTCCAGACCTCCCTGGTTCTGGGGTGTGGGGAGGAAAGCAGGGAAATCCGAGCAGCCTTTCTTCCTTGTCTGAATTATCTTTGTATTGTTTTGGCTTTGTGGTTAATTAAGGTAGAAGCCCTCTTACATGGGGACAGCCTTCCTTTCTCTGGAGGATGCCCTGGGGGTTCCTTGGATTTCAACTCCCAGACTGACTTATCTTCAACAGATTGCTCCTGTTCTCACCTCAGACTGGGGCTTCTGACATCTCACTCTCACGAACTATCTCTTTTAAAAGCCCCCATATTTTCTAGCAGAAGCCCTGTTAGACACGTTTCTTCCGAAATGGTCCATGCAACATGACTACCACTGGTTCTACGTTGTCTCCAAGATTCTTGTCACTGAACACACTGCTGGAGGGGATGCAACTCGTTCTCCTAGAGCCATCCTTCCCTCTGGAAGACTGGCTGCCCCAGGGCAATGGCTATCCTTCACTTTCAGAGCCCTCAGGCTAGTGCGTTATGCCCATTGAAATAGAATAAATGAAAATAAGAACTATGGAAAAGAATTGAAAGTATGTAAATATGTTAACAGTTGGTTGACTGATCTCGGTTGTGGTTACACGGAAGTTTTGTCTTCTTTTATATTTTCTAAACTTTCTACATGAACACTGACAAAAACTCATCTCCTTGACCAGACTCTTGTCAGACTCTTCTTATTATTCTTTTCCAATAGGCCTTAACCTTGGCCTATAAAGGTTGGAACAACACTCACATAGTTTCTAACAACTCAAGGACACATGCCTAGGATGACCCCGGGCCCCTTAGAGTGCCTGCCTGAGAAAACCCAAGGCTGCCAAAAGAATTCAGTTTGTTCCTGCCAACATGTAAAGACAGGGTCCCTGTCTCCCATCTTCTGTGGTAAGATAGGGGCTTAACTTTGATAAGAACCAGTGAGCAAACCCAGATGTGTTTCACATGGACAACCACCCCTTTCCACTTTTTGTAATTTTTACTTCCTTGACTCTACTGAACCCCCACTCACTTCCTTCCTATTTCCTCATTTGCCCTTTAAAATATCCAGCTGCCTCTATACAAATCAAAGCTGAATTCAGTTCACGCTGGGCTTTTTTTCCTATTGCAATAGCATACTACTGATTAAAATCTTTCTTTACCATTTTAACCGAAGTCCGCTTCATTTATCTTTGCCAGTACACATTACACTTAAAACTATAATTTAAAAAATTAGAACCCATACAAAATACAATGCATGTGACGGTTAGCTCAGTGTTTTAACTAGATAATGCTAGTCCACTTACAAAAGATTTAGAAGAAAATTCTAAAGAGTGTTAACATAAGAAAAGTCCAAACCTGTAGAGATTTTTTTAAAAGAGTTTATTTGAGCCAAACTTAGACATATGCCAGGAGGCAAAATCTCAAATGCTTTGGCGAATAACAGTTTTGCAGCTTCTTTTATGCAATTGAAATTAAGGAAGGAATTTAAGGAAGATTACATGGAGATGGAAGAAAGCAAGGCCAGAATTGGATTATAGAATAGTTAACAAGATTATGTGCTCTCTTGAGGGTGGTTATGGCTTATTTCAAAGGTATGTTAACCTAGTTGTACAGAAACAGTGGACAGGGCTTGTTTACTGCAGCAAAGATAAACCCTTTACTAAAATGTTCTTTGTCTGGGGCGTGACTACCCACCAGGACCTGGCCAATTATGAATTTATTATCAGATTGCCCTTGTGGATGCTTTCCATAGAACCCCCTTTTTTCATTCACATAGTGAAAGAAAATCAACTAATGAGTTTAGACAAGAAGCAGAAATCGAAGTTTGAAGAAGCATTTTAGCCCAAATGCATGCTCAAGAAACAGAAATGAGAAAGAAGACAGATCACTCCTAAATAGCCTTTAAGGCTGAAACCATACATATAGCTAATAAAATACAGTTGGACAAGAAGTTGGGGAAAACCTCAGCCTCTGTGATCTAAGAGTGCTTGAGTTTTATCAATTGACGTGGACAAAGGAATCATTTTAAAAGCACTAGTCATTCTTTAATGAAACCCCGCAGTGAATTCTTTTGTGATATAAATAATCCCTTTCATAATGCAAAGATCCATTCCCTAATTCACAGGTATAATCAGCTTTCATTAACCAGAGTGCTCCTATGCAGTCAGGAACTTATCTTTGTAACAGCTGTCAAATAAATAAACAAATGATTATTTTCTGTAAGTTTAAGTCTATCCCCCCTGGTCCAAGTGCAGAGGTGCACACTTGCCAAAAGATAGCTCTACACAATGTGTCAGGCAGGTAAACTTCTGGGAAATAACAGTGTCAGCAGATCAGCCTGGCATGAAGCTATCAACAAAGAGGCTTCTTTTTGAAAATTGAGAACTACCAAGCTGCAAATGCAACTAGATTTCAATTATTGGCTGCAGCCTTGGACAGGCATTGTTTTGTTGTGGGCTTTTCTTTTTCCATTTATATACAGAAATCAATCATTGTCAGTGTCATCATCATGAAATATGAAGGACAGTGACATATGAACACTCAGGTGGACACACCAAAGACAGCCACAGTTACAGCCACAGTAGGGGCTGTGAGGAAGGGGCAGAGTTTTGAGGTGATATGAAGCTAAAAGTGACAGGTTTGGGCAAAAAAACGACGGATGGAATAAACAGAGAGAGAGCTGGCTTAGAGTTTGCAATTTAGGAAGAGGTGACAATGCATAGAGAATAGCCTTAGAGAAGGAGTGAGCTGCTGTGCCTTGGCATTATGAAAAAATAAATGCATATATGTCATTTACCTGAGGTCTTCAATCACAAAGTTCAAAAAATAATATCTACCAAACAGTAATATCTGGTAGAATGAAAAATTAAAACCAAAATTGTTTTAAAATAAAAGTATTTTTGTTCATTGTGTTCAGAATGTTCTACAAAAAATAAGTCTTGCCCTGGCTGGTTGACTCGGTTGGAGCAAGGTCCCATACACAAAAAAGTTTGTGGTTTTGATTCCCAGTCAGGGCACATAGCTAGGTTGTGGGTTCGATCTCCAGTCATGGCAGGTATCGGAAGCAACTGATTGATGTTTCTCTTTCACATAGATCGTTCTCTCTCTCTCTCCCTCTCTCTCTCAAGTTAATTTAAAACAAAATAAAACAAAATATCCTTGGGTGAAGACTAAAAAAAAAAAAATAGAAGTCTTGATCCTTTAAGAAAACTCTGCCACAGGAAATAAAAGTGAGACACTATCTTATCAGTGTTAACTGATCAAAGCATATATGACTTAGGCATTTAAAAAGCTATATTATGTATAGTGCGTTATATAATAATTTTATATGTTATATAATTTTAGGTTATATTTTACAATGCAGCTCTACGGGATCATTTCAGAATTGTTGCAGAAAGGTGTAGCTAGAAAAGTATATTCAATAATATAAATTTATATTAAGAAAATGAAGTATAGCAAAGCAGCGACAATGACCCTCTAAACACACACAAAACACACACAGGCACAAAGTAAATCTCTACAAAACCTTTTTGGCTGAAGGAGAATTTTAGAAAATAAGAAATTATTTATCTTTTTACATTCTGTGGCATATTTGTTTATTCAAATGTTAATGTGTTAGTGTCCTCTGTGTGCAATATTTTTGTATATGTAGCACATGATAAACTTTTTTATCATATATATTAGAAGGGCTTCTTCATACTTTTAGGTGACTATTTTTTTAAAAAGACAGTTTGTCATTCTAAATACCAATAAATTGTCCAATGATTTAAAAATACTTAAAGCCTAAACTTTAGCGAGACATTGCATTACAGATGCTCTAAAGTGTTCACTTGAAAAGAAGATGGAAGTAATTTCAGGTATTGTCAAGTTACGTTAACAAGCATGTCAAATCTCAAGGTTTTGAAAATATGAAAGAACTGCCTTTTCTATTTCATGTTTTATTTTCGGTATATATACTGAATTGATCTTATCATAATTTTCCCTCAGTTTCTTTTTTATGTGACGAGTAACATCAATTGACTAACTGATACAATCTTTTTTAAAAAATAATAGCTTACAAGAAAGCTAGGCAAACTTCATAGCTGTGTGTGAAGATTTGAAAAGGCATCTAAGAAAGTGGGTTACATACTGGAAAAGGATTCTTAATGGTGGTATTAAGGCAAAAGTGAGAAACAGAAAAAAAAATCTTAAGATGACAACAAATGTAGAGCAGAAAAAAATATGAAAAACAGTAGCCCTGGTGTGAAATGAAGTGCACGAAAACACTCCAAATAAAAAGATATATTTTTGTTTATTTTAACCCAAAGATTTCACACCAAGAACTGAATACTGCCTAAAATTGAGAAAACAAAGAATAAAATATATGATCATTGTAACCGCTGGGAGAAACACACACACCAGGAGTCATGTCTGTGCACCCAGCCAGTGAGCCAGTGGGAGTGGCTTGGGGAATGGAAGCAGTGGAGAAACTCAGAAAGCTCTTCTTTCATTTTTTCTTAACCTGTAACTGTTTTAAAGTGTATCACTCTGTATATTGCTTCTATTTTTATGGTTTTCTTTTAAAGTTCTATTTTTGCATTTGTGTAATGTATGAGACTGTCAGTTAAAGCGTTGCTGCAGCATCTGACCACTAGGGGGTAGCCTCATTGCACGTATTGCTGTACGTCCGATACAGTTGCAATCTCCACTGAGTGCACGGACATGAATTTTATTTTTGGCTAATTTCAATTCAGAACTTGTTCTGCTATTGTTATATTTTTTAACCTCTGAACTGAGAAGTTGACATCACTGCATTCTTTATTTTGAGATGTGAAGCCACTTTTACCAAGAGCTATTAATATTCAGACACCTTGGAGTGTTCCTGAGAACAGAAGTATGAACTTAAATAGCTCCTTCTAATTTTGCATCACATTTCTGTTCTCTTTAGGAACCACATAAACCTCTTGGGTGTGCAGTACCAATTATTTCAGTTTTGCATAGTTCCTTATATCTATTTTCTATCAGTTTAAAAAATATTCAAAATTTATATCAGCTAATTAGAGCACATATTATGAAAAATATTCGAAAATTCAATGTAAAAATAAAAACTGTCAGCCTACTTGCTTTTAAAGTATTGGATTTATTATATTATCACTGGTGAAAAGAACTGATTCTTGTATCTGTTACAATCTATTGCCATTTTAAACATTCTTAATAATGCACTTTCATTCAAATTTTATATTTCATTTACAAGTGACTGACAAGAAGCTTCTCGCAATGTTCTACTATGACTTTAACAAAATAATAAAATAAATTATTTAAATTTATATTAAAGCCCGGCTGGGCGTGGCTCAGCGGTTGAGCATCAACCTAGGATCCAGGCAATAGGGGTTCAATTCCCGGTCAGGGCACATGCCTGGGTTGCGGGCTCGACCCCCAGTTGGGGGCGTGCAGGAGGCAGCCGATCAATGACTCTCATCATTGATGTTTCTATCTCTCTCTCCCTCTCCTTTCCTCTCTCTGAAATCAATAAAGATATATTTTTTAAAAATTATATTAAAAACACTGATTTTTATAATTTCATGAGGGCAATGAGATTCATTGAATTCTGTTTCTTATATTTAGATAATTACCAATGAAAAATACAGGATCTTTAATAAATTAATAATATGAAAACAACAAATACAGCCTTTAGTCTTCAAATATTTTAGAAAAAGTTTTGGAAGATTTTAAAATGTGGATGCATTCTCTAGATTACCTATTCAGTTTATCTACATCTTTTTTTAAGATATGTTTTTACTGATCTGAGAGAGAGAGGAAAGGAGAGGGAGAGAGAGAGAGAAACATCAATGAGAGAGAATCAAGGATCGGCTGCCTCCTGGAGGCCCCCTGCTGGGGATCAATCCCACAACCCGGGCACATGCCCCGACCGGGAATCAAACCAGGGACCTCCTGGTGTGTGGGATGCTGTCCAGCCAATTGAGCCCCACCAGCTGGGTGACATCTTTCATGGTCTTTGAGCAATTGGTAGATTGTTGAAAATTGGTAGAGTGTAGAAAAATTATCATAATGCAAATAATTCTTGTCCATAAGGTATAAATTAATTGGGTCCAGTGAAACGCAATTCATTATTGCCCTGTGGATAGGCCTTGTTTTATCTTATTTGCAGATTTATTTCAGAATTTCTTATTTCCAGTGTATCTGTGCCTTTGGGGATTCTCCTTTGAACTGGTTTTAATAGCTCCATATTCATTATTGAGTTAATTTTAACATCTTTGACATGCCATCTTATATTTGTAGAAGTCATGATTTTGCCATTTTGGACAATTATCTGTTAACGAGCTTTGTCAAACAGCACAGGTATAGGGGATCTATTTCCTGATATTCTCAGGTATGTTTTTCTGATGCCAAAGCTACATTTAGATATAACTATGCACAATATTGTGAATTATTTAAAAATGTAGTGTGTGTGTGTGTGTGTATACATATAAAATTCAGATGACCAAATTTTTTATATGTATTTAGTCTTCAACCTGGCTCACAGCTCCCACAACTCTAGGAATTTCCTACGTGTTGGAAGAGAAAGAGATGGTTTTTGTTATGCTAATGAGGTGACTTTCGGAAAGTACCTAAGGACTGGACCGGTTGCCAAAGGGAAGTACCTAAGGATGGAACTGGTTTTGTGACCAGAGGATTGTAACCTTCAGTCCCAACCCCTGATCTCCAAGGAGTGGAGAGGAGTTGTAGGGTGAATTAATCACAAATTGGCAATGTTTAATTAATCATGCCTGAGTAATGATGCCTCCATAAAACCCCAAAGGACAGGGTTTGGAGAGTTTCTGAATTCAAGAATACGTGGACATTTGGGAGCATGGCATGCCTGGAGAGATCATGGAAGCTACAAGTCCTTTGCCCATCCCTTGCCCTATGCCTCTCTTCTACTTTGGTTGTTAATCTAGTGGATAAATGGATTTCCTGAGTTCTGTGAGCTGCTCTAGCAAATTAATTGACAAAAGAAGGGGGTCCTGGAAACCTCTCTTTTATGATCAGGTGGTCAGAGGTACCGGTAATGATGTGAGTTTGCAACGGGTATCTGAAGTGGGAGCAGTAGACACTCTTGTGGGACTGAGTCCTCAATCTGTGGAACCTGGTGCTATCTCCAGGTAGGTAGTGTCAAAACTGAGTTCAATTCTTGGTCAACCTGCTTGTGTGTGAGAATTGCTTAGTGCTATGGGAGGATGATCTATCCCACAAATGGAAACTGGGTGCACAACCCAATTACTGGGCAAGATGTAAATATATATCAGGGTCCCCAAAATATGTATACACACTTTGAATAATTATAAGGGTAGTGTTTATTAAAATACATTTCATTTTCATGATTGAGCTATCAGATATTAAAGTGTGTATACATTTTAGGGGGACACCCTGTATATAAGAACAGATCCTTAGTCTTAGAGTGTTTTATATGAGAGCAAAAGGGAATAGCCTATATTCAAAGCTATTTACAAATTTTAGCTTCAAAGAAATTCAATTCCTTCTAAACTGAACAATCCTTGGGCCTTTGTACATGACAGCTCTACTTCTGAAGGTAGACCTTTGTGGCCAGTGATTGCTGGCTGAAAGCATTAAGGTGCACCTGGCTGGTGTGGCTCTGTGGTTGAGAGTCAACCCATGAACCTGGAGGTCACAATTCAATTCCCTGTTGTTGAGGCCCATGCCCAGGTTTCGGGCTCAATTTCCAGTAGGGGGTGTGCAGGAGGCAGCCAATCAATGACTCTCTCTCATCATTGATGTTTCTCTCTGTCTCCCTCTCCCTTCCTTTCTCTGAAATCAATGAAAACATATATTTTTTAAAAAACATTAAGGTACAAGCCAAGAGGGCTGTTGCTCATGGCAACTTTTTGGAGAGCACTAAAGTATTAGTGGGCAGTAAAACTACTGAAAATATGAGCTGACGAAGACAATGTATTTATCTTGGCTAACTCCTTCTTGCATCATACTGTGAATTTTTTTTACTTAACAATTATTGTTTCAGCCTAATTATTTTATCTACAGTCTGTTTGGGATGATTCTTAATGCATTGATGATAAAAACTCAATCATTCCTTAATTTATTAATTCTTTCAACAGTTATTTATGGAGCATCCCCATATGCAAAGAGATATCCTTAATGTATATTCAATGATAGATGAAATAGCTCTAGTCTCTTGCCTGTGAAGCATGTTGTCCATTAATATAAATATATTTAGTCCTAACAATATATTGCTTTTGTACTAGACATTTGGGCACACACAGGTTAATTAAGCTAACATTGACTCCACCATCACAGAATTACAATCTGAAATTCCAGAGTAATAGTTAATCATGGTAGAAAAACAACCATCCTGACATCAGTTGAAATGTTTCCAAAGTGTCACCATTGACCATGATAATTTGGGGGGCTTCCTAGTAGATAGAAAATCACCTTAAATTTTCAAATACGGCATAAGGGCAGGCAGCAAATCTTTTCAAAGCCATTTAGGGCCAAACGTCACCTGACGATTACCTAGGGAAATGTAGAGTTTATCAATTATCATATTTCTAACTACTTTCATGAGATGCAACATGTTTTTCTTTTGACTTCTCCAGAAGATGAATGCCTGGATAATTCATTTTCAGCTTCTTGAACTTATTTTAATATATTTATTAGCTATTTTAATTTGTCTCCCCTGTCACATTCTTAATTACATACCCCCCCCCCCCGCCACAAATCTTTATTCTACATGGTTGCAAATATATAAGGCTTGCATTATCCAAATGCTGGCAAAAAACGGTGTGGCTTTCCTACTGCCTTTAATTTTTACATCGGTTTCTAACCTTTCTGCTCTGACCCTGGTTTTATCCACTCTTCTTTTCTTTTATTAAAATTACCTTTGCCTGAATCAGTGTCACTGCCTGGAAAGTAAAGTGGCACACTTTCATAGAAGGATTGTTGACTCCAGAATTGCATTATGCTCCATATCACCACATTTTGGAGGTAACAGTTAGGGGTGATGACAAGGTGTTCTACAAGATGTATTTTACCTCAAAAGGAAGCAGGCATATGAGAGAAAACCCTTGACAAAACACCGTCCGTATTCCCACAATTACTCCAGTCTGTGATTTTGCACGCTAGCCAAAAAAATGTTAACACATAGTCAATGTTCTGAATTGATATGACCCCCTATTGAATAAACCTCTTATTTTAGCCAATACTGTTTTAGTTATGAGTAGCAAAAACCCATTTAAAAATAATTATACCGGGGGAAAAAGAGGAATATAGGGATATCTTATAGATTTCAACAGCAAGCAGCTCTTCCCAGGGTCTGCGGCCAAGTACTAGGAAGCCACCGGGAATTGAGGAAACTGCTCTTTCTCACTCATGGTAACTTATCATGTACCTCACCTACTTTTGCATATGCTTCACTTATCTTTCTGGAGAATGGCTCTCTGCTTCCCCTTGCCAAGTAATAAGTCTACAGGTCCTGTTTTCATAAGTGATCGCTATTCACTCACAAGCCCATTAAAGAAAAATTGCACTGGAAAAACTGAGCAAGCAAAGAAGATTTTATTGGAGATACTGCACTGAGGGAGAGAATGCGGCCTCAACTCTGCCCAAACAAAGGTCGTTTTTAAGTGCTGGAGTGAGCCGATGAAAATGGTCTGGAGGATGCTAGTGGGAAGGTTGATTAAAGGACTTGATGAGCATAATGAGTTACTCCTGAGCTTGCAAGTGTCTTTCTCTGGGACTAGGGTGTGCTTGCTGATTGGCATTCACTGAAGCTGGGGTCCTAACCTTAAAGACACTAGGAGATAGGGAAGGTATCTTTCAAATGAATTACTCTCAGGCCCTTGGAAAAAAGTGTTCCTGGGCTATAAACTCTCAAGAGGCTTGGAAAAGACTTACATACATTTCAAAGGGGCATAAACATAATTTTTAATTACAAGCTTTCAAAAGTGAGTGCACTGAGGAAAGGGAGGCTGGTGGCCTATAGTCAGAAAGAAATGTGTCTAATATTTCGTCAAGCTGAGGGTAATGTTGAGGTCTCCTTGCTCGAGCCCAGAGTTGCAAGCGTCTTTCAGTCGGGATTCCAGATTCTCAGGTGAGTAAAACTGATTGGCTCAGGAGAGGTTAAATACCTCACTCAGGTCCAATCAGAGCTCCCTGTTTAAGTCCTATAACGTGGCTTTCAGAGAAGGCCGCTTCTCAGAGGCACGGGTTATAGTCCTACAGGTCTGCAAAGGCAGCTACTGCCAACATTTGGTGCACTATTACCCTGCAATGATTGTCTACTACTTTGGAAGCTTAAAATATTAAAGTTATATCTCCCAATAAGCCCACAGACTAAAACAGTTTAAGCCACAAAGACACTAATGTGTCTTCGCGGTATGCAACCAATTAACAGAAAACGCATATTAACAATATGCAGTTAAAACTGAAAAAAATATGAAATTTATGTAAAATCTAACACATACCTAAGATTTTTTTTCTTTACGTAATTTCTTTTAGATTGTATTATATTTCTCTGAGAATGCATTTCTGAGATTCATTGGCCACAGGATGCTCTGTGGTGAATATAGGAAAATATTAATCTGTCATTCTTTCAATAAATATATGAGTGCAATGAACTAAGAACTGTATATACACTGATCAGAAGAAACAAATCCTAAAATGACAATTTTAAAACAATATGGAAGAACAAAATTGGGGAATACCAAGATCCTATGGAAGTAAAATAAAGGGCTACCTAATCTAGCTGGGGTGAGAGGAAAAAGACTCAGTTCTCTGAAGGAGGTGATCCCGAGCCGAACGAGAGCTGGGGGGAGAGTAATGCAGACAGAGAGTGCAGAGTGGGTAAGGAGACAACATAGTGTGCGTGGAGAAGCACAAAACCTGCTGTGAAATGAGATTAAGTTCCATGTCAGGGAGTGACGAGACACGGGACAGGAGAAGAGGCCAGAGCACAGAAGGCTCACATGCGTCTCATTAAAAATTCTGCACTTTTACATGCAAATCTTACCATGTGATGCCCATCTGTGAAAACCTACGTTAATGAAATACATGCAGCATCCTAGAAAAAGGGTAGTGCTGTTTGTTTGCCTCCCCCCACACCACCCTCGGGCTCTATCCAGCGGCACCAAGGTCTGAAGATATCCTTCGGCAAAAAGGTATTTTGCAGCTGTCCCTCTGAAGGCTTTGGAACATCATGAAGTAAAGAAAGGACTGAGGGTTACAAGCCCAAAGGCAAGGAGAGAAGTTAGGGTGAGGCAATGCCTTAGGCGAGCTCGCATTAGACTTTGGGAAGCAAGGATAAGAGGCGTCCTAACTGTGGAAGAGGCAGAGGCAGAGACACATGTAAGAAATCTTGAGGAGTAAACTAGAGGGAACTCAGAGAGTGCGCAGGAGGAAGGACAGGCGCAGTCCAGGGTGACTCTGCCTTACTTAGTAGCGATGCTGGCATATCTTTACATGACACTGAATACAGTTTTCCCACATTTTATGAAGATGAGTTGATCCAGCCCTGCCAGGGTGGCTCAGCAGTTGAGCATCGACCTAGGATCCAGGAGATTGCAGTTCGATTCCTGGTCAGGGCACATGCCCAGGTTGCGGGCTCGATCCCCAGCTAGGGGCATGCAGGAGGCAGCCGATCAATGACTCTCATCATTGATGTTTCTCTCTCCCTCTCTCTTCCTCTCTCTGAGATCAATAAAAAATATATACATTTTTAAAAAAAGAGTTGATCCAAAGTAGTGAAAAGGGGGAGTGTCAGCCAAAAAGAAATAGGTAAAAAGAGAGAGAGAGAGAGAGAGAGGAGAGGAGAGGAAGAAGGAATAAACCCCTGGGGGGAAATAATGTAAAGAGGAAATAGGAGGCGTATGTAGGAGACAGCAATGAGTTCCCACAGGTTACAGCGGATGGAAATGAGGCTCCAAAGGTAGACTGAGCCCAGTTAGTTGAAAGTAAGGAAGTCCTTCTAAAGCCATGGTCACCTGGGGCTGATGAGATTCTCTCCTCAGACACCGCAGGGGGAAACATGATTAACTTGGGTGCTTTGCTGGACTGCACAAGCTCCTAGGGTTCTTAGACAATTTGAAAGAAATCCAAAGATTCAGAGTATAAGTTAATTCTCTCTCTCTCTCTCTCTCACCTCTGCTTTCCTGTAGGTTGACCTCATGTCAGACAAACCGTCCCCACATAGTCATAATATAACCCTTGATCACTTGCTCCTTAAACTGCCATCTTAGAAAGAAAGATATCTTTTCTCTCTATGCAAAAATATTCTGAAAATAGGCATATGGATAACATAATAGACTTATTCTCAATTTCTGTATTTTTCTAATCTCATGGACCCCAAACAATCAATTCAAAGGCTGTTCTATAGACCATGCTTTAAAGACCACTGGGTCTAGAGACCTTCTACCACTAAAAAACAAACATCAGACCCAAAGCTGAACTTCTCTAACTTTGTTAGGAATGGTATCTGAATAGCCTCACTTGTTTTATGCCTATCCAGGGGGAGTTTGCTTTATGCCTATACAGAGGGAAGCAGAGTCCTGCTTCATTTTTTTAATCTTGATTGTTGAAACTATTACAGATTCCCCCTTTTTTTACTCCCACTGACCCCCTCCAACCCATTCCCACTGCCTGTTTTTATAGCGTCACTGGGTGGAGATGTAGAGGATCCCCAGAAGTTACATTATTAAAGGAAAGAGTTGGGCAAAAGTGCAGGTGCCTAAGCATAGGATGCCAATGTATTACACTGACTGCTTTAAAGAGATCAACTCATCACTTAATCAATATACGTTTATTGAGTATCTAATATGAATACTGGCTCGTGTGATAAACTCTGGATCGTAAAGGTAAAACAAATACACACATGTCCTGCCCTTATGGGGTAGCTTTGGTAGAATGTGACCCAGAAACATATCTAGGTATAAAGCAGCCCTCTAAGTCTAAGACCTCTTAGGCCAGGTCTGTGCTCTCGTCTTCCTTACCATGAAAATGCCCACCCCTGGTGTCTTCTTCTGGTTGCTAATTACATACATAGATCATAGGAAGATGACTCTAGTTGAGAATGATGGTGAGTTGGAGCTTATATTTACGGTTTCCTGGACTCTTCAATTTTAAGTATAAAAAAATGAATAAAGGCTGGCTTACCTTTAAAGTTAAATATTTATATCAACAAAGTAACCCTATGACATGATAGACTACTCATTTTACTAGTAAACAGGAAGAAGTCAGTAGGAATACTGTTTGAACAAAAGCAGCAAACATGTGTCTCATCTCTCTTACAACTTGTATGGTGGAGGTATTTTTCTCACTAGACAGTAAGCAAGGAAAGGGTTCGAGGGTAGAACTCTTTTCCTTTGTTCCCCTCTGTCCTCGGCAGCTAGCTTGGCACCTGTCACATTTAACTTGCTCAGTACAATGCAGGTGGAATGAATAAGCGAGAGAGAGCAGCTTTCTTTTTAAAGAGGCATTGCAACCGTTCTCTTTCCTTATTGAATAAGAAATGTCTTTCTTCTGAAATACAAAATAGAAAAAAACATATCAAAGGATAAAAAAAAACCTATCTCCAGAACCAAGATTTGTTTCTAAATATTTGTACATTTTATTCATAACTCAATATATAATGGCTGTATATTTTTTTTTTAAATTTTGCTCTAATAAATATAAGCTTTACGAAGTCTAAGGGGGCAAGACAGCTGCCAATCATGGGGAAAATGCTTAAAGCTCCTTTATTGTTTTCCACGAGTGCCCTTTACTGACGGGTAGCTCCTGGGGTGCTCAGTGGCAGGAGCAGAATGAAAACATTTTATGGGAGAAATTAGACGTACATCTGTTCCAGAAATTCTGTATTAAAAGCGGATCCACATAGACCATGTGAATTTCAAAAAGCTTGTATACAACAGGGAGGTTTTAAGTCACATCAATGTATGAGGACCTGGGGGGGTTGGCGCTCCTTTACTTGGGCTCAATCTAAACACAGCTTTTCATTCCTCCAGTGGTTAAACACCTGTGGTTATCTCTGTTGTAACCAACCTCAGAAGAGGTATTATAATTCATTTGGCTTTTTATATCTATTTAACGTGTGTTTAAAAGATGTGTCTTCACCTCTATCACTAGCATTGAGCTTTGTGGATATTCAGTAAATAATTGCAGAGTAAATAAATGTATGCATGAAAACAAGAAAAAATGAAATCACTGAGAGTCTTAACCCCAGATTTCAATATCCCCGAACATATAGACTTTATCTGAGGATGAAACCTGATTGTCCTCCCTTTATTAATAATTAAAATAATACAATTAATACAATTTAATTAAATATTTTTAAACAACCATAGACACACACACACAAACAGTAAATCACATGTATGCAAACTGCCTGTTATCTACTCATGGCCTCAAGTTGATTGGACTTTAGGAAGTAAGATTCTAGGTAAAAGTATTACATGAATATTTAATGCAAAATCAATAAAGTAAAGGAACTAAAAATAATTTATACGCCTATATAATTTTTTAAAGGTGCACCAGAGAGATTCCATATCCCTCTTAGTGCAGTTGTTTTCTTTGTTGCTACATCCATGCCCCCCTTTGCTTTTCATTCCCATGTCACCCTAAACATGCAGATCATTTTAACAACTGGTTTATAATTTTATTTCCATATTCAGAGCGGGGTGTCCTTCTATCTGCAGCTCCTTAAGGGAATGTCTTGCTCTTCTTTGCATCTCTGTTTGCATCTCTAAAAGAAATAGTTTCCCCTCTGGGTAAGCAGCTCCCCTCCACTGATTGACTCTTCACTGATATGCTTCCCCCCTTCCCCTCTTCGTCATTTTTCACTTTCCACACTGGTTTTATTCATATCAGCCGTCGCTACTGTTCCACAGGGGCAGGGCAGGGTGTTCCTGTTCCTTTCTAAGCCTCAGTTCTCCTACCTGTTTAAAAACACAAGTGATGTGACTCAGGTGGAGGAAGCGTCTTTCCTTTCTTTTATCCTCATTGTCTACCCTCTGAATCAAGGCTCCTCCTGCAATCCTATCCATACTTCTCCGCCTTTTGGACTTCTAGTGATAGTTGTTATATGCTTTTTACTTCTGAACCCTGGGCTAGGACTGTGCCTTGTTCCCCTTGTATCTCCAACTCCTGGCTTAGTGATTCCCACATCGAGAATCTCGATAAATGTCGGTTAAATTAATAAAGTAATAAATGAGCCAATGGAAGGTGTAGAGTTTTCATGCAACTTGCAATGTCTATGGGAGGTTACAGCCATCTTCAGACTCAGAAGAGTCTCTGACCCCCTCTTTTGTCTTTTTCCAAATATATGACTGTACAAAAAGTGGGTAAAGGTTTAATGAAATTTGAAGAAACTATCAGTAATGACCATGAATTAGATCAATAATTCAAGGATCTTAGTTTTTAGGAAATACTATTTTTTTTTCCATGCTTCAAGACAAGGCTTTAAAATAATTTGGTCTGTTTAATGATAATATATTTAATGATAATTAGAAACTTTATTTGAAATTATCCTAAACTTTTTTTATTAATTGAAAACTATACAAAATATAAAATATAAATGTTAAAAAGATATCAGTTATATGCTGAAATATCTGTGATATAACAAATTTTACATTTAACTTTTCTAATATATCTGCATTTTGCCCATAACTGTATTCTTATACTCCACATGCCTTTCTTTCTATAAATGCAGTTTATGTTTCCCCCTGTGCACTTTATTGCACATGGAATAAAATAACCAATGAGAAACTGAAATGTCCTTTTAAAGCTATGAGAATCATTCACTAATTATTTACTAAACACTTAATATATGTTAGATCTAACCAAACAGGCCTTTTAAAAATTTATATGAAGTGCATTAGTAAAGTATTTTTTATTTCTAAAATGAACTTTAACAACCTTTATTTCATTTTTAGTATCTAATTTATTAGGTAATGCTCACTGGTCTCTTGGCACTTTGCAACTCGTGGTCTTTCTGAAATCAGTAAGTTCTCATTCTTTCTGGTTATGGAACTTAGCACATTTGTTGCTTTTTAATATGCCCTTTAGTTAATATTGTTAATTAATGGCGAATAAATTGAAGAGCACTTCAGAATGTGTGTTACTCTTAATAAAGTTTTTAAATAAATGAGCATGGGCATTAGTACAGATTTTAAGACATAATATTATAAATGTGGCATCAGAGACTCTTGAAGGAAATAAACACTGAGAATCTATTAGCTGATGAGATATGAGGTTTTCTAGTCATTGAAAGTGGTCCCTGGGTTCTTCAGATGTCATACAGCATTATACTTGTGACTACTTTAAAAGCCACCTTTTTTTTCCAGTCTCTCTGTGAAAATCTTGCTTGATTGGTTAACCTTTGAACATTACCGCCTAGAGTGGAGCAAAATTAGATTCATTAATTTGTTTTCCTTCTCACTTGATTTAATACACCCTCAGTAATAGAGCTCACCAACAATTGTAGTCTTGACTTTACTACTTATTAGAAAATTAAACTGAATATTAAATTATCATCAAAAAAATGTGAATAAAAAGAGCATTTCAAAGCTAGGAAAAAATAGACTCATTTTTGGCACATAACTTTTAGAGGCACAGAGTTTTATATACTCAGAATTGCTCAGGAGATGCTAAACCCTGTGGCATAACTTTCTCATTTTGTATTTTTGCTTAGTTAAAAATAGCTTGTACACCACTCACATAAATTAACTCAAAATGGATTAAACACTTAAGTGTAAGACTTGAAACCATGAAACTCCTGGTAGAAAACAGGAATGAAACTCCTTGACATGGGTCTTGGTAATGTTTTTTTGGGAATGACACCTAACGCACAAGCAATACAATAAAAAAATAAACAAGAGAGACTACATTAAACTGAAAAGCTTCTACACAGCAAAAGGAATAACAAAGTGAAAAAGAATCTATGGAGTGGTAAAAATATTTGTAAGCCATACATTTGATAAGGAGTTAACACCCAAAATATATAAAGAACCCATACAAGTCAATAGCAAAGATCCCAATTTGAAAATGGGCAAAAGCCCTGAATAGACATTTCTTTAAAGAACGTAGGTGGAAGGCCAATAGGCACATGAAAAATACTCAACATCACGATGATATACAGAAAAGTTATTGAGAGATTAAATGCTAAGAGTTCTTATTATAAGGATTTTTTTTTTCCTTTTCTATTATGTAACATGGGTAGGTGAACGTTAGCTAAATCAATTATGGCCATCATTTCACAATATATGTAAATCAAGCCATCATGTTGTAGCCCCTATAGTTATATAGTAATTCATGTTAATGTTTTATCAATAACGTTGGAAAAAATGTCTGACACAAAGTAAAAAAACAGCTTGTATATGAATGGATGTTTTCTTGAGTATAAATTATTAGATAATTCTGTAACCACCTAGGGGAGGGATACTTCATATAGTTGATGGGAACTGATGAGCATTGAGTCTCCTAAAAAATTAAATTTGACCTGAAAGAGTCTTGGTTGAAAGAGTTAGTTTATTTTAGTAGACAGCTAATTTTTAAACCTAACTTCCTATTTTAAATAATTAAAATGTTAGATTAAAAAGCACATAATGAAGATTCAAAAAAAGGGCAAAAAAAAACGCAGACTGAGTTTTGGCTCAAAGTATAACTAGAGAAGTAGGTGGAGTAACACACAGAAAGGTCACTTTTATTCTGAACACATCCATCTATACGATCTACATTTGAGAGCTAGAGAGCAAAGATGATAACCTTGTACCCAAGGTAGGTGTTGTTCTGGAGAAATTTCCTACTTTCATAAAAAAACCCAGAAAGTTGTGCCTTTGGGGGTAACAGAAAAAACAGACTTGTTTTTTACATTTTACTTGTAATCACATGAAACTTCTGTAAGTGCTGCTGATTCCATATAAAATAGGAGAGAAAGGGAAGAAAAGTGAAAAAAAAAAAAAAATCCTTTCTCAGGCCTCAGACAACCTTCACATGGATTGGATACACATGCAGTAGGTGAACCAGTGACTGCCATCCCTTCAACTTCATTTGAGTGTATTCCCACTGCTGAAATACCATCTTTCAAGCAAAGACTAATAAGCAGTTGAATAAATCCAGCAGAAAAAACAACTTGACTATGAACTAGAACCAATTATATCCAGAAGGTAGTAGCAGTTGACCCACATAGATTTAGAACAGTGGATTTGCAAACTGATTTTGTACTGTCTTTTAAAACTAGGTGACAAACTTTAGTATTATCTGATGAGACCATGGATGTACAAAAATTACATAGTACCACTGAAGAGTAACCCCAAACCGAACTTCCAGACAGAAACACAATGACTAGAATGAAAAACCTGGGGGCGCTGCAGCACCAGCTAAGCCAGAATAATGGCTCAGACAGATCCATCTCTCCCACTGATCTCAACCAAAAATGCTGGGTGAGTTTCAAAGGCAACTACGTGAGGACACAAGAGTAAAGAGAAGTGGAGCTATTTGGGAGAGAAATCAAATTTTGAAGAACCAACAGCACTGTGGGGAGTTTCTCTTTCATTTGCTTTTTTCTTCCTTATTTTTTTGGCTTTGTCCCAAGGTTGACCCAAGTAACACATCGGGCACAGACAATAAACACTCGAAGAAAAAATCTTCGCTTTCTAGCTAGAGGCCTGGGGAAAAGAGTCCCTAGGAGCTAGACAGCCTAAAGAAGATCCTTGTTTTATTAGTAGTTTTTCATCTTTTTTTTTGGTCTTTTTCTCTCCCAGCTGGTGACTATCCAAAAACAAAACAAAACAAACAAAAACATTTTACTCATAAACCATGAAAATGAGCTCTGGTTCCTGCCACGGATGGGGAAATCCCTGATGGAAGAGAGCGGGAGAGGACAATCCTCTAACACTCTGCTCTCACCCGCGTCCCAGGTTCACACGTGAGCTGCTCACCCATGAAAGAGAACAGAGTGCACCTCGCAGAGGCTATGAGGAGGCAAGTGCGGCAGGAAGCACCAGCTTTAGTTTTGTATTACTGTTTTTCCACGTAATTTTCTTTGAATATTTTAAAGACTCCCTCTTAAACTTTTGTTTTCTGCAATTTGATTCTGATGTGCTTAGGTGTGCCTTTCTTTAAACTATTCTGTTTGCAACTTACTGAGCTTCTTGGAACAGATAGTATCTTTCATCAACTTGGGGGGAAATTCTTGGCCATTACATTTTCAATGACTCTGCTTTTATTTCTGTCCTGATATTCCAATTACATGTGTGTTTGACCATTTAAACGTGACCCAGAAGTTTCTGTCCCTGATTTTTATTTTTATTTTTAACTTCTGCTTTTCTTCCTCTCTGTTCAGTTGGGGCCATTTCCATTGACTTGTTCCCAGCCAGATCTTGCCTCTGCTTTGTCATTTCTGCTGTTAATTTCATACAATTTATTCTTCATCACAGTCGTATATTTTAGTCCTAGAAATTTAATTTGGTTGCCGGTTCATTTTTTTGCTTTTGTCACTTCCTCTTTCCATCCGCTTTTCCCCATCTTTTCAATTTAGTTATTTTAGAACCCTTATTTTCTAAAATCAACATGAGTCATTTGATGGGTAGATATGATCTAATTATTGATAATTTCTTTTGAGTATGTGTTACATATGTTTGCTTCTTTGACCGTCTCAGTCTCATGGTTTCTATACTTTATAATGGTCACTGTATAAAAAGAACAGTAGACACCAACATAGATAATTTTCCCCTAGAAAGGACTTGTTCCTTTCCCTGTCTGGCAGGAAGAATGAAGATTTGTTCACTCCCTCCTTCCATTCAAAGTGGGCCTGAACTCAATTAGAACTTTAATTATTGTTAATTCTCCTCTGAATCAACCATACCTGAGGGTGGTTTCAGGCAATTTCCTCCAGTAGGGCTTTGAGATGAAGCAGTGTGAGACTCAGGATCCTTTTCTGCTTTCCATCCAACCTCCCAAATTCCCTTTCCCCTTTTACTCAGCAAAAGTCTAATGGGCAAAAATTAGGACGTTCAGAGACCAGCTCTGTGGTTTAGAAACCTCTAGATTCTGGTCTGCCGCACTAGTCCACATGGCCATTAGACATTCAGCTGGTTTATCCTAATCACAGCAAAATATATCTGCCTAGGGCAAGCTTGCTCTTCCAAATTTAGTGGCTTAAAATAATACCCCTTTACTGGCTCACAGTTCTGTAGGTCAAAGTTCTGGGTAGACTTGACTGGGTTTTCTGCTTAGGATTTCACAAGGTTAAAATCAAAGTGTGAGCGATCAGCTCTGAGGAAGAATCTATTATGAAGCTCCTTCTGATTATTAACAGAGTTCAATTACTTGTACTTGCAGGATTGAAGCTGGGACGGCTCTCAGATGCTATAAGCTGTTCTCAAATTCTTGCCTCATGGCCACTTCAGCAAGAAAAAATCTTTATTCCATCAAATTCCTCATTCTTAAAATCTCTCTCACTTCTGCTAGCAGTCAAAGAATGCTTTGCTTTTAAGACTCATGTAATTAGGTTAAATCCACTCAAATAACCTCTCTGTGTTAAGGTCAATTAAATAACCTCAATTACATCTGCAAAATCCCTTTTGCTATGTAACCTAACATAATCAAAGTTGTAATATCATGGGGGCTGTTTTAGAATGCTGCCTGCTACATAGTCAACCAGATATCCCACAAGAAGGCCTACTGAGAAAGGGAAAACTGACTGTACTAACAGCTATCCAACCCTCTACCCCTGACCCTTGTTATAGCTGTTCATTAGCACAAGTGGAGGACTGGGGTGCAGGAAGGAGAGTGTTTTTGAAGAAAACCTATAGTCCCCCTTCAGTCATACCACCATTCCTCAGAGATCATGGAAGACTTCAGTAGAATCAGTTAGTGATGGCTGAACTGGTGCTCTCTCCGTATGCAGAGACTGGTGAGCATTTCTCATTTGATAGTTAGCTAAGCTACTAGTACTGCAGTGCGCTGATGATGCTGGAGTATAGGGAAACGAGCAGAAGAAAGATGGCTGAGTTCACAGAGGAACTGTCTATGAATCAGCGAACAGTTCTGTTTGATTTTGCAAAGATATAAGCAGTTTTAACTCAAGAAAACTTGTATAAATACTTTCCCATATATAGGTACTGACACATCTTGTGATTAAATATCAACTAAAATTTGCTTGCTTGGTAGATTTTCAATATATTCATGATAAATCAAATCCAATATCATTAACCCTGAAAGAAATTTATTGACCAAACAAGTTAATGATTACAAGATACATCATGTGAAGAGTCACAGAGGATCCAGAGGTAGAGAAAACTTGGTTGCAATCTCTTAAACTATTAAATTAAGATTTTTGAAAATAATATGTGCCTAATCAAGAACTCAGATATTGGATAGAAAAATATGCAATGAGCATAAAATTAGGGGTATTTATAGTACATCTTATTAAAATTTAGGGGGATTTATTATTCACATAAAACCAGGGAATATTTAATTGGAAATGTTAATTCTTAGGAATTTATCATTTTCTCAAGTATTGATAAGAATGGATGATATTACATTACAGTGCCCTATACACAGTTGGCATTCAATAACATTTAATGATATAATTGATTTAGTTCTATGTGCCCAGAAGCTTAAAGTTGTTAATAAAATAAGTTAGGATGAGGTAGTGAAAAAGAATAGCAGTTTTCTTAGAGTGAATGATTTCTGTAGAAGTAGAGGAATAGGGAAGGCAAGGCAATCAGAATAGGCAAAGGCTGTATAAAACCCTAGTGCCAGGCACCAAGATTAGATACAGATAATTCCTGGAGATAGTGAGAGGAGTAAGGAAGTGGGAAGCATGAAACTTTTCAATCAGGGAATTTATGTTTGGATCAGAGTTTAAGACAATAAATATCTTTGTGAAGCCATGTGGTGTCATGTACGGGGAAGTAATGGAAGTATATTCAGAGAGGTATAAGTACTTGGCATAAAATAGTAAATGTGATTCTCATTTATTAGAAAAGGAAGTGACTGCTTACTCACAGTATATTATCCTCATCTTAACATCCCTGTAACAATGTTTTTAAAACATTTTATTTAGAGATAGAAAGGTAGCACTGCAGGTTTAAGCATAACCTAACTGATTGTACAGGGGTGGGCAAAAGTAGGCTTACAGTTGTGAGTATGTGAAACAGAGTTTACTCATTCCTTATTATTAATTATTGTGTTATTTACTTGTATCACAACTGTAAACCTACTTGTGCCCACCCCTGTGTGTAGGGCTACCCAATACAACTTTCTGTGATTATGGAAATGTTCTGTATCCACACTGTCCAATAAGTGTGGCAGCCACGAGCCACATGTGGCATTTAGCACTTGAAATACAGCCTATATAATCGTATAATTGAATTTTAAATTTTATTTAAGTAATTTAAACTTAAATGTAAGTGCCATATGTGGCATTGGTAACTCTGTTAAGCAGCACGGATAGAAAAAAACAAAAAAAACAAATACAAACTCATATCGTAGGTCTTCATTCTGAAAAGTCTTTTGTAGTGCATGGAACTAATGGGTAGACCAAGATAAGATGCAGGAGGCTCCTAAATTTCAAAATACTCTATTTAATGAGTTAGAAAACATGATAATAGGTACTATGGATTTGGCATTAACATCACATGCCATTTTGGGGTACTATCAGTCATTAGTTTTTTGTTTGTAGCTCTATTCTTTTTTAGTGGCCCCCAGGACTTGAGGACCACTTCTGTTTGGAAAGTGGTAGCATAAGTATTTCTCTTAAACCTAGACTTACTCCAACCACAACTTTAAGATGCCTAGTACATCAACACTTGCCTACATTGTTGAATGCTTGTTTCCCTATTTGTCCAGTTGAAAACCTCTCCCAGAAAATAAACTCAGTCATGCTCTCTTACTTTGTCAATGTTAAAACAGATTGTTGAATTCTTATGTACTCACTAATATCTTTTTCATAGCATATATCACCAAAGAGATGCCAACATGCTGCTGCTATTTTTTTTTAAAATATACTTAAAGAATGCCTTAATTAAATATATATTATTAGTAATGGAAATAGTCACAGTAGCAGCAACAACAAAGAAAACATTGACTTTTGCTTTCAGTTTTCAGTTCCCAACATGCAAAATGAAACTTCCATGCAAATTTTTACATTTCCATTATACATCAAAAAATTCAGGAGAAATGTCTCTCGTGCCCTCACAAATGAGCAGGCCTAGCAGGCCTAGACTGATTTCAATCTGATTTCAGTATCATACCTTTCATTTTTTTAAATCGATGTCTGAAGTCTTCAACTACTTTTCAAAATTAAAACGCATGGCTCAGACTAACAACTTCCCCAGAGAAGTGACTAGGTTGTTTCAAATGTTTAAAAAATGGCCCAGCTGACATAAATAACATATTAAAAGAGCCTCTTCGTGAGACTATGTAGGAAGAGTGTGAAAACAAATGAGTAAAATGCACATTAAAGATACTATCATTCTCAGCATCTTCACTGGTATCATCTCATCTCAGTCTATCCACCAAGCTGAGGGGAACACTTTGAAGGGTACAGCACAGAAAACACAGCCTTCTTCAGAGGGAGGTTTTTTTGTGAGATTAAAAAGCATAACAAGTTGGGAACCAAAACATATTCAAAAACTCCCACACACTCATGCTCACATTAAGGCCATGAGAAATTCATGTGGCAAGGATTTTTTTTGAATTTTTTTTTTTTTATTAAATTTATTGTTTTGACATTCATTAATATGACCATATAGGTGTCAGATGTGCATTTCTATGATACAGGATCTGTATATTGCATTGTGTTCCCACCACCCAAAGCCCTATTTTTTAACTTCCTTTTTTATATGTAAAGGCATCCATTTGGTTACTCAACACAAGCAGCAAAAATTCATTGAACTACCATCTGCCAGTTACAGGCTAGGCATTGTGGTGCACCAGTGAACAAAAGTGACAAAAATCTCTGACCTTTAAAATTCTCATCCTAGGATTTCAAATATCTTCATAAGGAGTTTGAAAAATATATTAAGTGTTCAGCTCATCAAGGTTTTCACTTTATAAATGTACAAAGTTTAGAGAATAGTCAGCCATGGCCACCAGACACTTCCCTGTGTGGGACTGAGTCTGATTTGCCCTGAGATCTTTGAGAAATTAAAATCATCCTTGTTAGGTGCATAACCCCTTGTCAGTAGGAGAGACTGTGGGTTTCCTATCTAACCACCACCATCCCCCCTTCCTTCCTTTGCAGAATCCCACCTTTGCTGACCACACAACCTTTCTCAGGGAATGAATTATGATTTTTAAAAGAAAATCCAAGTGGTCTTATTTTTCTAGAGATTTCCTTAGGGATGGACATGTGACACACTTTCGTTGAATGCCACATGAAGGAAATCAGCTCAGATGTTCCTTTGGAAATTTCACCCTCCATCAGAAGACAGGTAGGCAGGCAAAAGGTGTGCTTACTCCCTTACTTTCTCCCTGCTTGAGATAACCTCGTGTGAGAATATAAATTCTGGAGTTCTTGGAAGCCACTACCCAGATCCAGATTATGTCAGGGTAGGAAAACAATGAACCAAGATTCGCTCTGGCCACTGGCAGTGTGGGGTTAAGTACATGGAAATATCTACTTCTTGGCAGTTATGTTAAATGATGAAATGCATGTTTTAGTTATATCAGGAGGGTATTCTGTTAAATTCTAAAGCATCATGACTGCTATGGTTAAGACTAACATCAGGATTTTTACTTTTTCCTTACAGATCAGTTACAACCAATAATTAATTCCCAAGGAAATTATTAAGGTGCTAATTTTTCTACTTAAAATAGTTTATTTTTAAATTTAAGCTTACATTTTTAAAAAAGCATCGATTTTGATGGACCACTCACTTAGCCATGGTAATGACCAACTCATACCATTGTGTGAGATATTATTAAGCAATGTCCTAGTATTGTTTCTGTTTGGTGCACACATGGCTACCTTAAACTTCTGTTTCCCTTGACCCAGTGTTCTTGTCATGTTCTATTTGGATTCTATTTTCAGTATATTCCCTCATGAGTAGGCTCTGTCATTTTAAGAGAATATCTGATGCACATTTCTGAGGTTTATAAGAACTTAGACCAACACAATCCTATAAATTCTCCTATGTAGTCCCCTGTCTCCATGCATGGTAGTTTTTTGTTTTTGTTTTTTTCCTTTTTGGACTCACCAGCAATTTAGGACATGTATGATTTTTTCAGTTTTGCTGACTGACTTTTGTTCCACTCACACAAGTTTCTACACATGATGGGTAGAAAAGTCCCTTTATTTGGGAGGGAGGAGTATCTGCTGTATTATTTTAGTTTATAGGGTCCATCAAGAACCTCCTTTCACTTCCCTCTGATCCCCACTAGATGACTCCTGATCTCTGGACAGTGATATGGCCCATGTTCTGAAGTTCACCAGGATTTCCCACCATCAAGTTTTACTGAGAGTTTCATTTTTATATTGTTGTTATATCTTCTGCTATCCTGATTGGTCTGTTTAGTTTTCTGGCAATTCAAAAAATATGCTTTTGCTCTCATCACACATCTGAAAGGCTTATGTAATTTTTCTAAGTAGGGGAAAATCAGGGGGATGCTACATAGTGGTTACTTTTGGAGAAAGTAATAGAGCTGAGAAGTCAGTGGAATCCAGTCCCTCACCTCAGTGTGCCAATAAATGAATTAGCAAAGGCGAGCACACCAGGATGTTCTGATGACTGAGAAAAAGAGAGGTAACAATGTCTGAAATACTGAGAGCTATGGAAAAAAAGACGAAGGAATAATGGGGGTGATCCTCTTTCAGAATATGAAGTTGCCCCAAGGATGTAAATGTTAACATCTCCCATTCTCTAAAAATCATAGAGACTGACTTACTGTTCATCTAGTATTTTTGGACCATGATCTAAGTCACATAATACACAGATTCATTCTTTTTTGTCTAATTTCATTCATGTCTCTGGGCCTATATAATAGCATCAGTTAGAAAATAGTTTCTTTTTGGTCCAACTAGGGTGTTGCATTGAATGACTCTGTTTGAAGATTCCTGAGTGCTTCTGTCAATAGCCAGTTCACTCACTGAGAGGGAAAGCTAATTTCTCACAGATGGGGCCTACACACTGGTTTTATATACTAGCCCTCGATAGCTTGTTCAATGTTTCACTGCTGTGATCTTTATTCATTTTGTCTCACCTGCCACAGAGCTGCTAAGGAATTTCCCTAATATGTTGTGTATTTCTCATCGAATGAACCTTTTTATCTACAAGTATAATAGGAGGTCATGCATGTAAATTTTGTTGTAACTTGTGACACTGCTCAGAGAGAAAAATTCTATGTAATAAATTCATTCTCTCCCTCCTTGCTTGTGGAAATATCCCTGGACAGGACATTTGTTGAGAAGAGAGTAAAAATGGCAGAAGCAGCAACTTCCCATATCCTCCTGCCAAGGTGGCTGGAACCAAGCTATGATAATTACTTTAGTGACCTTACCATCTCCAAGCATGATGTGGGTGCCTTACATGAGCTGGTCTACTGCATAGAAATGTCCTGGTCAAAAGCAGAGTAATATAAAGGACACACACAAAAATTAGAAATAAAGTTCAAATGTTATTTCTGGAATGTTAGATGGATTCTCAGACATAACTATAAAATGAGCCCAGTGCACACATTGAGGGCTAAACTTTCTTTGAGCTTGGTGGCTATGATCCAAATGATCTCCTAAATTCAGAGCGAATCACAGCCAGATGCCTTACATTTTCACAAGCACTCCAAATTTAATCATGAGCTAGTTTAGCTGGAAGTCAGATTCTTCCCAAGTTCACTAGAAGAGAGACTTCTTGGCTACAATTTTAGACTTTCTAGCCAAAACTGAAGCTAAGTCGTTATTTTTTTTCCTATGGCTAGATTACAGTCTTTGCACTTTAATATTTCAAAGTGATGATTAAAATCATACAACTAATATTAAAAATGAGTTGAGGCATTTTTTCTATTCATTTTATAATATACTATTTTTATAATTTGTTTTCAGTGAGTTCTATAGTAAACAATGAAATAGAATATAGGAGCAATCTTAGTTCTTTTGATTAATCTCAGTTGAGGTATTTGATAATTTTGTTGCAATAGAATTAAGAGATTCTTTTTAAGATGAATGAAAACACCATATCCACAGATAAAACAATTAATACACATATGTCATAACTTTTCCTTCATATGCATTATACAAAATTACTTTTCTGTAATGACAAAATTTGATTCATTTTTAAGAAAAAAATTTAAAATTACATTTTAAATTTTAATTATCACAAGTAAAAAAATCACTTAAAAGTATTTCGTACATTTTTCTATATTTTTTGTCACAGAAAATATGCCTGTACTTGGCCTTTTTGGCTTTGCAATGTAAGTACCATGCATATCAGTTTTCATTAAAATCATACACCTGAGGCTTTTTAGGTATTAATTTTTAAATGGTTACCTCTTCATTAGGTAACAACATTAAATATTCCAGACTGCTAAACTGAATGAGTAGTGTAAGGCGGTGTTGCTAAACTGAAGCTAAACCGTTGCTGTTCAGCTATTAAGATTATCATTGCACTGGATCTAGTGACCATATACCATGAGCAAATTTAGCAGATGTAATATAGATTTTGTATTTTGTGCTTCTGTACTTTGGCTACCAACAAGAACTTTTATGTCACACTTTCAAACTAGATATTTGACACTATACATTAGATACTAAGGAACATACAAATGACCATAGCGGTAGCTGGCCATCATTTAAGTTTGCTGCAAGTGGAATAACAGTTGCTTTTATTCTTTACTTCTTATCTTTGCCTAAATTATATTTTACCCATCTTCTAAGTGAAAGAGCAAGCATGAAGAAAAAGGAGTTCTGGACTTGCAGCTAGACAGACTATATCAATTTAACTTCAGGGTCCATGGAAATGGATGATTAATTGAATCAAGCTCTTTGAGTCGTATAAAGTCCTACAAAATTCAATCCCTATTATTAACAAAATATCTTAATGCATGCCTGAAAACACTGATATTTTATAATCCACATCTAAATCCATAGTTGAATGAGTTTAACTGTTTTATTATTATTGAACCAAAGCTATTAGGGGGACATCGAGTCATTCCTTTAGATGTCTACAATTTTATATCATATTTCTTCTGAAAACATTATCTATTTATGACTATGGTAAAATTCATGTCCAGATGTCTCCTAAAGCTTAGTAAAAACCAAGAGGGTCTCTCTTTCATAAGCACAGGGGGGGTGATACAAACAGAAATTAACACATTTCTATGTTCTATGTCTAGATGCTAGGCAAATGGTAGTGAAAAAAACTCCACCATAATTAGTGGGGGAGAAACCATACTTTTGTATCTTATAATCTAATGTAAATTATACTTAATGTGGAGTTAGAAGACAGAGTTTTATGACTGATTATAGCTATGTCGTCAGAAAAGGTACTTAACATTTCTTGCCTCTTTTTTTTTTTTGTCTCTGTTTAAGCTATTACATTTGAGCATCTCAGAAAATATACATGAAGTAATATTTTTTATATGCTTTGAAAATGGTACAGGACTTTATAATTATGTACCCATAATGAACACTGAATGTCTTGGTGACTGTGTATTTACAAAATTTAACAGTTTAAGAATACACTTTTTAATACAAATAGCCAATATGTGTTAATGCATGGAATGAATTTTGATGTTTTATATTTCCTAATTATTGAAAAACAATACCAGAAAAAATTAAATGGGCAAAAATTTAAAAAAAGAAGGAAAGAAAATAACACCCCTTGGCACAGTAATCTTAGTTAAATTATTTTCCTATACTCTCACCATGACAATGATAATCTCACAGGGAAAAGTGAGAGAAAAACAAAATAAAGTTTTAAAGGACAATTATTCAGTGATTTCATTGTGATCCCACAAGTACTACATGCTGTGAAGAAAATGCTAAGGGAAATAATAGTAAATTCAAGAAAGTGGGCCTAGTAGAGGTCTTCAAAGTGAAATAAAATCATTTGAAAGAGAATTGTAGATGGACAGGAAAACAGCTAAGAGAACTGAAAGCATACCTAGGAACATTTTCCAGAAAGAGAATGTTCTGATTACTGCCTCTAGGAGGTTAAGAAATCCAAGACTGGGATGAGAGGGCCTTTTCGAACTTGTCCCTAAAATTACACAGGTGTGTCTTGGTAACACCACCAACAGGCACAGTGCTTTATAGTTTTCATGGAAATGGACCACGTGATATTTTTAATGCCAGTGCTTAGTACAAAGCATGAATGGTACCTCCACTAAACGGTTGGTGAATGAGTGGATTGGGGCCATTGTTGATTCATATCGAAGCTGGTGTTATAACAGTTTTCACTAGTGAAACATGGTCATACTGCGCCCCAGAAATCACTGATGTGCTGTGAGAAGACTGGATTCTAAATGGCAAAACTGAAGGAAGGGCCGAGGTAGACATTTCCTGGGCCCAGGGGTTCGGTGGGGGAGACAGACCCTTCAGGGGCTCCTGGCTGAGGTTGTGCAGAACCATCCCTCTGTCCCTCCACCGCCCCCACTGCCTGAGCGCCTGCTCTCTCCGGGAAGAAAGCCACTGTTTTTATAGCAGATGTGGGTAAAAATGACCTCTCCAGGGGCCTAAAAGTTCTGTCTGAGAAGGCTCTAAGTTTGGAAACTTCCTTGTCTGATGAAAAAGAAAAAAGGCCACCCAGTAAGGAAAAAAAGATAAACAAAGGTGAGGCCTTGAGAAGTAGTCATTTTAGGTGGTTTGCATATAAACAGGATGTACTTGTGTATGTATTGTGTCAGGAACTTGTATTTTATTCCATAGAAAACCAACTTCTCTTTTGCAAAATATAACATATAAGTAATTAGATTAAAAATATAAAGGCTTGGAGTTTTAATTTGGTATAAAAGTAAATGTTTATTTTGATAAATGAGTGAAAGAGAGATCAATGAGTAGTTCTCTTTAAAGATGCTAGGAGCAGAGAACAAAATAGAAATGCTACACCTAAAAGGCTGTCTTTTGTGATCCCATATGTTCGTGCTCACTATGCTAAAGGTAAATCAAGAATATTCACAATACTGGCCATTCTAGTGTGTAAGCAGCTGACTATGTTTTGTCTCATAGATGCACCATCTCATTTAATCACCAAAATGCTCTACTATTGTTATTCTAATATTAGATAATTGCGGTCGTATTAAATTTGGACATGGGTGTCGTACTGGTCGGAATTAAGAGCTTTCAGAGAAATTATGAACTGATACATGAATGAATAGAGTTAAGATTCGTACCGTTCCTTGCTGTGGTGGCTGAGAGCAGACATACGACCGCAAAGGGTTAATACCATTCTAATTTTTAGATTAGGAAACTGAGGCCCAAGGAGTTTATGTTAACTGTAGTTATATCTTTAAAAGCAAGGAATATATTTTCCCTTTCTATCAATTAACCCTAGCACATGGCACATTCTTTAGTCCCTGGAAGGCACTTATACCTACAGTGTTAGATTCAATTATGTATCGTTGATTCCATAGTATGCATTCCTAACAGAAAGCAAGCAAGTGATTTTCTTGGTTTTTGAAAACAACTCTATTTAGAGAGAAACTTGATGATGAAATTAATATACTCTTGCTCCAGGAGAGAGACATTTCCTTTCTACAAAGGATTTGAGGCAGATCACTGAGGTTCAGGAGCCTAAGTACGTACTAGTTAGACAAACACACTTATACCATCCCTTTTTGGCTCTTCTTTCTTTCTTTCTTTCTTTCTTTCTTTCTTTCTTTCTTTCTTTCTTTCTTTCTTTCTTTCTTTCTTTCATTCATTCATTCATTCATTCATTCAGTCAGTCAGTCAGTCAGTCAATCAGTCAGTCATCAGATATTTATTGAGGGCTTCTCATGTGCCAGACACTTGCTGGCTGGAGGGACGCCGTGGTGAATGAAAGAGCTCCTGTCCTCAAATGCTTCCCATTTTACCCTCTGTGTACTCTGACCTCCTAGAGATGCCATCCAACATGAATTCACGAATGTGACTTATCTTTTCAGAATCTCATTTTCCACATCTGTAAAACAGAGATGGCAGTATCTTCCTCACGAGGTTGCTATGCAGATAATATAAAAACACTTAAGAAACTATGAAAATTAAAGTAATAACGGCAATTGAATTTTAAGGTTTACAGATGGCTGTTGCAGATATCATCTTGTTAAATTTTCTACTAACAGGATTATGATGATATCAAGATTATGGAACAATATGTTTGGGCAGAACTCACTTTGAGCTCTTGCATTGATATTATCAGCTCTTTGACCTTGAGAAAATTTATTAAACCTATCGACATATGTTTCTTCATCTGCCAAGTGAAAATTGCATTCTACTTTGCAAGGTTGTTATGGGGATTATTGATAATCTATGCAAATTGTCTACTCTCTGACTAGTAACTATTATAAGTGCTCAGAAATGATAGGTATGAGAAGTTATTATTGTATCCGCAAGCAGAATTCTCATACCCTGCTAGTGGGAATAGTTTAGTACAGCTCTCCTGGAAAAGTGATTGCCAGCATCTTTGGAGGAGGGATCCATGCATCTACCATGGCATCAAAATCTTACTGTGAACATGTTCACCAAAAGACACGCTCTAGGATGGTTTTATCAGCACTGTTCATAATAGTCCAAATCCATAAAATGCCTAATGACCATCATTGGCTGAATAGCCATTCACACAATGGAGTGGAAGTCAACAACTGAGTGAATGCTTTACAACACAAGATGCTGGCAATAAATTGCAGTAATATAATGTTGAGTGAAAGAAACCAGAACAACGCTCAACCGACTGAGCCACCCCGGCCAGGCAAAATTCCTTTTTTACATATGGTCTGGTCACTCTCTATTTGAACAGTAGATTCTCACTAATCTTCGCCCTGCTCTACAGATGAAGAAACTGAGACTGCCAAACGAAATACTTTTTAAAATGTACACAGATCCCTGGGTTCTTAGTTGGTGTGCTTATTTAATTTACACATTTAAAATTTTTAATCAAATTCTTAAAATGAAGCCCATATTTAAGCTGAACAAGAGAGACAAAGTCTCTACCATCAAGAAACTCACATTCTTTTCACTCAATATGTAAGATAATGTCAGGTAGTTCAGTGTTTTAACATGCCACCATGTCTTCCATACATTCATTGTTCTCTGTAATTTTTTTTATTTTTTTTTCTCAGAAAGAGAGAGAATATGCTCATCATATTTTGTCGACAGGATCTTAATCGTATAATATGAAAAGCAGCTGTATGTCTATTCAATTAGAGCCTTGTATTTCTCACCATCTTTCCCCATAAGTGAACTAAACATTAAATCAGCTCTGAGGAAATGTGCTCACATAGGCACTTCTATTGTTTACCTGGGCTGCTTTTTAAGTGCGTCAAACGGAAACACTCAGGGAAATGAATTTGTTCCCTTGCCAGATCTTCTGGCACATAGGACTCAAAAGATGCTGATATCTTGGCTATAAACGAGGCAGAATAAAAATGTCAGTAGGTAGGTTTTTAATCCTTGAGATTTATATGAGCATATTTTTGATGAAACCAAACTGTCTTTATAGAGTGCAGGTGAATGTGGGTCAGAGATGTTGTGGAGAAACTACTTTTTATTCATACAAATCCTGAGAAAAATCATATTACAGGCTAATTGAAGGCCTATGAATGCTTTAACCAAGATATTATTTTTAAAATGAGGGAAAAAGCCATTGGAATGCATTTGTCAGTGACAGGTAAGGGAGTTGATTTGCTAAATGGACTAAGAGCAGTGGGTATGAACCGGGAATGTGAGTCAGGTCATCTGACTCAGGAGGTCCAGAGTGAGAGTCCGAAATCTGCATTTCGAACATGTCAGCAAGTGATGCTGCTGCCAGTGGTCTGGACACTGCACTTTGAGAACCATTAGAGTAGAGGACTCCTTGTACAGTACGCTCCCCTCTGCTTTGGAAGTCCTGATATTCACAGTTGGTAAGTAGCTGAAACCAGGTTAGGACTGGAACAAGTGAAGTGCAGGCCCTAAGGATAAGATCGATTTGTTTTGGCTTGACATTGTGAAAGGAATAGGACTTTGCTTTATGAGAATTAAGTTTTCCAAAGTTCATATTTAGAACAAATCGGCTTTTGAAGAGAAAGCCAAGACTGTTTTCTTGCTGGTAAGGGGTTAAAGACTGTATTTATAAAGATGGAATTAATAAATATAAAGTAATTGAGGCCTTAAATTTTAGATTAATTTTCATAACCATAATGGGTTCATTTTATACCTTGAGCATATCCAAATTCTTATAATAGTCAAACAAATAAAACTTTCTATATTAAACATATTGTCACAAATGCAATTTCTAAAATAAATGTCTTCTACAAATTTTATGCATAAAAGAAGATTAAAACAAACTCAAGAGTCTAAGTGATGATCTCAATAAACTATTGCATATCTCAAAGAGTTTTACTTAATTACATAAGACACACTGAAAGCATTGTAAACATGATTACAGGGTGGGGATATGAATTTTAACTCAAATAAAAGCTTTACCCAGTCTAATTAGTAGTCTTTATTCCTTGAGCCCCTGAGGTAATTGGAATGTAAAAATTACCCAATTGTCTCACCTACACTTTAGTAGTATAAATTTCCAAGTCCTTCCATCTACAAGATTATTCATTTAAATTAAATATCACTGTGACTTATGATTTATATTTTCTTATAAGTTCACTCAAAGATAAATCAAATAACTAGTACATGTTTTGTGTTTATTTATTTATAATTAAGTACAGAGTGAGTATAAATGGCCAGATTGAATTTGATTTTTTCTCTTAACCTATTTTACTTTGTTGATTCTATTATCAAGTTCTGTTCATTAAGGGGGACTTCCTCTTCTGAAACTCAAAATTTCCACAAACTGGGAATTACCCATTTGTGAAATTCAATGGATTATAAAGCCCCATAAATAATATTAATGCCTTGGGGAAAGAAATGTATTCCACAACTCTGGGTATGAAGCCAATCATAGTTCTTGAGTGTTGTGAATCAAGTGAAAAGTGACTCTAAACATCTGCTGTACAGGGTTCTGAGAAATTCAATCTTATCCATGCTCTGTGTAGCCTTTGCACTTAATTACAGTTCCAGAAGCATGTGGAGAGCTTTCATTTTGCTTGAACAAAATCAGAATAAGATGATACTTAACTGGATACTCATTACACCAATCCCAGCATGCAAAGTCACCCCACTGTTGCCCTGTTCTCAAATGTTGCCCCAGACTTCCTTTCTGTGGCTCCAAGGAACAAGTGTCCTGTTTAGATTCTGGGCATCTCCATATCTCTATATCAGAGGTCCTGAGCCCCTTTGGGTGCTCTCTGGAAATGGGACACAGTGTATTGTCAATCGCTGATATTGCCCCCAACACAGTAATTTCTTCTACTACATGGGAAATACTCTCCAACTATGGAAATTTTAGTCTGTACAGTTAGCAGATAACAAAGGTACACATTTTAAATAGCTTGGTTCTGAATCTAAGCATGTTCACTTTCCAAAACAAGAATTTCTTAGAGTCTTGCTTGCTTGCTTTCTGGTTGGGTAGGATTGGTGAGAAATGGAAGTGAGTGGTAAGGAAGGGAAATATAAGACTTTTTTTTTATTCTTCAGGAAAAGTGCAAAATAAATACACAATAATAAACGAATAAATCACTTTCCTGTGTGAGTGTGTGTGTGTGTGTGTGTGTACACTACAGCCTAATGTAAGGGAGGAAGAAAGCAGGAATGAAAAAAAAAAAAAAAAAAGACAGGCAGAAAGAAAGACCTAGGTATATAGATAAATTAAGTTAATTAAATTATTCTATTCAGGGCCTCCTACCTACCTCTCTTAAAATAAAAGCAGTTTCCCATGTCAAATAATTTTTTGATAGAAGAGCTTCCTTTTTGAAGGGCTCTGAGAGAGTTGTTCACTAATTGGGCAGTATTTCTACAATATCGCATAGCTGGGGCTTTCATCTTTCACTTGTGTTCAAGTTTCTCTCCTTTTTAGCAAATAAAATATGTCTTAAGAAATGGCCCTCCCCAGGAATCTGTGCTGGAAGACAAGAGTTTCCTGCACTTCAATACCATGTCACATAGTTCACTGTCACAACATGACTCTTTACAATCTTATTTGGGAAATGGCTGAAAAGATAAAAAGGAAATATGCTCACCCTGCTATTTGGTATTTTTAAATAACCATTATGCCTTTTTTTTCTTAAGGTACAAAATGATAGGATATGCTCTTGGTTAGTGAAAACAGGGAAAGTAACCCAAAAGGATAACACATTTATCTTCTTTTTATCCAAAAGTCTCAATAAGGCTAATAGAAATTTTACAAACTTGCATCTAGAGCCAAGATGATCTTTGTGTATAAACCCTATCCAGAAACTTGTTTTAAACCCTCTTTAAAATCCTCACCTTTTAAGAATTTCAATGCTTTCTCTGAAGTTATAACCAATTATGCCTATCAATGTGCTCTGTACATTTTACAAATGAACATAGTAATTTGCGAATAAAAAATTAAATAACCCTGTGTTCAGTCGAACTGAGTGATCTGTATTCCAAAGCTGTCCCCTCTCCCACCTCATGCTATCTAGGCAGCACAGCCATTATTGATTGTTTGAAACAATTTGTTTCATGTTTGTCTTTTCTGACTCATGTAACTTCACCAGGGCACAACCTGCATGTCTTTTTCCGGTATGGTGTCACCAGAGCCCAAAGATAGCGTACGTTTAATACCTGTTAAGTGAATGAACACTGGCTGACCCAGCAACTCAACAAATGAACAAATAAAATAATTAATAGAAGAATACCAAGGAAAAGACCTGAAAGGTAATAGAGACCAGATTATGAGTCTAATATGTCCTGATTCATTCTTCTTTCGATGTTGATGCTCCTAGATAATTGGGAAAGTACTAAAAAGATATTAGCATCTTTTGTTACCTCCAGTTGCAAGATAAAGAAATAGATGGAGGTAAACACAAAGGTCAAGATCACAGAGGCCAAAATACTGACTTTGCATTTTCTTGACGGCATTTACATAACTTCTCTTACGCTGCTCTATTTTGCCAATGCGGATACTTCCCATCCTTTCATGCTCTCTTCAATCTTCTTTCCCCAGCACAAATAATTCAGTCACTTGTGGTCTTTACCTAGCTGAGACGTCTCTAGCATTTATCATGCGACCCAGTTGCTTGTCAAAAAAACATGAGCTTCTTTGCAAGAAGTCTTGGGCATCCCCTCTCATCCCCTCACACACTCATTCATGCTTCGTCTCTCCAGCTCCTTAGAACTGATTCGTCTTGGAGCTTTCTAACACTCTCTTCGAGTGGGTCTGAATAAATAGCAAAATACAACATTCAGTAAATCTAGAGTCTGTATGATGGTGGCTGCCGATAAAGTCCAATTTAGCTGGTTTAACTCGAAACGTGTTAACTAAGTGAACTTGCCAATATTAATCTACAGAATTTGGCAAACTTGTCAAACGAGCAGAAGGCTTGTCCAGTTAGAACTAATGAAATGGGGAAGCTGAGAAAAGTTATCTTCTCTAAAACAGAGTGGTATATAGGTCATACGATTAAATTTGGGAATCTACATTAACCACATGTACATTGTGATTTTTAGTTACAAAATAAATATAATTATTGTAAAATAATTAATAAAAAATATTTTTCTAGAGTAAAACATGAAAATATCATTTGATGCCCCATCTTTGAACTGCCGTAATCTCAGGCTGCTCCTGGCACACATCCTTCCCAATGTGAGCAATGCTATCACTTTGGTATATATCCTTCCAGTCCTTTCTCTATGATATTTTTCACATATCTAGACTCACATTTCGTAAATACGAAAACCTGAAAGTATACACACATGAATATAAATTATGCAATGCTTTGTTTACTGAATATATTTTTGAAAGTTTTCCATGTCGGTGCATACAGGGCTACCAGATTCTCTAAATGGGTTTCCTGTTTGTCTTTTCTCTCAATGTACCATTACTTATTTATGCTGTCCCTTTGCTAGACTCATTTAATTATTTTCCAAATTTATCTACAACACACACACACACACACACGCATACTTAAATATATCTACAAAGTTGAATTTTGGAAGTCCAATTGCTACATCAAAAAGGGAAACTCCTTTTCAACCACAGAAAGAAAACCAGTTTACAGACTTAGTTGAGATTAATTCATTTTTAGATAGAAATAGCATTGGCACTAGTGACATTATAAAGCAAAGTGATGTTAGCCTTGAAGGATAGCATGATAATGGATCTTCATTATCTTCTGTCAGCCACGGTGTAGATACAGCCATCTCCATGAGGCCCCCAAGGGAGATTTATGCACAATAGAATAAGTGAAGCAAAACATTTTAATTCTCCCTGCGATTTTGACACCAAATCCCAAAAGAGACTACAGTCAACTGGGTTTATCTTCATGACAGAACGAAAGCATCCTTTTGCTTAGGATCAAAGTCTTGAGGGAAAGAATAAAACCTGGCTGTGATCCCTTTCCCCTAGGCCCACACCATTTTTATGGAGCAATGATCTCAAAGAAAGTAAACCATGGAAACAGAAAACAACTTTTTTTTTTTTTTCCTAAAGGATTAAAACAGGGGTCTGTGCACTATGGCCTGCTGGACAAGTCCCTATGTTTGCCTGTCTTTCTATGGAGTTCTGAGCTAAGATTTTTTTCACAGATAAATGTTTTAAATCCATTTGATTATAAAAAATACTAACTTTGAAGACCAAGAAAGCAACATGTTATTCCAAAATATTTCTTCAGATCTTTTCATGAGGACAAACTAGATTTCAGATTCTCAATTTGTTCTGTTTACCATCTTCTGCTTCCCATAGTGAACACTAATTATCTTTGTGTTGAAAGTGTAGATTCATGAAGAGCCAATTAATAATATTTAAATCCTGGTCAAAATTCCACCAGAAAGTAATATTTCCTGTGTTTATCAATTAAACTCCTGTTGTCTCACCGACTGGTTTAAAGGTTCAAGCTCACCAGCCACACAAACTAAGAACCAATCCATAAATCAGTGTCAGCTTCATTATTATTCCTGCCCAAACATGTCTAATCATTCTTTGTGTCTGACATTAGAATCTCCGCATTGAAATAATTTGCACAACTTTAATTTTACCCCCCATTTAATCCATCACACACTGAGACACTTGATATTCCCACTGTGGTCAACCCATGAAATTTGTCAGCTTTATCTCTAATTTACACAGGACTCTGCTAATAATTCAATGTCATGGCTGAATATATTCTAACATCTCTAGATTTACACAATCAAGGCAAGTTTTATTTTCTTTTTGAATCAGTGCTTTTTTGTCTGATGAACAGAGAAAACACTGGGTATTAAAGTATCCAAAGTTCAATGACGGTTCCAACCATACATGGTACAAAAATCAGTAGTTTGATGAATACATGCAAGAGATGTTAAAATATTATTATCTTATTACAACCACATGTTAATCTTAGCCAGGCCTCATATACATTCTTTTGTGATTGACTTTCCTGGGAAAAATAATATTGGCATTGAACTTACTTCTATGGTCACTCAGGAAAGGTTCCATAAGTAAATTTCATCTCAAGAATATAGACACCTTTTGTTGTTTACAAGGGGATCTGAAGAGCACAGAGTAATAATGTACAGTATCTAATATGCAATACATTTAATACACACATATACATAAGTTAATAATTATGCCCACTAAATGAGAGGGAAATAGAAGGAGCCTCACACAAATAAGCAGCAATTGATTTAATACTGTTGGTAGACATTAGGGCACCCAATTGCCTCTGGAAAACTAGCCATAAAAAGAAAAAGTTTTACATTTATTCTGTCTGTCCCATTTGAAATATTTTCAACTGATAAAAAATTCAAACTCGTAAATGTGGAAGACATGATAAAATTAGAAAATCACTATCATGCGATATGGAAATTTAATTCAGTTAAGAGATTTCAAAGCACAATGAACATTACAACCTGAAATCAATCAGTATTCTAAGAATTTAGGCCACTGTTAGAACAGGATATCTGAGAATACTTTAAAGCTATTATTGGGACAGGTTTAGTTCTTTTATTTTATTTTTAGTTTGTCGTTATTGTTGAAAGTATTGCAAATGTCTCTCTTGTCCTCCCATTAATCCCCTCTTTAGGCCTTCGCTACACTATTGTCTGTGTCCATGGGTTATGCATAGACTTCTTAGGTTAATCTCTCCCCACCCACGTCTTCCCCCTGAGACTCGTCAGTCTGTTCCATGCTTCTGTGTCTCTGGATCTGTTTTGTTCATCGGGTTTTTTGTTCATTAGATTCCACATATGAGTAAGATCATGTGATAGTTGTGTTTCTCTGACTGGCTTATTTCACTTAGCATAATACTTTCCAGGTCCCACCATGCTGTCTCAAAGGGTAAGAGATCCTTCTTTACAGCTGCGTAGTATTCCATGGTGTAAGTGTCTGAGAAGATGCTTGATATGATTTCAGTCTTCTTGAACTTGTAGAGACTTGTTTTGTGTCCTAATATGTGATCCAGTTTTGAAAATGTCCCATGTGCACTTGAGAAGGATGTTTATGAAACAAAAACTCTTTTTAACAGCATTTTCAAATATATCTTCTGAAAACTGGCAGGCCATTGGCAGAAGCCATTGCATTTGCTTCTAAAGATTGATAGTATTTACTGAGGACTGCCTATCTGAAAAGAACTTTTCCACGTAAATATTTTCATTTAATTGTCATAACAATTCAATGGAGGTAATTTTTTGCATTTTACAGATGAACTGATGTTTAGAGTAGTCAGCTGACTTCAAGTCACACAGCTAATAAGTAGATGCAGGACTTAAGCCAGGTCTGAAACAGAGACCTACGTCTCGACTACTGAACTGCAGTCCTTGTTTTTAAAGGCTCTCTTTGAAAAAAAATATATATTTCAAGTAATGAAGATACATTTTTTTAAGTGGTTAAAAATTCTACATTTATAACCAGGTGCAAAAATTGCATAATCATTTGTGCAAAGGCAATAGATAATATGAGTTTGAGACTGTTGAATTCATGTTCCATATTGCTAAAAGTCAAAATATTAAAAAGTTACAAGATTTTTTGTTCAGCATGATGTGACTCAATTTGGAAGTTCTCCAAAATAAAATATTGTGATTTTAACAACACTCTACTCAAAACTGTGATAAATATTTAGAGTAATTAAGAAACATTTCCACTTGTTTTAATCTACTATCTAAAGTTTTACTCTTCTAATTTATCTTTTTGAGGATTTCCAAACCTGACTTTGTTTTACCTGTGTGAACTGATGGTATTACAAAGAATGTGGCTGATATGAATTTGGAAATGTCATTCTTTATCTGGCCAATTCACCCTTAAGCCAGCTACTTTAACTAGCCTCTATCATTTTATAGATTATATTTGGTTTGGTTTTCAATGTCTCAGAGAACTTCTCTCCTTCTTGCAAATATCAACACACTTGCTCAGCCTGCCATTTCATAGGTCATTATTGAATCTGACTTTCCAAAATAGGATAAGACCAGTCAATCTCAGAATTTTTTTTTTCTCTGTTCTCTATGGTGATTAATGCATTTGGCCCTCTGAATCCATCCAGTCCACATGTCTTTGCTTCCCCCTCACAATCTTCCATGAATACCCTATGATCCTGTTGTGTTTTATAGCCCACACCTCTCAGGCTTAAGAATTAATTGTGAAACCTTTGGAGTTTTATGCATAGATATTCTTTTTGCATAACTGAGTTCTTTAATTATTTCATGTGGTTTTAACATGCCTTTAAAACTTAAATAGGAGCAAGAACCATGTCTGAATGGCTACTGGGATTAGTAATTCCAGCTCATTCTACATAGCTGAGTGGACTATAGGCACTTGGTACAAAAAATTTTGTCTGCTAGCATGAGAAATTCAGGGAAGTGAATCTATCTGCTATATCTGTGCAATAATTGTAGTAAATTAAAGCTATTTGAAATGCTTATAAAGTATTAAGGATGCTGAGAATTTTATATGATATAAAATCTAAAGAAGCTATTTGTAAGTGATCCATAGGCTAATATTCTAAAATGTATAGACCTAGATTCTAGATAATAATAATAGTAAACTTTGTTGAATATCTAGTCTCTCTACTACAGATAGAGGCTTAGAATACCTAATCCTAACTGTTCTAATCTTTGTAGCATTTTGTTTTTTGGGGCTTTTTTTGACCAAACTATTATTTTTTATTAAATGTATTAGGGTGACAATGGTTAATATGGACATATATGTTTCAGGTGTGGGTTTCTATGTTACAAGACCTGTATATTGCTCTGTGTGCTCACCACCCAAAATCAAATCTCCTGTCACCAGCATTTTGCATGGAGGATACTGCTGACGTTTAGTTATTTAATAACTACGTTAGTTATTTAGTTACTGCTGATGGCCTGTTTTTTAGAGAAAGTGTTTTCATTCAAGATAATGCTCACTTCACTTTGATATTCCTGGCACCTAGTACAAAAAAGACAATAAATCAATAGTTCTCCAACTTTGCTGGGCTTTTAAAAAAATCACCAGCATTATCCTCTAAGAAAGAGTTTCCCAGAAGCACAGTGGGTTTTGTGAGACTCCACATCTGCATTTGTAAACACCTGAGGCAGGAACTTGGATGCACCAGCTGCATGGGCCACACTGTAAGAAATGGTGTAAGAAATCGAATGCTTACTTTCAATATTGTTCACCAAGTGGCCAGTGACGTTTGATAATTTCTATGTGTGAAAGGCATAAAAAGTCCAGATAACAAATCTATGCATGAAAATGCAATGATTATTTAAAGGAAGCAGGAGAAAGTTCTGGCAGAAAATGGGAAGGTGGCCATTTGGCATCAGTATAATGCTTGGCATTATATCATCACCGTTTATTCCACTACAGTAATGGTCAGCATGTTCCTTTGCAGTATTTCTTTTTCCTGTTAGAAGAAAGCCTTCAGTATTAGTCATAGCACAAGAGCCGGTGATTGCTGTCCTTGGGAGCAAGGCACCCGGCAGCGTCAGTCAATGTCGGTCAAGAAAGAGGCCCCTGCAATTCCTGAAAAATGTTTAAAACAAAAAGTGGCAGTGACTCAGGTTGAGGCTGGGAGGACATGTTCTGTCATGGTCCAAAGAGCCTTGTCCCCGAGGAGACAGGGAATGAGAGATCAGGGGCTTGCTTCAACTGTGGTGGACTCGCTTCAACTACAAGAAAGACTCTAGCAGAGACAAGATCTTGAGGCGTTTCTGATGAAGAGTCTTTGAAGACGTAGTTTTCTTTTCATTTATTTTTTTTTTCCTTTTTATTGAATTTATTGGGGTGATGCTTATGAACAAAATTATACAGGTTTCAAGTGCACAATTCTATAACACACCATCTGTACGCTGTGTTGCCGTTTTCTTAAATATAAAAATGCCTTAATTTTTGCCTTGACCTCCAAAGAAAAAACAAACCTGATGCTGTCCCCCTGTCTTTTCATATAATCTTACTCTGGCTTCCTCTTCTCATGTTTTGCTGGCAAGTCATGGTTCTTCAAGAACCCAAGATGGCCCTTCCAAACATGAAGTGGCAGAATTCTGGCAAGGCCATCCTGACATTTTTAAATAGTCTAAAAACTGTGAAACAACCTCAGTTTCTGCTAACGTATCAGAATGGCTCCAGGAAATGTGACATCTGTGATGTCAGCTTTGGGCAGCCCTCTTTCCACCACCTTGAAGGACACTTTCCTTCTCTATCTGTTTAAATAACTGCCCAAAGAGATTAAAAGTTATTGTTACGAAATCGGTGTGCCACCCACAAATTCATTCATAGAAATATTAACCGTCTCTTGGTATTATCAGGTGTTGAGGTGAGACCTTTGGAGATTAATCAGGTCCTGAGGGCGGAGGTCATGAATGGGATTGGTGTCCTTAAAAGAAGAGACTCTCCCTGTCTCTCTCTGTTCTGGGACACGTGAGGACACAGCAAGAGGGCCATCTACAAACCAGGAGGCAGGGTCTCGCCAGAACCGAATCTGCTGACTCCAGAACCGTGAGAAATACATGTTTATTATTTAAGTCTTCCAGTCTATGGTAATATTTCATAGCAGCCCAAGCTGATTGACATCTACCTAGAGGTGTGGCCATATCTTGCTGTCCCTTGATGCTTCCCCAAAGCCAACCAGCAGGGGCTCTACCAATTCTCCATATGTAACCACTCAGTTCAGAGGTGTAGACACATGCAGACAGTTATTGAATTTTTTACAGATTGAAAGATTGTGGTAACCCTGCATCATGCAAGTCTATTGCAGCCATTTTTCCAACAGCATTTGCTCACTTTGTGTCTCAGTGCTACATTTTCACAATTCTTGCAATATTTTAAAATGCTTCCCTATAATATGTGTTATGGTACTCTGCGATCAGTGGTCTTTGCTGTTCCAGTTGTAATTGTTTTGCGGGCGCCAAAGATCACATGCTACAGAGAAATTGCTCATGAAAGGAAGAGGCAATCCAGGTGGCAAACCTCACTGTTGTCTCATTTTAAGAAATTGTCACAGCCGCCCCAAGCGTCAGCAGCCACCACCATGATCAGTCAGCAGCCACCAACCTCAAAGAAAGATTCTCTGCCAGCCAAAAGATTATGACACTCTGAAGGCTCAGATAATGGTTAGCATTTTTTTTAGCAGTAAAGCGTTTTAAAGTTATGTACATTTTAAAATATAATGCTACTTTATAATTAATAGACTATATTATAGTGTAAACATAATTTTTAGATGCACTGGGAAACCAAAAAATTACTGTGACTGCTATCCTGCAAGACTGGCTTTATTACAATGGCCTAGAACGAAACCCATGACGTCTCCAAGGTATGCATGTACATTGGTCAGAACAGAATGGCTTCCGTGGGTATGCGCAGCCTGACTCTGGGGCCCATATCAGGCTCCAGCGTAGTCTTTCTCTCTCTTTATTGGATTTAGCATTTCATTTGCTGTGAAACCATAATTTCCAATGCTGACAGTCAAGTGCATGAACCAGGATCACAACTTATTTTAAAAAGTTAAAAAGATAAAACTTCAGAGATAAATGCTAAAAGTAAAGGACATATTTGATTATATTTTGAAATTGCTTAGAATTTTATTAAGGAATTGAAATTTACTCAAAAGAATGACCTTTTTAAAGGCCCACTCAACCACTAAAGAAGACTCCAAATGTTTAGTTTTCTAGAAGGAGAAAGGAATAGGAGAAAGAAAAACATTGCAAAAGTAGGGGAGGTTTATGAAAAAATGTTGCTAAAAGTGAAAAGACTGCAGGAATCCTTCTTGCTGGCTGTCTAAGTTGGAAAAATACCTATCAAAGACGACAATTTATTTCTTTGGGTCTGTGCTTTTACATTTACAAAAGAAAGGTGTAGAAACAGACCATTTCTAACTCAGGGATTGAAAGAAGACATATTTTTGAAGTTTGATATTTGTAGCACATTAACATTAATTTGGTTTGATTTAGGTGTGCAGTTGATCATGACCTTGGTTTCCTGGATTTTCTTCTTTGTTCTGATAGATTCATAAACAACTGTAATTCATATGACCCTCCAATGTTGTCTCTCCTTTATTTTTAAAATTAAACAAGATTGTATAGCACATCTTGCTATTTAATTCCTTCTGCATGGATGGAACCTGATTCTCACTCATCAAGATTTTTTTCTCTCACCCTACAGAAAGGATTCCAATCTAAACTGGACAGAAAGAACATTGCTTTCTTTTTCTGATTATTTATAAATTCAATGCATAAATGGTCAGCAAATCCCACTGAGCCAAATATATCTCCTAGGGAGTGAGTCTTATGGGAAAACGGAAACCACCATTATGTCATCATGTCTTAGGTTCCATGGGTGACATTTGTAGGTTTCCACTTAGCTACTGGGCTGTGTGAGCTTCAACAAATTTCTAATGCTGAATTACGCTAATAAAAAACTTTAAGCACAATTCAAAACCTTTTTCCTTGACTTTTGGCCATCTTTCTCTCTGCAAGTCCCTCTAGAACCTATGATGACGAAGATTTTCAAAACCACTGTTGTGAAGGTGTTGACAAATGCCAAAATATTGCTCCCTTCAGTCCTCGGAGAAGGCAGGTAGCTTTTAGCTAAAGGCAGTCTTGTTGCCTCTGGCTGAAGTGACCTTGGCCATATACTCTCCTGGACAACACAGGATTATTATTTTCTGTTTGTCCCCCGACATGGAAAAATGTGATCCATAGTAGCATTTCTGTACCTGCATAATTGTTAAGTCCCACTATGACATGCAAATTGGGCAGATTTGCAATTGTCTTCTCAAATTTTTATGCCCTATACCTGGGAAACACTTTGCCCACAAGACTCACTGCCTTATTACATTCATAGAAGCTTTCTCTAATCCCCACAACACATGTCCAAATGCCCATACTCTCTACTTTCCGTGATGTGAGGCAGCCCTTACAATTATGTGAGATAATGTATATAATGCATCAATTACATTGTCTGGTCCATAGTAAGGACTCAAGAACTCTTGTCCTGCCCTGAGCAGTGGGTAGAGCATCAGCTTGCTCACCAAAGGGCCCTGGGTTCAATTCCTAATCAAGGGCATGGAATTGTACCCTGGGTTGCAGGTTTGCTCCCCATACCTGGTCAGGGTGCACGTGGGAGGCAACCAATCAATGTGCCTCTCTCACATTGATGTCTCCCTCTCTCTCTTCCACTCTCTGAAAAGCAATGAAAAAATATCCTCCTGTGAGAATTAACAACTAAAGAACTACTGTCCTTTCTCTCAGTCACCGTTTTTCTCCCATCCCTCATGACCTTAATAATGCTTTACACACATAAATAGGAATGATTATCACCCCAGAGTGCCTTCAGAATTCAGAGATATTTAGTGCTTTGCTCCACATTTCAAAATGAAGGACAACACAGAAAAGTAAACTACCTCCGTTAGGGAAGGTCAGGCTTCCTGGCAATAAACATTCCTAGTAGATGTAGATCTCTTTCCCTTTTTAATTGGCTGGCTCATTTGCCCACATAATAATCAACAGAAAATACAGGCAGATACATGGAAGAGGGGGAGGTAAGATCACATAATAGTTCTGCAGGAGCCACCGCGACAAGTCCTCAGTCTCATCAAAGCAGCGGGGCATCTGGGCATCTTTGCTTCTGTCTCACCACAAGGCACCGAATGGCACACTCAGTAGAAAGGAAAGGTGACATCTTTCGCTTCTCAAGTCCTTTCCCAAAACAGGCAAGGACGCAGAATTCACAATTGAGAAAACTTTTCTATTGATTCTACATTTCTGAGGCTTGTTTTCCTTAATACAAAATATGCTTACTATTAGTTCTAAAAATCTGATTTAAGAAAAAATGAACTTAGACAGTTAAGGAAATAACAGCACTGGAGTTTCATTTACCCACTGAATCAGGAAATAAAAAAGCAACAATGAGCCCTGTCCAGGTAGCACAGTTGGTTAGAGGTCACCCCAATATACCACAGCTGCAGGTTCAATCCCTGGTCAGGGCACATCCAAGAATCAACCAGTGAGTGTGTAGATAAGTGGAAGAACACATCAGTGTTTCTCTGTGTCTCTCCCTTTCTCTCTCTCTCTAAAATCAATAAATAAAAATTAAAAAAACAACACCAATGGCTTTATTACCTAGGATACAAAATAGATTCTCTAAGGTTATTGGAGACTGGACAGTGATAATTAATAATCAGACATGGTAATTGGGCTGCTTTGCATTTCTATTCTTGTTATTACCAATATTTCCTCCTAATCGTTGTCTTACTTGAGGATATAGATGGCTTATTTATGAAATTAATTATAGCATGGGATTAAAACGGGGATAAGTGTATTAGGTGGCATGACAAAATCAGTGATCTATATCTCCACCTGCTGGAGATGCAGGCCAGGCCAAACACCATGATTTATAATAAGAGTAAATATAAAAATACTAAATTAAGGAATTTCAGAGCAGGAAGGGATCTATAATATCACGTAACAGGGTTTGTTTTCATTTGTTTGTTTGTTTAATAAGTAACAAGATTGAGGTAGGAAAGTAAAGCATAACTCTAGACAAAAAGTAAAAAACAAAACAAAACAGTTTTGTGAGTTTAGGAGGGGAAAGATGTGTTAAGACCTCAAAGACACAAAGACAAGAGAGACTGCTGATCAATTGAAAGCCGTGCGAGGCAGCTGCCTGTAAGGGTGGCTGGTAGACCTGAAATAGAAGCATGGGATTCAGAAGCAGAGACGGGATAAAATCTCACCCTCTTCTGCAACAGACTGTGCACAGTCAGAAAGTTCTGGGTCGCACATTCATGAGGAGCATGAACAACCTTGCCTGCGTCTCAGAGAAAATAACCAGGAGGAAGCTATTCGGCCCAACTTTGCATTATGTGCGGAAAAGCTAACGGAGTGTAGACTGAAGGGAAAGAAAGGACTATTGCATTTCAAAGTTGTTAAGGCTGCTGCTTAGACCAGAGACTTTGTGTGTTTGTGTAACTTCAGATTACGGAAAATTGTAGAAACTATCTGAAGTGAATCTTGTCCTAAATATAAGGGATATGTTTTAAATGGGGCAATGGCTAATGTGAATTGAGAACATAGTGTTTCCGGCACCATTCTATGAACTTCAGATATATTGATTCGTTTAAATCCTATGCCAACCATCTGAGTTAGATACTAATATTAGTGTCATTACCTAGGTGAGAAAACAGAGATTAAAAGGTGTTTAAAAATAAATTTGCTTAATGTCGAAATAGATGACTGAGCCAGGATTTGAACCAACGTCATCCAGCTGAACAGGTGGCGATCTTAATCACTTTCTTAGGCTTGATATGGTCGGGGTGATGGCTCTAAGGTCCTTCACTGCCAATCTGAGGCAGTAGACACTGTATATTCTGACTTTATGCAAGGCAGTTATGATTCTTCAGATCAGCTCTATAGACTGCCTTAATATATTGACTACAGATACCAGATTTATTACTTCTCTTTGAGTAACAGAAAACCATTGGAGCTAGAGATGAAAAAGTGCAGATCACTTTGAGAAAATATGTAGATACTAAGGGAGCTCATAGAGAAGTGCATAGATAACTCTCCAGACAAAACTGGAACCAGGAATTTAACACTATTGGAATTCTTGATCCTTTGGGCATGGTCTTTTCTGTGTCTACCTCTCTTGAGTAGTTAAAGGAGCTCCTCAAGTGCTTTCTTTCTAAGGCCATGATTGTCCCCAGAGATAGGTGCCTCCTGCTATCTGCAAGTGGTGACCAGTGCAGGAATTATGTCTTGTTCAGCTGTATATCTAAGAAACCAGGATATCACGTAGCATATAGTAAAAGCTCAACTTGATTACATGGAATGAATACTAAACCAGTTGCAACAAACATAACAATTAACTTTAAATCGACCCTGAGCCACTGGGAAAAATAAAAAGCAACATAAAGTTAGTGTGAGGTACACCTTTTTATGATAATGACCACAGAAATGATTATGAGAACCTAAATTTTTAAAAATCTGCAATTATAGGAGACAAATAGTGTATTTGGCATAACCAAGTCAAAAGATGATGATGGTAACTAAGTTATTAAACAATGAGATGAGCATGTTATATAAATGATGCCATTTAATCAAACAAAAATCTTAGTACCAAAACAAAATCAATTTTTATTTGCATATTAGGGAACTGGAGACTTTTGGTCACAAAGTTACAAAGTGGCTGACCCAGATCTAATCCAGATTTGCCTTACCTCACAAGCCTGCACAGAGTTTACATATCTAGAAAAGAAAACTGAAGTTCCCATCACCTAGGGGAGTGCAGCCTGGCATATGTGGGCTCCAGATCTCGCTGGGAAACACTGTGCTTCCTGCTGCTAAATGCTGGTTCTATGTCATTTACGAACCCTATGTTATCAAAATGCTCTGTTCCAGAAGAAGTCAGTTAGTTCCTCATTAGCTACCTAGGCAGCAAGCTGGATACATCGTAACTCAAAAGAGAAGAATTTGGATAAGGTTCCCTTTGAGCAAAGCAGGGGAGTAGCAGAGGGACCAAGTTCACTATGCCTGAGGGCATCACCAGGAGAAAGCCTGTTCCATACACAACCAGAATAAGATGTGAAATCACTGCCTCTGAGGCCTAAATGTATGAATAGACATTTGAACGGAAGACACATCCACCTCATATTTTGCTTTTGCAGGGAGATGGGTTGGAGTAGCTCAGCAAGTGGTGGGTGATTAATTATTATTCTTGAAAGATAGTAATGATAATATAATAGGAGAGGGTGGTAGGACCATTTCTAAGACTGCCTCCATGGACACCCTCTTCTGGCGTCAACATACATGTGGAACCTCTTCATTTGGCTGAATTTATGACTTGTTTCTAAGCAATAAAATAACACATGGGTGATGAGATGCCAGTTTCATGATGAGGTCACAAAAGATAACTTCTTTCTTGAGGGCAGAGCCTTCATTGCCATTCTTGTTTATTCACGTTAGTAAAGCAGGCTGTTGTCAGGGAGAGGCCCACATGGCAGGAAGCCAAGGGCAGTCTCCAGCCAACAACCATCAGAAACTGAGACCCAGGGTCCAACAGCCCCTGAGAACTCCACCTGTCCCGAGTGTGCTTGGAAGTCTAGGCTTCTCCCACAGAAGCTCAAATGAGACCTCAGGCGCTTCATAGTGTGAGACACGAGGAAGCAGAGGATCCAGAGAAGCTGTGCCCAGATTTCCGATTACAGAAACTTGGAGATAGCAAAGACACAGTGGTCGAAAATGGGTTTACAGTTGCTCATATGGAAATTAATGTAATAACTGATTAAATAATAATATGAAAATAAACTCTGTGCTCCGTGCACTCACAGCTCTAAAGCTAGTTTTGCCCACCCCTGTATTTGTGTTGTTTTAAGCCACTAAATGAGAAAGTCACTTGTTATGTACCAAGAAATAACTAATACAGAGGAATTTAGTGCTAATGGAACTCTAAGTCAGCGATCCTAGAATTAATTGCATTTACCGAAACTGGTTATGAACCAGGTCCATTTTCAGCCACCTGCAAAACCTGGTGTGAACTCAACCGCTATTACAGACCACTTTCACTGTCTTCTGCATGTGTCCTACAAATGTGACATTTCTTTTTTGTCATCTTCAGTTTGCAGCCTAACCTGAAGAAAGCAGAGAGACCTTTAAGTAAGAAAAATGATGGAAAACTGAAATGAAATGTGAAGGCATAAATTCAAAGAATGACTATCTTGTGTTATAGCCTGTAACTGTGGAAACACTAACTCTAGTACTTGGGGTTCTTCCCAATATAACTTTACTATAAATTATAACCGAAACGCATTGTAAAAGGAAACTTTGAGTCAACTTACATTACTAATTTTGGAACACGTTCTTTGTATAGAGTTAATTGGAAAATTACTTTTAAACAATAGACAATTATGTTAAATCTTATCATGTTAGTGCAGTAAGATTCAATATAATGAGGAAGTATGTAATGAAAGGGATTTGCTTTGTCAAGGAGAAATTGAGGTAAGTTAAATATTTAATTATGTGAATATTTTCCTCTTTTATTTTTCCACTAGATCAGTTTTTAACCTATTATAGGAAATGATATAAACAGTCAATCAGATCTTATATTTTTATGGAGTTGTCTAATTCAATAGTCTACTCCAAACAGTATTTCTTTGTAGTGTCTCTTACCAATCTAACTTGCTACAACCGGCATTTAGGGCGAAAAAGCTCAATAGATAGCTTCCTTTGCTTTGGAATTTCACATATCTTTAAATATCTTAATATTCACTGTCACTACTTAAAAGCGATGGATTTTCATGCAGATTCCCCTCAACAACCCTCTCAACAAGCATCTGAATAAGTATTATTGATCTCAATTTATAAATAAGTTGGCATACAGAGACATCTAGAGGGTAAATAACTTCCCAAGGCCAAACAGCAAAGGACAAATCCATACACAGGTAATGTGGTCTCAGGCCCCTCGCCTAAGCTCTGCCCCCACACGTAAGCCGTATGTCACACTGTATACGGTATCTGCACAATGAATGCTGGTCATTTATTTACATCACTCTTTCACTCCCTTCCACCCCTCCTCCTTCCCTCCTTGCCACTTGCAAACTGTGTAAGCGTGTCTTATCTGACCCGTTTTTCCCCCAGTTAATTCAGACTCGTAGTCCCTACCAGTAGCGAATAGATATGATTTTGCAAAGTTTTCCACGTCCAGCAATTTTCATGCTAGTTATTTACACCATTCATTTTGCCATCTATCGTTAACTGGAGTTGTAGAATGTTTTAACTATGAGTAAATACTGGCCTGCATTCATAGGGAAGACTTCAGTTTGGTATTTCCCAAAATTGGCTATAGGATTTTATAAATTACAGACCCCTGCCCCAACCCATGACATCTACTCGTGTACCACCTCCACCTCAAATGGCTAGTGTCCAGCAAGCCTTTCAGAGTGGCCTCTTCTCGCAAATATTTGAGGTGGAGAGCTGAGAATAAAGTCTATCAGAGAACACTGTTAAATATTGTCACAGATTCCAGCCTAATGGCCATGTTGTCCAATGCAGTAGTACAGGACAGTCATTCGGACCAGGAATATAAAGCCAGGATACATGGGTTTAAATCACAGAACCTCCTATTCTAGCTGGGCAACCTTGGGCAAACTACTTAACCTCTCTGAATTTCAATTACACGTATAAAATGAAAATTATAGCATCTACCTCACAGTTTCATCAAGAGGATTATAAAGAGATTGATATCAAGTGCTAGATAAGGTTTGATAAATTAAAAATATGAATGTGTACATGATGAGATGGTAGAAGACATCAAGGAGAGAAAATGACATGTTCTATCCCATGAGACAGAACATACAGCCCTTGAAAGATGGGCCATCAGAGTTAGATCCCAGCATTTCAGTCCTGAAGCCAAAAGATCTAGTGTTAAACTCTCTTCTAAGAGATATTTTCGCACAATTAATTCTCCATCTTCTAAATTTAAAATTTGTTATTATGGATAAGTCTGTCTTCCTTGCAACTAAATAAGACTTACTTGACTAGAATCCAAGTAACAAAGACTGAGAGGATTCAAATCGCTGCTATTGAGAAAATGCTTAACACAATGCATAGCACATAGAAACATTTTAATAAATTACAGGATTGTTTCTTCCAGTCCATCTTTATTAGCATTTAATTCTTCTAACATATAGAAACAAAATCTATGATTTTGTCATTTCCTGTTCAAAAACCCCAATGGTTCAATACTGTTCAATAAAAAATACCTAATCTTACACTTTCAACAACCTGTCTCCTATCACTAATCTGTCCCAATAAAGTTAATTATTTTACGCCCTTACGAGGGGCTCAGCTGGGAGTTCCCCATCCTGATCGGCCACACGTTCTGCTTCTCTGCCTAGCCTGGCTTGTTCTGGCTTCTGACAAAGAAGCACGTCTTCTTTGTTTCCCCTGTGCTCTGCCTATTTACTCTACACCCTTGACACAAATTCATGCAGCTTGGCTTTATTAGAAATTAAATTACACATATTTAGCCGTATAACCAAGATGCCTTGCTCTGTCAAGCCCTATAGTAGGTTGTTGTCCTATTGCAAATTCTCAAAATCAGAGTCGCCACTGCATCTAACATTGTATTGTAAGGACAAGGCAAAGTCAAGAGATTTCACAAACATCAAACACTTTCTTGGGGTAACTTCTTAGATGAGCTTTACATCTTTTCTTATGTCCTCTTACCATGGGTCTTAGGCAATCAGAAGGTTTGGGAGATCGGTCTGTATGCTAAGCTCTCATTCTTTCCTTTGGCTCTGCTCCTGAACATAGTAAGGCTGGCATTAGGTGTGCTCGTAATCAAGAAGCTGGCTCTTGGGGGCATCTGAAATTCTTGAGCATCTGCTATGTTTGACCGCTCACAGAATGTAATGTGAGCACTGGCACCCTCACCCACTCATAAGTTAATTCAGCTTCATATCGTATGGTGAAGTTATTCACATTATATCGTGATCTATTATTCACATTATGTGGTGGTTTGTTATTTGGAAACATTTTAATGTTTTATTTAAAATACTTATAAAAGGACATCCATTGATAACATCAAAATTGTCAAAATTAAAAATAAATGAGTAAAAATGCGTTTTTGAAAAAGTTGATTCTATTTTCACATTTTGATTTTATTTTCCACTGAAAATAACCCTATGGATTGTTGAAATAAAATTTTCTTCTTTGCTCTGCTAAATACTTTATTTTTCTGGGCCAAATAAAATATCTTATTTTGAAAGTTGAAAATGTATCCAAATCGTGTCAATCTAGTGGGAGAAAAAATATAATATGGAAGTTAAGGGTCATGAAGCTGACTGAGTTATTTGACCAACTCTGTCTAGATGAACAACTTTTTCAAAACGTTTGGTCAGAGTGATCTAAGACAGGGATGACAGATCCATTTATAAGTACCTATCCCCTCGGGATGCAGCTCCTCTACCATCTATACAGCTTTTAGTTAATTTGGTAAATATTAAATGCAAATATAAAGGACAGTTATTCTTGCCCATTTTACTAAATTGCCCACTTTGACATTACAAGGAGTAAGTTTGATGGTTTTTGAGAGTTATAATTCAGCGATACTGTCCTTTAAAGACTAAACCATTGTAGATGTTTCTAGACCATCAAATAATATTCCTTTACCCTTCTGGTGTTTTCCATTTAATTATACACATCACCCCAGCCCAAACAGCATCATAGAATGCTTTTTGGAAAGTCTTCGAGATTTTATTAGCATTGTCATATTTTCTAAGGTGTATACTTCACATTACCTATTAGAGCCTACAACAAATCAATCCCAATGAACGGATGATTTCCCAGAAGTATGGATAAGTAGTAAGAGGCATGAGGGCATGGAAAGAACATTACCTTGAGGATGAAGCAGGCTTATCTGTATCTTGAGCTAGTTATGTATTTACACTGTTATTACCTCTCATAAATGGAAATGTAGTTTCCTCACAGGCAAAATAGAACCAGCCCGGCTCTCTCAGGGGACTGTCATGAGAACTACCTGAATTAATTAATATAAAGTTCCTGATGCAGTTCTTGAAAAAATTTTTGTAACCATTCAATAAATTCTGTCATTTCTCTTTATCTCCCAGATCTAGCTGATGTCCTTTGGGATTTTCCTCTTTGAAAATTAAAGTCATCGCTTATTTTATTGTTAGAAAACAACACTGGGCATCCTTTGCAAAGCTAACATTACCATGAGATTTCCAAGGAAGAATTTCACAAGAAAGAAGTCTTGGATTTCTTAGTCTATCTCTTTTCACCACCTACTTGTAGTTTGTATCTGTTAAGAAACAACCAGAAACATATGCTAAACATAGTTCTTAGAATATTTACAATATAATTAATGTAAGCATACTTTCCTAAGACAAACTCTATAGCACCCCCTCCAATCCACCAACCAATTCTTTAGCATTCTATAGTATCAGTTCTATTCTAGGGTGAAGGGTGTGTATTTTCTGTAGAAATGACACTTAGCAACATCCAATTTGCTTGATGTATATTAAGAAAGCAAACATAAGACAGTTCTGTTCCTCCCACAGGTATCTGGGACAGCTTTCTCAACATGAGAAAGATTAAGTACCAGGACTGAACTGCAATTTCCAAGACTAGGCATAATAACAGACTTGTATGACATAAAGAAGGGTAGTATTTGTTTTCAGGCTTTTGCAATGCTGCCGGTAAGGCATTTATACTGTTTCCTTTCCTTGTCTCTATTTTGCTATGTCTCTCATACAAGTGGTCTGCCTGAACCGCCTTTGAAATGGACTTGCATACAATGGAGCTAAAGAACACGAGTGACATAAAATATTGTTTTATACTTTTAAACATTCCAAATAGTTGGCAAAACACTGTTAAATTGTATTTTTCTTTCACATTTCAGTAGGTAGTTTTCCAAATGTATACCTTACATTTAGGTGTGACAGGAAGCTTTATCAATGATATTCTGTAGCATTTGGGGATAGTTTGGTAAGCTGAGGGCCAAGGAAGGAATGTGCTATAGGTACATGTACTTGACTCGGCAATGTTCTACCTTCCCTTTTGTCAACTGCATCTTTCCCCCATGGGCAGTGTGATTTCATTTTAAAAGCACAGCACCTTTTGCAAAGCTAGCACTGGAATAGGAAAAGCAGAAATCTTCCATCAATATCAAAGGCATCTGAAACCAAATTGTAACCCAACCAATGCCAATGTGTGCACCCTTGGCCAAGTCTCTCCTTCTCCTTGATCTTTAGAATCATCAACTCTATGATAGGGCAATGGCTTGGATTTGGGGGATGAGGGGACAAATTATCTCCATACTAAAGGGCTCCAGCAGAATTCAACATTTATCTACAAAGTTCCTTGCATAATCTCCTGTTCATAAACAAATATTCCACAAATGCCTTATTTGCTGTCCTAAGGAATTTTTGAAAAGCTATTTTTCCTTCATGATTTTATGCTAAGAAATTATAGATGGGGTCTTGTCATTTATTATCTTTTGCAAAACAACACAATAATAAAAATATACTCCTTTCAAACTTGAAAATTAAAATTAGAACACAGCACTAGCCTTGGATTAAAAAGAGATCATTTACGTTTTGCCAATGCTCCCAACTAACCTTTTGGGAACTCCTTAACAAGTTCTATAAGATGGATGTGCTTTAAGAAATGAAACATAATATGACAATGTTTCTTGCACTTTTGCAAATTCTTGAATGCAATTAACCAATGAATCTTATTTATAGCCTTCCTAGTTCATCATTGTATCCCAAAGTTTTGCCAAAGCACAGGTGCAACAACATAATCCTCCCATAGGAATAATTGCTTCACGTAAATTTTTTTCCAGTTCCTTGGGGAATATTAATGAAAGATTTTCTCCTAGTTATATTCTGTTGTACTGAAGCATGTCAGAATGGAAACAATTACACCGCTGGCTGAGTCACGAATAGTGCCATCATGTATTTATGCTTTCTCTCAGGTACAACAGGTAAACCTGAAAATGATCGATATACATTGTCTTCAAAATAACTGTACACCAAACACACAACAATCCATTTTGCATATGGAAACGGCCCACTGCAGACATAATACCTTTGAATTTAGGAAGATAATCATTAAATGCTGCCAGTGTTAATGCCAAGAATTTCGGTTCTAACAATAAAACTCAGCATTTTGGTTTTAACGGAATGTCTTGAAAACTAGCCCATGCTTTTCTGGGTGCTGTTTCATCAGTTACTAATCACTTTATTATGCCATCAAAGAAATCCATCAACATACCCTAATCCTACATACTTATTTATACTCTCACCTTGGGATGCACATTTGCACAGAAATATAACTGAACTTAGAGGGATAAGCAAGATAGTAAAATAAATTGCATGCCAATTGAGTGTAGGGATTGAGTTTGAAATATCTACATATTGTTACATATTTTCTTCCAAAGAGCCTTTATTTTAGATAATAGGTATGATCATTCTATAGATCTGTATATAGAAAACGAAACATATTTAGAGACATTTAGTAAACAGCCCAACAGCATATGGCTTATGAGATAGCGACTCCATTTAAATCTGCATTTTCAGGGGACTCCAAGCATAAGTTCAACCTGGACTTGGCCTTAAGCATAAATAGAAAGAGGTAGAAGATGTGCCTTATAACAGATCCCGTACAGAAAGACATTAAGACTATAAATTAATACTGCTGCATCGGCCTCCTTACTAATGATTAATTAGTTACAATGATTCCTCAGATGAAGAGAGATTAAGGCTGTGTAGACCACCTGACTGAGACTGAAACACGTCAAAGATTGTCTGTGGCCCCTCACAGAGAGAAGATGCGAACAGTAACAAATACACTCCACTCCAAGACGTGTACTAGACACTTTAATTAAAGCATTATGTGTAACCACTATATGCTAGAGCCTGTGGTTCCCAATTGAAGGATGTTCTGCCCCATTCATTCACCTCCACCTGACGCATCTGGGAATAAAAGTGGGGATTTCAGGAATGTCACAATGACTGGTGAAGGGAGATGGGTAAGAGTACCTATATTTCTCCAAACCATAGATGCTACATTTTCTGCAGTTCCACACATTAAAGACTGCCCCTTCCCCCGCAATGCAATGTCAATAGCAACTCTATTTACAAATAGCTGGCTAAGCATATATTTGATGCTTTTTAGGGACAGTCCCACTTAAGCACATTGATATTTGTTGAGGTCAGATGTTAATTCTTTTGTATCTCTCTTAGGCAATGATTGTTTATACCACATGAGCAATATAGCTATTTGGTGCTGAGTAGTACACATGTTAAAAAATACTACAAAAGGCAGAAAAAGAGTATTTAGTGTGTATTGGTATTGTAGAAACACTGGGCTTCCTAAAATCCCTTTCAGATCATATTAATTCACCTCTCTGAACCCATCACTCTACTCTTAATATTAATAGAAAAAAATAAACACTCCTTAGGCTGATATTTATGGTCCTCCCAATCTGCTCTAACTGGTTCTTTTCTATCAGACTCCCCCCAGAGTTCCTACACTCTAACCAATCTATTCAAGCTTCTCTCACCTAACTTTATTTTTGTTTTATTTTATTTTTGTCTCTGGGCTTCGCTCACATTGTACTTTCTGTCTAGAAATCCCATCATCAGTCCTCTTTGAATTCCCGAATCCAATCAATTTTATCACCCTAGCCTTGTTAAAAAGCCCAAATCCTCCTAAAACTTGACCCATTGTTTTTTGGTTTTTTTTCTAAGAATAGGAAATAATCTCTCTCTTTCTGAATCTTACTACTGTTATTTTCTGTGCCTTTCTTAGGATGTTTGGTATTCTCTAGATTGTGATATAATTATTTCTGCATATCTCTTTTCTATCTAAATTAAAAATAGTTATAGAAATGCTTTATCTTGCTCATCTTTGCAGCCTGGCAGCACCTTAGAGTCTCTAGGCACATAGCTGATAATTAATGAATAATTGCTAAATTAATGGCAAGGCCTTGGAAAGCAGGCCGGGGGAGCTGAGGTAACTGCAGTGGCTGAAGAAGAACAAAGGGAGTTAGTGTTGGGTAGTAATTACACTTTATGCATCATTAGCACATGTTCAATGACCTACTAATTCACTGCAGCTGGACTGAAAAGAATTTAAAGAAGTTGAATTTAAACTCCTGTTATCAATCCTAGGTCCCCAAGTGGTTACCGTAGGACACTGCAACTTATCTAGGACTGACCATGCTGATCTGAAGTCAATCAGAAAGTTGTTCGTCTTCTGTAATGGCCTGTCAATCTCTGATTTTTGATCATGTGTCATACTCAGAAAGCTATCAACCCTGAATCAATCTCCTCATAAATTGTTCCATGAAATGTTTCTCTGTTTCTGTGATCAAACAATTAGCTATTAGCATCTCCTTTCTTCAGAATGGTGACTTTGTTCTCAGTTCTTCCTACAGTAATTACCTTCTTACTTGAAAAACACAAAAACAGTTCTCTTTCTCACTTCTTCAAATAAATTAGCAACCTTTTCATAACTTTCAAAAAATATATTTTTTAATTGATTTCAGAGAAAGAAGGGGGAGAGAGAGAGAGAAACATCCATGATGAGAGACTCCTTGATGGGCTGCCTCCTGCACACCCCTGCTGGGGATTGAGCCCAAAAACTGGTCATGTGCCCTGACTAGGAATCGAACTACAATGTCCTGGATCCTAGGTCCATGCTCAACTGCTGAGTCATGCTGGCCAGGCCATATATTTTCTTATACTAATCCACTTTTAAGTATTTCAGCCATTTGTACTGTTCCCATATGCAAATGCATATTCTATTACCTGAGACATACATTTATTAACCAGTTATATCATTGAATGACCCAGATTGCAAATTTGATTCTGAAAGCTACTGGCTAAAAGTCAATAAACTGAATGATTATCTGAGTCACAAAATATATCAAAATAAATGTTCTAGCAAAACTCTGAAGTTGTCATGGCAAAGGACTTAACATATATTTCAGTGTGTAATATATTTCCCTTTTCTGACATTCTTGTTTCTCAAGTATACCAGTCTTGATCTCTTTAACCAGACACACGTCTGGCACCCAACAGCCCCTGAGTAACTGTTAGTTCTGCATGGCTAAACCTAAATATCAAAAATGATTGGAGAGAGATGGGGTGATGATATGGAAAAGAGCTGCCTGAAAGGTTGTGAACTGTGTTTCAAAAATAAGGCAGCAAATTCCCTTTTTCTCTCATTAGTAAGCCATATTATCCAGTAAAACCTGTGGCTTTTGTTCATTAATCTCAAGGCTTGATGCCCTACATGGACCTCTTCGCATTTTGTGGGTAATGTCAAGAGAAACAAAAATAAGTTCTCTCTTCTGCCTCCAGTATGGTTTATTGCCATCTGCTTTTGGGCATTTAACAATGCCTTCACTCCTCCCTGTGACAGGTCACTGAAGCAAAATACATAATAAACCCAATCAAGATCTTGTTTTCCTCTTTTGAAACAGTCCCTTTAAATGCTTCTCTCTCTGCTATTTGCAATCCCATGTACAGAAAAAGTCATTTTGTGGATTCATAATACAATGATCTTTATAAATAACTTGACTTCTATCTGTATTTCTATAATTAGTGATATATTTATACATTTTTATATCATCAACCCAAAACATAAAACGTATCAGTGGGCTGAATTGTTGTTCCCGAAAACATAAGTACAAGTCCTAACCTTGGTACCTATGAATGTGATCTTATTTGGAAAGAGGGTCTTTGCAGATGTAATTAAGGGTCTTGAGATAAAATCATTCTGCATTTATGGTGGACCCTGAATCCAATGACTGTTTTGCTCATGAGAGTAAATAACAAGAGATTTGAGATGCAGAGAAACAGAGGAAAGGACACATGCAGACAATGTCAGAGATTAAAACTGTGTGTCAGCAAGCCAAGGGATACCAAGGGGTGCCAGGAGCCACCAGAAGCGAGGGGAGAGGCAGGGAGCAGGTTCTCTCTGAGAGCCTTCAGAAGGAACCAATGCTACGGATATCGTGATTCAGATCTCTGGCCTCCAGAACTGTGAGAGAATAAATTTATGGTGTTTTTGGCCATCCAGTTTGAGGTAATTTATTGTGTCAGCCCTAAAAACATTTAAAAAGTGGAAAAAATATGTGAAAAGGAAATTTTGTTAAATAACATGGGCAAAGAAATTTGCATCAAGTAAAGATGTACTTTGAACTCTAGCTTGGCTTACCTTAGCTCAGAATTTTAGATAAATTACTTAAATCATCCAAGTTTCCTCTAATTTGTTCATAAAACTGGAATTAAAAGAAATCATCCTCATGACGTTATTGTGAGAATAAAAGAAAAGTGTTTATATAACTGTATAGAGCTTTGTGGTTTTATTTAAAATATAATATTTTTTCTTATCAAAAACCTTTTCCTCAGAACTTTCCAATATCTCACTGAAGCACAATGTGTAAAATGCATACGCAAATTAACATTCTTTACTTTTAAATTCTTCTCAATTTGAGAACATTATTCCCAAGCCAATGACTTATCTCAAAGTGAGTCTTTAACTGTAGTCTTTTCTAGACGGTAAAGCATTCTTGCAGGTAAAGATGGTTCTTACTTCTTAGCCACTGTTTCTCACATCTGATTTTGAATATGCTTGGGAGGTGATATAATTATAAAAATTAATTAGTAGTCAGCAGGATAAAGCCATATTTCTTCACATCAGCAGTATGTCAGAACCAAACACTGAAGCTTTCAAAGAAATGAAACCACAAATGTTTAGTGCTTATAAGGTGAGACAACTCAATGAAAATGTCCCATTTTTGTTAATATGATGATCTGCAAAAATGTAACAGAGCTAGACAGGTGAAGGGGGTAGAGATTCATTAAGTATGTTATAAAAATGAATAAAACTCTTGAGGCCTGGCTGGAGTGGCTCAACTGGTTGAGTGCCGCCCTGTGCACTGAAAGGTTGCTGGTTTCATTCCTGGTCAGGGCACAAACCTGGGCTGTGGCTTTGATCCCCGGGCAGTACACATAGGAAGGCAACTGATCAAGGTTTCTCCCTCACATACGTGTTACCTTCTCTCTCCCTCTCGCTTCTTCTATGTATGTTCTCAGGTGAGGGTTAAAAAACAAACTGTTTAATTGCTAATTAGAGAAGAGCACCTAAAATTCAAAGTAGAAACAATTAGCTCTTTCACTTGCATCCAATTAGTAATAAGAAAGAGAAGATACTTGAAGGAATAATGATACTGAGGAGCTCTGTTTTGGGTAGACACTCAGCAGGTCGAGTGTTGAGTTTTTTGGCGCTTCCTTGAATGCCGTGTTGTAGGAGAGAATGAAAGGCAAAATTGGACGCCATTCAGAACACTCTATTTTGGTTTGGGGATTCCTGTTATCTGCCATGTGCTTTTTGATAATATTCTAATATGTTTATTATGTTGATCAGTAAATTTTCTTTAAATAGGGTTAGAGGTTCTTAATTACTAGGAGTCTAAAATTATGTTCGGCCTTAAGAGGCCATGAGTAACATATAAGATAGCATAGTATCATGTATCTATTGAAAAATTAGGCTGTGTCAGAAACAACATACACTTGTTCTCATCTAACTTGGCTAAAGTAAGTTTCTTTAAAAATTATTTGTTAACGCAATTAAAGAAGCAAGCTTGCAGAGAAAATATGATTTGAGGCTTGCACTTTTATGGTACAGTATAGATTATACTTGATGTTAAAAATACATTGAATACTAAGAATGGTCATTCCCTTGTCAACCACTACTAATGGCTTTTAGACCATCATAACTTATGTCTTCTGTCCTAATTTAGTTTGGCCTCTTTGTTGGCTTTGTATAGGATACAAATAGTAAAGATGTAAAAAGCGAAATCACATCATCTCTAACTGCCTGACATTAATTCATTTATTTAGTCAAAAAAGTTTAAGAATATGCTCTATGCAAGTATAGTGCTCACAAAATAGATATGACATTATAAAAAACAAAATTTCTGGAACTAGATCATGAAGAGGGGAAGGGGAGGTTTTCAGCAGTATTATATTAAAAGTAACACTCAAAAATGTTTTTCAAAAACATTTCATTGTTCTATTTCAGAGGAGTGCCTATAAATGATTCTTGCCTCAGACTCATATCTCTTAATCTCAGATGTCAAGAGGTCTGTAAACTTTTAATCAGAGAACAACCCAAATATGCAATAATAAAAATAAAGAACAAAAAACTCCACAAACATTCTAAGCAATAGTTCTGGGTGATTTTACCAAGTGCATTTTGGCAGAGTGAACTTTTCCTTGAACACAGCTTTGTGGGAATCTGTTCAGCTGCTAAAAGAGGCATAAATAGCTATAAATACAATAGCCTGAATGTCTCCCTTAAGTTCTCAACTTTGAGTAGTTTGAAGAAAGACTGGAGATTTCCTATATGATTAATACACTATTTCTGAAACTAGACAGAGCAGAGCAAACTAAGGTGTGGAATAACATGAAAGGAAGCAGAATAGAAACAAAAAGAGAGTCCAAACACGAAGAGCCAAATTTTCCTGAGGTTTATATCAATGTACAATAAGCAGGGATTAATGTAAGAACCGTATCATAAATATTGACTGCCTTGCTTTTCTATTGCTGCCTTACAAACAATAAAAAAATGTAGAGAGTTAAAAAAACAAAAAATTGTCTTCTCTCTCCTAGTCTGTGAGATAATTGGTTCAGTTCTGCAGTTTTTCTGTTCCATGTGCTACTGGCTGGGCCAAGGTCAAATGGCCATGAAATGTCAGGCTATCAGGCCAACCTCCAATTGTCCTGGAGTGTTCAAGATGCCTCCCTAATATGTTGGCATTTGGCAGTGGCTGTTGGCTAGGCTCAGGTGAGAATGACAATCAGAGCAAGTCAGTTCTCCATGAAGCCTCCCTATGTGGCTTGGACTTCTTACACTGCGGCTTCTATATATATACTAAGGCAGAAAGTAGAAGCTGAAGTCATTTTAACGCCTGAGTTTCTAGAATGTCACTTCTGCCATATTCTGTTGACCGAAGCCAGTCATAAAGGTTAGCCCTGATCCAAGGAGAGGGTAAATAAGGTCTACTTCTTGATGTGAGTTGTGCTATGAGCATAAAGAGATGAAAGTAACTGTTGGACACTGTCTTTAGAGACCAGCTACCACATTACTTAATATGTTTATCCCTTAAGGATTTAATAACATGGGTATATAATCCACTGCATAACATAGACATGTATTTAATTTTCCAATTATTTCTTATTTGAACATCTAAAATTAAAATATCTTTCACTGATTTTTAAAGATATCTACCTAAACCATATAAAGTCAGCTTAACAAATCTGGTAGTAACAGAATGGACAAACCAAGTGTCTACTTAGTAGTGTGGCATGTACTATTCATGGCAGTGTATAAAATCTAGTGTTTTCCTGGAGTTGGAAGTTATGGGATTGGAGATGTGAAAAACTTCAAGTACAGAGCTGGCTTAAATTTTGAGTAAACATTGTTAAGTTGCTTGATTTCTTGCAAATTTTTTCCTCATTTATTAAAGAGGTCTTAATATTCTAGTGAAAATTTCTTATCTACCAACACAGTCACTATTTTCTAACTCTCTGTATCTAAAAATACCCAAATTTTGTTTGGGTACCATCCATTCCCCAAATTGCCTAGAGTGGGCCCTTGGTGCCTTAACTAATTATCACAATTCATCCTCCTGGCCAAAATGTTCTTAAATTATTCTACTTAGATTGGTTTGAGTTACAAGTTCACTCCTGACTCATATATTTGAATATAATAAAACATACACAAAACATAATTGAAATTTTAGGTGGACATGTTTTGGTTCAGTTTTGACTGACCCCATACTGAACTCTAAGTGTGAGCCCTGATGAGATTAAGCCTAAGATTCAAATGTTCCTACTTAATGAGAATTAGGTTAGGGATGGCTAAAAGGATTTTAACCATTTAGTTTGGGACAATGAAAGAATAAATTTAAGAACTCCTTATAGCTATGAGGAGAAAATTCCAGTCTTATTTCCTTGATGGTATTTTAAGAAGATGTGAAGTCTCCAACAACTGCAGTCATTTACTGACCATGAAACAACTCAGAATCATGTCAGACTCTCCTATAGCAAATATGCTATACCAGACACCTAACTGAGAGCTTTACATTTATTATTAGTTTATTAAATTTTCACAATAATATGAGGTAGGTACCATCAATTATACTTTCCTTCAGATATGGATGCTGAAGCCTGGATGGGAAAGTAAGGCCTAGATAAGGAAACCAAGGCTGCGCAGTGATTCAAATATAGAGAATTGGTTTTTGAGTCCATGTTATTAAATATACCCTTATGGGAGGTCATAATATGTACTTGTAATTATAATGTAAGAGTTATAAAAAACATAGGTGAGAAAGTGTTCCTTTAAGCCATTGTTTGGTTTATGCATCAAACCTTGCCTGAGCCTCTACATGTTTTAGTTACAGGAGCCAATAGATATCCTATGGCTTGTGGTTTTTATTGTTTGTCTGGTTACTTTTGTCTGCTCTGTTCTGTTTATTTATTTGCTTATGCGTTAAGTCAGGTGGAACTCATTAACCTAATTTAATCACATTGTCTTCACTGAGAAAATGGAAGGTGTTCACCCAAATGACCAAAATTTATGAGTTTTAGAAGCTCATTGCAAAATGGCACTCTAAATCTACAACTGTGATGTAAACAAATGCAATTTTTATATTTCATTATGATTCTCATTTTCTTATTTGATTCAGAGAAGTGGCTAATTGCTCATGATTTCATACAGCAAAACTCACCACATGGTGAAATAAATCTTATTTCTATTTTCTTTATCTTGCCTGCTCATACAGTATTGAATAATATAATTAGCACTCAAATATTGCAAGACAAATCATTTAAATACTACTTGATTCACAACATCATTAGTGATTCAACATAGCACAATTTATTTTTCTTAATTAAATATATCAATCCCAGGGGATTGGATGGTTTGAAAGAGTTTTCTTGGCAGCTGATCTATATATCTGTTGTTTGGTTTACTGGCTTATACATTTATTACCTCCAGGTCACTGAGCATGATCAAACTGTAGTGGGAAGGTTTTTATTATAAGATGGGAGTCTCCTAATTTTCATGAGTGACCTGGTTACACCAATATTGTTTCTTCATATAAGATATAAACATTAATACCATTAATGTAAATACGTGCAATGAGACATTACTTTTGCTTAGTCCATTAAATGAGAGTTTGATAGCCTTTTCAAGCAAACCATCCTTCCGAAGCTGATGAGAGCATATTGATTGAAGATGAAAATGCATTTCTGCATCTCTAGGGTTGGTCTAGGAAGTACGAATAGTATGAATAGTTCCCCTTTTGAACTTTCTCTTTCTAAGCCATTTTCTACACTTGATATCACTGAGCAATTCTCATTACAATTATTGTTGTTTAAAAAAATAATCATCTACATGTTTACTCTTCTGCTCTCTCTTCTCACTTGGCTCTCTGAAGATGTAAAGATGTATTGTTTTATTGTGTATATACAAGTAGTATATGACCATCGTAAAAAAAAAAAAGTCTAAAATGAGAAGGTAGTTAAATGATATTGCTAAAGTCACTGGAATATAATGATTTTATATTTTATATTTATATTAGAGTTGTGCACTGTTAAAGTTTTAGAAAGATATGAAACATCTAGCTACCTATTTATTTAGTAATATTACTTAAATTTAGGAAAATATGATCTCTAATGCCTGGAATAGGGCTTGCATGTTATGGAAGGTCAATAAATATTTGTTAAAACAATTCATTTTATGTGTGCATACATTTTGATGTACATTATTATAAAGTCAATATGATGTACTATTATCATTTTTTATAAATCTGCTTTATTATTTTAAAACCAATAATATATTGAGGCAGTCTTATATTTTGCATATATTCATGTTAAACTTAACAATTATTCTTGTCTCTGATAGGGGTAAATCCTTCTTACTTCAGAGTTAAAGAAACTTCCAGTTGAATTAAACTAATAAAGAGATATCCATATTGTTTTCATTACAACATTGGGGCAGGGTAAGCAAGTAGGTTTTTCTTTCTAAACTCTGAAACAATTTTAGAGATATGGTTTTCTTCTTTGGTTAAAATCAGCTTGTATACCCACTATTCCAGTGATGTATGGCTGTATAACAGACTAATTCGAAATTCAGTGGATTGAACAACATAATTCCTTGTTTCTCCCAGTTGAGTGTGTCAGAAATTCGGATAAGACTTGGTTGGGTAATTCACTTGCTCACTTGAGATTAATTGGGGTGACTTGGTGGGGGGGGTAGCATTCACTATTGATTGGGCTGGTCTAGGATATCCAAGATAGTTTTACTTATATGTGTGGCACCCTGGAGGGGACAGCTGGAAGGCAGGGCTCAGCTGGCCCTTTCATTTTACCATGTACTCTCAGGCCTCTCTCCTCCTATGGTTTCACCAGCATGGTAGTCAAATTTCCAAAATGTTGTCTGAGGGCTTCAAAAGACCAAATCAGAAGCTACAAATGCGTTTAAATGCTAAGGCCAAAACTGGCATAGGATCATTTCTGATTGGTCAAAGTAGTCATAGGTCAGTCCAGATATAAGAGTAGGGGCCATAAACCCCGCCTTATAATGTTCTATTTCTAGCCATCTTTAAGTTGTCACACTGAAAATAACTAAGTCCAATATTTTTGTTTTCTACAAAGGAAAAAAAAAAAAAAAACAACTTACCTGAAAATGAAGCATCTAGAACATTAACTTCTCAATTTTGGTATTTCATCCTACACAAAGTGTATTGATATAGAGTGTATTTTAAAGGAAAGAGAAAAAGGAAGCGGACTCAGTTCTCTGTTCCTGCGTGCACAGAGCTGTTTGGAGAAAATGAAAAGGAAACTCTAGGGTGGTTTAATTTATGTGTCGCATTGTAAACCAGGGTGAAGGAGCAGCAGTCTTCCTAATTAGGTTATAGCCTGTCCTATTTTCCTCTTTTTCTTGCATTAACCAAATGTTCAAAGTTCATACTTGAAGAGCCAAAATAAAGAGAATTCTATTTCCTTAGTCACCTTATATTGTACCTATTCTGCTGTGTACGTTTGAGAATATCAATAAAATGAGCCACCACCTATTGATAAAGAGATCTTGTACAAGTTTTAGCTTGGCTGCAATTTAATTTCCTCTGCTGTTGGATTTCTGTAACCTTCTGCAACCTTCAATTTGTGTTTGGAGTGTCTTATTTATTTATTTATTTATTTATTTATTTATTTATTTATTGAAGCCAATTTAATGTAGTTTGTTTTCTAGCAGCTCCTGAGAATATTTGAAAAGCTATCTTCCTAATCTTACTGGATTTCGGCTTTTGATTGTGTGTATCTAAAAAAATGGTCCACAAAGCCTAGGCTGGCACTCACTGACATTTCATTATTATATCAGTAAAAGTGTTTCCCTGTTGGGGAGTTTCCAGGAAGGGTAGTGGTAGTTCTTTATATTTTTGAAAACGTCATGAGCAAATGCTTTAAAGATTCTCTTTTTTGGTTTCTTGGAGAGGCTGAAGAAATGTTGAGCAGGTATGGTACACATTTTCCATTTTGACTTTTCCTCTTATTGTTCTGGGCAGCAGCATGAATTTTTACCAAACGCCCTTCTCAGCTCTTTCCGGGCTCCCTGTGTATTTCAGATTCTTATCTTCAATCCTCCTACATTCATTTTTAAGCTTATTGGCTGTCCTATGGCTCTCCTGTTACCTGACAACCCTTCTTTTTATTTTAATCATGGCGTATTTAGAGATATTTTTCTACTAGAGGTAAGGATCACTTGAGAGAGAGCTGACCTAAGTTTTATAAAAAGGAGAGCCATGTTTTAGTGAGATGAGGGTGACAGGCTGTGACGTGATGGTGTAGAGGGAAGGAAACAAGAGCCAACTTGAAAGAATAAAACAGAAAGGCATCATGTCAAATATTCCCCACCCAGTTCCACATCATTGCAAAGAATAAGACTAGGAAAAAATAGTTTAAAATACTATAATAAAAAAATGATTAAAAGTAGAAACTGTCAGGGAGTCAAGGGTCAAGGACATATAAAAATTAAAAAAAACATTTTAAGGTTATTTAATTTTATCAGTATTTCAATTTATATAAACAACATAGTACCAAATTTATATTATTATATTATATTATATTATATTATATTATATTATATTATATTATATATTATATTCTTTATTCTGATGTATTTGTTTGCTGCTGTAAACCAAAACAAAAAGTAATTATAAACATTGTTTCATTATATTCTATTGCAGCTTATCTTCTTTAATTTAAATGCTTTATTTTTAAAAAGTTTATATTTACATTTAGAAATCAGCCATAATGAAAGAAAAATATTGTGATATTAAAAAATGTATATATTAGGAAGATAATGTTAAATTTATGTAAATGGTGACAGCATCTTTTGACTCAGTCCTCAGCACAATGTAAATTTTCTACCAAAACTTCTCTGGGAACTCTAATTTTATATCTCAGGTTCTCATAAAAAGAGAGATGACATTTCTCCAGCAAAATTTGATGTGAAAAAAGGTAAATGATTAGGTTTAATTTCAAAAACCTAGAAAAGAGTTAGATCTATACAACATAATCATCTCAAAAACATCATGTTATATTTAATAAATAGTATAGCAAAAGGTAAAAGTGAAATAAGATTGTATGCAAGTGTAAAGTATATCATAGCACACAGGTATATAAAACAGGGCTAAATATCCTACACATTTATTTAGATGCCCATTAAAGATTGTTAGGATGTATCAGAGACCCCATTTATTCAGGCTTACCGTTGTCTCCTCTATTTTGCAGTATAATAAGAAAAGTCAGTGGAGGTACTCAATTTCAAGATATGCTCAGAATTGCTTCAAGGAGCCTATACTATTTATGGGCCATCCCACCGGAATCCCAAATGTAGATCTACATTATAATGAAGACTTACTTGGAAGGATTGGAGTGGTTGCTTCAAGCATGGGACATTTTGGCTCAGTCAAGCTGGTTAGTAGTTTAGAGCATTTGGTTTCAGAGAGATCTGGAGTTGGACATGCTACCTAAGCTTTCTAAGCCTTCACTTCCTGTGGAGTTAATAGCAACTGTCCAATAACACTTATTACAAGGTTTAGCAAAGTGCCCGGCACTTGTTAATTGCTCAGTGAAAGTCCGTTGTTGACCTGGCTGCCAATACTTGGGTTGCCCTCAGATAGAGCCCCAGTCTACTCCTGCTGACCAGACGGAATGTGTAGACTCCAAAGGCAGCTACCATGCTCGTCCGTAAGCTAAAGACACCTGTGCAATGCCCAGTGTACAGCACCAATACACCTTCCACAGCCTTAAAGCGGTGAGCAGTGAAACAATGTTCCTGTTTCATGCGAACATTAACATATGAAAATTAACAACGACAGTAAAAGGAAAGACAAAGACAAAAGTATAGTAAAAAAGAAATTCAAGAAATTGATCCTTGGTACACAAAGCAACCGTGTGGGTTATGGTTCTGTTTCAGGCATATAGAGGGTAGTAATCTTAGGCAGTACCTTCCTCAGGCCAAATAAAGAACGCGCATTCCATCTATTCAGTATCATGGTCCTAGTTATTGCCATCGTAAAAGCAGAAGCTTCCTCAAAGACAACATTGCTGGAGTCAAGCATAGTTTAATACAAAGCAAAAAAAGACCATTTTAAGTCACAGGATTGAGGGTGCATAATATACAGGCAGTGTCCTTTCTTCTGACTTAATGACTATGTCCATTTCTCATCCTTTACTTCATGTGATTATAGTTTCACAGTTAATAGAAAACACATGAGTAAGAAATAACAATTATTTTATTTTCCTCACTTGAGAATTTTCTAAAGAGGAACTCATGGAAGAACCAAGAGCATAACCTTTAGTGAACAAATTACTGGAACGTTTCAAGGCTGTTGAGATACACTGGCCATACTGTTGATTCACTCAGAAGAGATTATCTACATAACACCACCCAGCCTCATGAGAATTTCCAAATTTTTCTATTAGGATCAAGCACTGAAAAATATATTTAAGTTTCTGGGGAAACTACCTTCAATAGTAATATTGCCTCATCAAAGGTTTGAAATTCTATTTCTCTGACTAGGCAACAAAAATCGACTCTAACACCAAGATTGTGAGATTCAAAAATATTCCAGCAAAGTAAGGAATATGCTAGTATGTTTGCTCTTGTCAAATAAAGAAGAAGATTAATGAGGAAGTGTGATACAAGGCAAAGCCCACAACTATTTAATATGCTTTGCATGTCCAATTAGTTGATTCATCGTTAATCACGTTTAGTTGCACTTAATATGCCAAGTTTATTATAGGGACTGTTCTCAGGAGGTTTACAACAAGTGATTACAGCTCTGTTAATTATTTCACATATTTTGAGATGGTTTCAAAGTCAATATATTATTTTCTAAAAGCAGAGTTATCAGTAGAGAAAAATGCTAAATGACTTGTTCAGATAATTTTCATTGTGACCTATGCCTATCACGGAGTAGAATACTTTTTTTTTTTTTTTTTCAAATTGGTGTTCACCTGTATCTGGTTCTGATTCTGGTGATCGAGGCAGGGAGAAGTAGAAAGCTGGATCTTTTAAGAAATTTTTCTTCTATATCAGAATAAAAAAAGTAAAACATTTAAAAATTATAATTAAGGAAAACATCTGTGAATATCTATAGCTAATGAAAGATGTCAGTGATCTCTTGTCTGGTTTTTAATATTTAGCAGTGAATTCTCAATCTTAGTTCATATGGATTGTAGTACAGCTTTTAGGAAATTCTCATTTAAAATACAGACATTTGCCTATATGCATGTAGTTCATTTACAATTAAGTGATGATGCCAACTTATGGTCAAAAGTCACTAGTGCCAAGCCTACACCTGGCTTACTTTGTTGTAATACACTACATGGTTCTCTGTGCAATGCTGTATATTTACTTTTGAATGTTTTTTTAAGATTTCACCACTGTTAAGTCTATGAAAAACTCCCACAATTGCTGTTTTTTCTCTTTGATAGATAAAAAGAAGCACTTCCAACAACTTATCTTCCACTCTAAAATCTTTAAAAAGCTCCCTCCAGAGTTTCTGCATGTAAGTATTTGTGTTCACTAAGATGATTTATGTACTCAACTCATTAAAGCATTCTAAAAGGATCTGTAGCAAGGTGAGCATTAGACAAGGGAACTAATTCAGTGCTGGGAATATAAATAGAATACTGTAATCATAAAAATAATAGAAATCAGCTCTTTCTTATCCAACATAAACTTTCAAAAAATCAGTCAGTTTCTTTAATTACACTTTTATTGTGTTTTTTTATTTATACCACATTCCTCTAGTAGGTGAGCTCATAATCGCAGACAGCTCTATTTTATGTATTGAAATTAAGGTCAAATGGCTCCAAACTCCCAAGATTATTTTTTTTCTTTTGTTCAGTAACTAAACAAAAAAGTTAAATCTGGTTTTTGAGAAAAAATTTAAATTGTTTGATGGACTAGAAATAGTGTCATATTTCAACATACTGAACAAAGCATGCAATAAAAGATTGTTTATATGCCAGACACTGTGCTAAATGTTTTGCAAAAATTATCAAATCTTATCCTCAAAATAACCTTATGAAAAAAATATTTTTGGTCTTTTAATTTTGCTAGTATTAGACATTCCAACATAAAGAGATTCAGAACAGTAAGGTCCTTTATTAGCGCTCAACGTGGAATGTCCAGAAGAGCTGGCTTCAGTTCTGGGTCATTCCAGGGGCAGAGCAGCATCACTGAGGGTGTAATTGTTTTCATTGCCTCTTCTCTAAACTCCACATTATCAGCATCATGCTAAGACTGCCCTCCTTCCCTATGGAATAGCATGATTTTATGGCCAATTAATATTTGAAAAAGGAGGCAAGAACATATAATGGGGTAAAGGGAGTCTATTCAATAAATGGTGTGAGGAAAATAGGATAGATACAAGCCAAAAAATAAATAAAACTAAACCACCTTCTTACACCATACACAAGAATAAATGCAAAATAAATTAAAGACTCAAATGTAAGCCTCAAAACCATAAAAATCCTAAAGAAAAAAATAGGCAGGAAAATCTCAGACATTTCTCACAGCAATATTTTTTTCTGCAAGAAAACAAAAGAAAAAATAAACAAATGAGGCAACATCAAACTATAAAGCTTTTGCACAGCAAAGGAAACGATCAACAAAGTGAAAGGACAACCCACTAATGGAAGAACATATTCTCCAATGATATATCTGATAAAGGGTTCATATTCAAAATTTATGAAGAACTTATACAACTCAACACCAAAAACAAAAATCCAATTAAAAAATGGGCAAAGGACCTGAACAGACACTTCTCCAAAGAAGACATACAGATGGCCAAGAGACATATGAAAACATACTCAATGTCGCTAATCATCAGAGAAATGCAAATTAAACTACAATGGAGTATCACTTCACACCTGTCAGAATGTCTACCAGCAACAAATCAAAAAGCAACAAGTGCTGGTGAGGGTGTGGAGAAAAGGGAACCCTAGTGCACTGCTGGTGGGAATGCAGACTGGTGCAGCCACTGTGGAACACAGTATTGAGTTTCCTCAAAAATTAAAAATGGAGCTGCCTTATAACCCAGTGATTCAACTTCTAGGAATGTATCCAAAGAAACCCAAAACACTAACTCGAAAGAATATATGCACCCCTATGTTCACTGCAGCGTTATTTAAATAGCCAGGATTTGGAAGCAGCCCAAGTGCCCATCAGTAGATGATTGGGTAAAAACGCTGTGTTACATTTACACAATAGAATACTACTCAGTGCTAAAAAGAAGGAAATGGTACCTTTTGCGACAGCATGGATAGAGCTGCAGAGTAGTTTGCTAAGTGAAATAAGCTTGTCAGAGGAAGACAAAAGCCATATGGTTTCACTTGTAAGTGGAATCTAATGAATGAAATAAACTAACAAACAGAACAGAAATAGAATCAGACTCATAGACATAAAGGACAAAAGGACAGCTGTCAGAGGGATTAGGGGTGATTGTGGAACACAGTGAAAAAGGTTAAGGGATTAAGAAAACAAAAAGTTTACCAGAGGGAGGGAAAGTGGTGTGGTGGGTGGTGGTAGGTAGAAATGGGTAAAGGGAGATAAAAGGCTGTAACAGAGGAGAGGAGCGTGGGTGGCAAATGCAAGATCCAGTATACAGATGACTCATCACAGAGTTGCACACTTGAAACCTATATAATATTATTAACCAATATCACCCCAACAAATTCAATAAAATAAAAATATAAAATATATATTTAGTAGGTCCCCTTTTATTGAATCCTCTGAATTATCTGATTGAAAGAACCAGTGTCTTTTTACAGTGATTTCAAAGACTGGATTCCAACTTATTTATACATAATTGCATTACATTATTTGTGATTAAGTTTGGTATTTTGTACTAATCAGTGATAAATAAAAGTTTGCATTCCCCAAACTTTGTCTTTAAATTTTTTTTTCTTGTTAAGGGAGCCAAGCACAGAATTTAAACTGTGTCATCAGCATGTTTACTCTGACCAGCGCAGGAAAGGAATCCATTTAATGTCTTCTGTTGTCAGTAGGAAGCAAGAAAAATTTCTTATCATGTGCTGAATGCAAAATACATGTTGTTCAGTAGGTCTTGACTGTGGACTATTTCAATTGTTTTCCTTTTAAGACTACATTTAAATATGCCAGGCTGTTCTCACCATCAGTGTCAACCATTCATTAGCTTAATGGAAAAAGGTAACAGATTATGTATACAATAGTCACCCAGGGAGACGATATACATGTGCAACCCATAACACTTACGGAGATAGATTGTAGACATAATAATTTTCCACAGGAGGGAGAGAGACAGACAATTACTCTAATGGAAAGAAGGGGATTGTGATTAACATTAAATGCCACCCAAAGACAAATATTTGAGGTGAGGATGACATACAAAATAGGTATACAACTTGGCCTTGCCTTACGGGTAATAGAGGTAGAGAAGATAATAAATGTGTTGAGATCTTGCATTTGGGGGGGGGGGGGGAATTATAGGTTTGCTTTTTACTTTTTGAAGAAATCCTACATCTTGTTGTGGTTCCTGGTGTGGTAAATAAGTTCCTAAAATGGCTTTCAAAGACGACTCACCTTACCTCCCTGCAAATACGGTGAGGTATCACTTTCCTGATTATGGTAGGTTACATGTCACAGGGGGCCTTAAGATTAGAGAGATCATCATGCTGGGCCTCATCTTATTATATGAAGCCTGAAAACCCCACAAATTTCTTTGTATGATGGCAGAAGTCTGAGAGATTTAAAAGATGAGAAAGACTGGATGTGTTGTTGATGGATTAAGAATAAAATGGGACACATGGGAAGAAACGTGACATTTCTTCTTAAGGAACTAAGGGAGGCTACCAGGCTAAAAGCCAGAAAACTAAGGAGGACCTCAGTCCTACCACTGCAAATAACTGAATTCTTCCAATAAAAGAAATGAGCTTGGAAGAATACCCTGATCTCTATAAAGAACGCAGTTGGCCAAAACTTTGATTGCAGCTTCCTGAGACCCTGAGCATAGAACCTAGTCAAGCCCACCCAGACTTCTGACCTACAGAACTATGACCTAGAAAAAGCAATGCTAGAGAACAAATATTTCATTTTATTAAAGCTGAAAGACCAAAAACTTTACACACAGTAAATGCCTACAATATGGACTTTAAAAATCATTTTGGATACACAATATGAACAGTCATGTATCAGAAAACCATATATATGCCATCATTCAAGATTAACTTAAACAATATATGGTTGGAAAGAGTACAGTAATGCATACATGTTCATTTTGAATACAGAGCATTAAAATGAGAAACAGTATTTCAAGAAATTGTCTTTTCTTACATTATTGAGCTTACCAATGCATAAGAAAATGCATGTGGCTAAATATAGACTTTGATTTTTCTTTTCTTTGAATCACTGGGATATTAGTTATTAAATATCTGATTTACTTGTACTTATAAATAAGAGAAAGAATTGTATTTTTGATCTATAGTTGTCTCAGGGAGAGTTTTCTTCTTAATAAGGAAATAAAGATATAAGAAATTTTTCTTTTTATATGGAAATAATAGAAATAAAGGAGTTTTCATTGCAAAAGTGACTAGAGATAACACTCATTTCCATTTCTATGGGAGTGCAGTGTCAGAGGTACTATGGCAGGTGGCAATATGGAGCTTTGTGAGTGGCAGTGTGCTACAGTACATAAGCAACAAAGAAGGAAGGAAAATAAATTATTATTATAGACACTACCAGCCAGGTATTTGGAATCAAATTAATGTGGAACTTCCAGATCTGAGCAACTAGTTGAGGTGTTCCCTCACACTCTTTAATTCCTTATTTCTTACCTTGTTTTTTTATTTTTCCCAGTTTTTCCTGCCATTATTATAAAGCTTTCTAAATCTGTTGAGTGTGATTTTTTTCTATATGATTATATTGGAGAATATAAAATATTAAATTTGTTTTTTCATGTTATGGTTGTTTATTTTAATGGCTTTAATATTAAGTGATTACAATATTAAATTACCATTCAAGAGGAATAGATGTGACTTGATCTCTACTTGGCTGCCCAAATGAACCATGAAAATGTTTCAGTATGACAGCCAGATGGCCAGATTAAAAATCACTCTCAATCGCTACATAGTGAATGCTTCCGAATGGAGCTGAAAAACTGGTCCATTCTCACTCTTTTCACCATCTTTATTCTTCTCAGTGGGATTCTTCCCAAAATATCACATGGAAGCAACTCTCAGTAAGATCAAAAATATATGCTTCTAAGTGCAAAATACTCCTCTAATCTTTCATTATGTGACCTTTCAGTATTTGATTCTGTTAACCAAACTTTCCTTCTTAAATTATACTTTCCTCTGAACATCTTATCTTGTGTTCTTCCTACTCCCAATATCACTCCTTGTCTGTATTTCTTTGTGATCCTCTCTTCTACTTCCCAGCCATTCAATGTAGAAGTCCCCGAAGCCCCCTCATAGGCCAAATTTTGTATTCCATATTCTCCCTGTAGGTGATTTCAGCTACCAGTTAGAGGCGGGCCGCTCCCTATTCTGCATGTCAAATCCAGACTTCTCCTCTCAACTCCCAGTGGATGTTCCCAACTGCCCGTTTAGAATCTCCTCTGGATGCCTGGCAGTCGCCCACACTTAGTATGCTCAAAACCAAACTGAGAGACTTCCTGCATGGGTTAGTTATACACGTCTGTGCAATAAATTACCTCAAAACTCGGTGGCTTCATAAAGGATAAGTATTTATCGTCTCTCACCGTTTCTCTAAGTCAGGAATTCAGAAGTGGCTCGACTAGATTATTCTGGCTTGGTATTTAGTTGGCTGTTGTCCATGAGTGCAGTCATTTGGGGGCTCAACTAAAGACAGAGGCCGCACTTCTATAGTACTTCACTCACTAGGCTGACCAATGAGTACTGGCATTTATCAGGCCTGTTACTATCCACACAGGATTCTCCTTAGAGCTTCAGTGTCCTCACAGCATGACAGATGGCATCCCCCAGAGTGAGCAATCCAAGAGACCAAGACAGACGCTGCAACATCATTTCCACAGTATTCTATCAGTTACCAAGATCGGTCATGATTCAGAACCTCACCACCACACTGTACCTAGTGTATGTAAAACATTATGCTATATGTTAAGATATATAAAAGACCATATGTTATGTTTTTTCAGGTTGTTTAAAGTTTATCTGGACAAAGCTAACTATAATGCAAGTTCAAGTGTGGAAAGTTTCTTTAAATAGAAGAACGTGCCTTCCCTAAGTTCAAGAACAGTTTCTTAAAGGTTTGGGTTTTCAGGCTCTTCAAACACCTTCTGCCATTTCAGCAACTGACTAATACTGTTTCCATTTTATACAAACAAACTGAAAATCAAATCTTAATCAGTGATTAAGTGTTTACTTTTATTAAAACACAGAAACTCTTCGGACAAGAGAGTTACAGAGTGATAACTGACCCTCTAACTCTTAGCCCCAAATTCCTAGAGACAAGTTAACTAGTCCACTTGAAGCCTGCTGTTGTGTAAATTTTCCCAGGTAAACTCTTGACCTGTCTCTCCAGGCCAAAGACACCTCCAGCTGTGTAGAATATCTTACACTCAATGAGTATCATGAACCTGATACTTCAGTTACCTCTTCCTTTACCCCACAGAGAGGAAATTGCTAGAATATTATAGAAATAAAATGCTTTTACTTCTTTGAGACGGTTAGGTTTTAAGTATGTGTTTGACATTATGCACGCGTGTGCGCACACGCGCACACACACACACACTCACTACTCACTGTACATATAGTGAGTCTAGTGAGTCCCAGCTGCCTTGTGAAACATGTTTAAGTGGGTTCTTTGCCAAACACAAGCTTTATCACAAATGCAAACAAAATATAATGGAGGGCCCAGCCAGCTGGTGTGGCTCAGCTGTTGAGCATTGACCTATGATCCAGGAGATCGAGGTTCAATTCCCAATCAGGGCACATGCCTGGGTTGTGGGCTCGATCCCCAGCAGGGGGCATGCAGGAGGCAGCCAATCAATGACTCTCATCATTGACGTTTCTCTCTTTCTCAACCTCCCTTCCTCTCTCTGAAGTCAATAAAAATATATTAAAATATACATATATAATGGAGGAAGAAAGGGGGAATTACAAAAGGAATTGAGAGACAGGATGAAGTGACCTGCTGATGTGATTTCAAGTAGATTAGAAAGGCTGCCTGGAGGAGATGTCAGGGGAATATTACCGACGGGTTATTCTGTGGAACACAGACACGTGGAAGAAGGCATTCCAGGCTAGAGGGCTATCATGCACAAAGTTCTGAGCTAGAACAGTGCCAGGTACATTTGTAAGACAATATCAGTCTCAACTTGTGGACACTGGAGTATTCTGCATATGGCAGAGTGCAGTAAGAGACAGTGCTATAAATATAAGTTATTGCTGGACCATACCATGTGTGAGGAATCAGATTATTTTCCAAAGGCATATAGTCAGGGCTTTTCATTAGGAGTACATAGCCTTAGAACTCATGTACCCCTGAATCCAAATATCAACAAATAAATCTGTTGATTAGCATTATTTTTTAAGAAATTAAATGATATAAAGTTAGCTATTTTTACTTGATATTATAAAAATGTGTATTGAGCCTAAGTTAATCATCATAAGAAATCAATCTGTTATATTTAGGCTAAATATACAGTAATTTCTACCTTTTTCTTATGAGCAGAGGGAGGCACTAAGAGTGAAGAAAATGACATAATTGAAGTATATCAGCATCTCTTCTTCAATTTATTGACCCCTCCACAGCATGGGATAATAGCCCCACCTGTCTTCTCAGAACTTTGAGAACTGCACAATCAACCCTATATTATTCAATTCTAAGAGGCCTATAACAGCTAATGGTAAAATAGTCTCTTTTTTTCTTTCTATCTGAAATGTTATTTCTATAAGCAAACGGGAACTTGTTTAATCTAGTTTGTAAAAAAAAACAAAACAAAACACAAAACAAAACAAAACACAGAGCTGGCCAGGAGTTAAAAAGGTAAAAAGTAGATTTTATGCAGGAAATATTGCAGTGGAGAAAAGAGACCTCAGTATAGAACTGGACTCAATTCCAACTAAAGAAGAAGTAGAGATTTATAGTCAAGGAGCAGGGTGGGGGAGTCAGTGCACGGGAAGCATTAGGGAGTAGGGGGAATTCTTGTTAAAGAGACGTGGTAGGATCCTTACTGAAGGCAGGCCAAGGCGATCCGATATCACCTGGGGGAAGGCGGAGGATGGCCTTGACCAGGTATTGGAGATCAGCTCTCGAAGGTGGAGATTCATCCTAAACTGACTCAGCAAGACTCTTGCTACAGTTGGGCCATACAAGGGGGAAAAAACGAGGCCCAAAGGTAAAAGCTGATTTAAGAAGAGGAACCAGAGGAGCCTAACAAAACTTGGTCAAGGAGGTCGTTTTGTCAGTTGAAACATATGCATCTAAGCCAAATGCTGAATGCTACGATAGACAGTACTTTGTTGAAATCTCAAAATTACACATATCACTGTGAGCACTCAACATCAAATGCTGTACATTTGCCCTTGGCTCATCTTAGATATTTTTGTGGTTAGCTCGTTCCTGCCTTTCTGAAATTGTCTCTATGCCTCAAATGATTAGAAACTGATTAATGAAATTTATAGTACCTACTTTTGTTGATTTTTTAAAAAGTAATTCTGCTGCAATAAATCCTGCCTTTAATTTATGGGTGTCAGCGTTGATAAGAGAGGGCATTCTAATTACTGTGCTCTGCTGATAGATGGCCATTCCATTTACTCAAATGCTGCTTGACAGAGTACTGTCTTCGGGGTTTGCTCAGGTAGAGATTCAGAGGAGGGAGGCATGTGGTCGTAAGTTCCTGTGATAATGTGGTTAGATCATGGCATGAAAAACAACCCTGGATTTTATGAGAAAATTTCTAAACCAATGTTTACTGTAGTTACTGAAATGAACTATGGTTTTTAAAAAGCTTGTGAGAAATACTTAAATGTGATAAGCTGAATTGCTTTTCAAACCAAGTACATTTTTACCTTTTTCTCTCTTGGCTTAAACCAAACATTCTAGGTGATGTTTTGTCAACATTATTCTGACATCTAAATAATTTTTGAAAGAGAAAGAAAGAACGAGAGAGAGAGAGAAAGAGAGGGAGAGAAGAAAGATTTGGAACAAGAGAATCTCCTAGGATCACTTAGGAACTTGAAAATCTCCAGGTGGGAGTGAGCTAAACTGTAAACCTAAAACAGGCATTTAGCAACGCTATATAATCATTCCTTCCCTTTGGAGTTAAAACCAAGGAGGGACTGAGTAAGAACTGGAACAGTATTCAAACTCCTTTTTTAATATACTCTTTAAAGTCAAACCAAAATGTCATGGGGATTCTTGTCCAGCTTAGGAGTACTCAGGTCACATTCTCATACAGTTGAAAATAGACTCTTTGTAACAGCTTCCAAAGATATATTTGACTTGGTCTAATATTAACTTTTATCACAGTAACTAAGTGGAAGGTTCAATTTCAGGGCTATTTGTATGTCTGCCATCATATAGTTCAATATAACAAAATCTAACATTCACTTCCCAACTGCCATTTCTTGAGCTGCCCGGCTGTGAACATATTAAAAATTGCACAGCGTTCGCACATCTTAGCAGAGCATCGCCTGCACAAATGCATCTGGGAAAAGAACAGGAACCAGGGGTCAGCATCTCATCTTCTTCCTGCTGAGCCCATCCAAGCACAAAGCTTCTTTTTTAAGACAGTGGGAGCTCTGTGCTTGGATCTGCTCTGCAGGGAAACAGAGCCAGAGAACCGAAGTCAATAGATGCTGTGTGTAGCTGTGATGGCAGATGCCCTCCCTAACCAGTGTCACATTTGAATGCGATCTGCAAGCCCCTTCTTCTTTTAGGTGATTCTCAAAGTATGCTGTGTGCATTCTCTGTGCCCCCCCTCCCCCCGCCGCATCCCTTTCTCACCCCACATAAAAAATCTCCAGCTCAGGACCAAAATACTGAAAGCTAGAACCAAGGGGACATAAAGCACAAGCTATAAAATGCTTGAAGCACTTCGAAATGAGATTTTGATATCATTGAAAAACCACAGCAAAAAAGATAAAATGAAAATTTATCTTATTTAAATTCAAATTTCTGAGCTATAATTTTGACTAAATAATTTTATATTGGCTTAAAGAAGTGAAACCTTCTGTCTCATGGTGGTTTTTGCTATAAAGTAAATATCCCAAAGTAGATATTTATAAGAGAAATGCCTGCTCAGCCCTAAGTAATGCATTGTTACTCCATAGCACTGATAAATCACTGGCAGGCCTTCACTCTCCAGCAACAGGCCTGTCCTCTGTGATTATCAACCCTCTAGGTTGAAGTAGGTAATCAAATCATTCCAGCACTTTGAGACTTAAACATCCTGGAAAAGAAATGAAAAAGTTCATGTTCTTCATCCATAAACAGAAGACAAGCCCACCTCTCCAGCCTGTGAAGCAGAAGCTCGGGCCATCATAACTGTTGAAAATTAAGCTTCAAAAGGGGATTTTCAACAGGTTGTCTCCTGGAAGAAACGTGTGTCAAATAATTTCTTGTGTGGTTGTATTTAATTTGGTCATCCAAGGGCAATTAAGGATTGGTAGAATTTCAGCATCAGAAAGAAACATGCACTAACTAGAGGGCTGTTTTTAATAAAGTTTTATTTTTCATAACTTCCAATATAATTTCCTTCAGTGATAACATATATAACTGTTTCCCGAAATCAAATTGAAAGGTTGAAGATTTCTTAAAAATAGCATTAATTCTGCCTTGAAATGTAAGTTAAATCTCTTAACGATGCAATATGCCATTACTTGGTAAAGAAAAATACAAATACCAAGTATTTAAAAAGGGGAAATTCTTCTTGAAATTCCACTCCTCCTCTTATAAATTTATTTTATGTTTATATCTATATCTATTTATCATCAATTTGCATTTACATATAAATGCAATCAAAACCTAAGCTGAGTTATATATTTTCTGTGATTTATAGTTTTTCTATGGTAGCCTAAGTTTCTATGTTAGCATCAACAGTGTAACCGCAATCTTTGTAATATAATATTTCATAGTATTGATACTCTATTGTGTATTTAACCATTCACCTATTGATTAATGTTTACATATTTTAATATATTATGCAACATTGCACTGCAAATACTGCTGCAGTGAGTGCCTTTCATGAGCATCTTCATTCACACAATCACCTTTATAGTATAAATGTTTTAAAATGTAGTTTTGGCACAACATTTGTGCATTTTAAATTTTGATAGACATTTCTGATTGTCATCAAGAAAGTTCTCAAAATAAACACAAAAATGTTCTCAATTTACAAATTTGCCAGTAATTTCCAGTATAATTACAATCAGACCAAAAGATTCCCAAACAGCGCAAAATGAAATTTAATATCTATTCTTACTGTTTATTTCTTTAAACCTTGGCTATGTTCTTTCCTGCCTTTAAAAGTCCGGGCAAACCTCAACTGTGCATTAGAAAATTAACAAACTGAAAGTTCCTCCTTGGCGAGAAAGAATTTGTTATCAATTTTTGTGATTTTTTATAGAAGCAGGGGATCAGAGAGAGAGGCAGTAAAACCATCATTATTCTCAAAATCCTGTTGCTTTGTTAAACAAGATTTTAATGGGCAGTAAAATTGGGACTGGATTACATTTAAAAGAAAACAAATTACACATTTTCTTCAGCAAAATTCACCCACAATGTTATATTACTGACCCCTGGGTGGTTTAAACTGCTGTAAATTCTTAACCAAATTTAGCAAGAATATTTCACAGGTCTATCTTCCTATGTGAGTTTTATATTTGGGAGACATCTACCATATTGCCTGCTTATACAGAAATCATATTTATAACTCACTGTTTAAGCCGTCCGAAAAGCATTTAGGCTACTCTAGTTAAACCACCATCTAATTCAAACTTTCTGTGTGACTTTGGTTCAAAACCAGCGGTACTATGTATAAGAGCTGCAACACAGTCAAGGAGATCTGAATTTCTATTCTAGTGTGTCGTTCAGTAACCACAGCCCCTAAATGAGTCACTACAATATTCTCGCTAAAGACACCAGTCCTTCTCTAATTAGGCTGGCTGTATCAAGTGTCACTCTATGTTCTTTCAGCCCCAAGAAGATTCTAAGAGTTAGAGATATGCTTTTTCTTTACTTCAGCTATAAACTCTGCAAAACACGTCTTCATCAAGCCTTATAATAATTCCTAAGTGACTATTGGAAACCATTTGATTTTCTTAGACAATAAAGCCCACTATAATAGTTAAGACCATGAACTTTTGAGTCCCTGAAACTAGCTTCAGTTTAGTGTGCCAATTAAACTAATTGACACATACCTCCCATCTGCAAAAATCAGGGTAATAATGTTACTATCTTATAAAGACGCTGGGAGGGTGAAATGAGTGTGTGAGTAAAACATGACATTCAGTACACATCGGTAAGTATTAATGCTATCTGTTAATGCTATCTATTAGAATTATTGCTGTTAGGGTTCATCTGTGAGACATCAGAAAGGCATTATTCTTTCTCATTTCCTGCATTAATTCAGCCTAATTTTCCAAATATAATAAGAATGACAATGCCCTTGGATGACCCACTTCCTTCAGGTAAGCAAGAAGTTTGGTTGGCAAGACACATTTAGAGCCCCAGATTTCCAAACCAAAGATCTCTTTCCCCAAAACAAACAAATACAAAAACCCAAATGCCTACCACTGCAAACACTTGGTACCTGCTCAGGTACATTATTTAAGAGGGAAGGCTACACTGAACAAAGTCCTCAGTGCAATACTTCTAACTCCAGCTTGCCCAAGTGAACCTGAAATTCCCACCAAAGACAAGAAAGGAAACTTCAGTAGGTGGGCTGTTAGGGCCTTCTTACTCTAGGTAGTGGCCTTTGTTTAAGATTGCTTACTCAAAAGTGCTGAAACATTCCTGTGGTTTGTAAAGAAATCTTGGTTTGAAGTAATGACCAAATGCAACTTTGTGATGCCTTTAGAAAATGCTAAGGGTTTGTTTGTTTAACTTTTGAAGATCTAAACCTTAGTGTTACAAGGAACTTAGGAGCAATCAGAGCTTCAGTACACATTTCCACACGTCCGCTCGGTATCAGAAAATCCACCTGGTAGGCTAATTCAGTTCTGTTTATTTCTTATCAGCACTATAAGTTCAGTAAAAACAGCCTATATTCCTGAGATTCTCTGCAAATGTAGTTTCTCCTCTTGAGACTCTTACTGAAATTTATAATACTGATATGTATCAAAGCTCCTTAAATCTCCTTATAAAATTTGAATAAAAAGCCAAATTAAGGCTTATTTAGGCAAAAATATAAATTGGCATGATAACATACACTCAGGATGAAATAAAAAACAAGTGTAATTTCCCTATAGGGTTTTTTAAATGAGTGAATCGGATAAGTAGAAACTTTTAGCATGAAGTATATTTTTCTGTTGAAATTTTAGTAGTATCTGCTCTGTGTCCTGGACTCAGAATCTTCATTCAAAAAGTTGGCCCTAGCCCTGGCCGGTGTGTCTCTGTTGGTTGGAGCATTGTCCCCTACACCTAAAGGTGTTGGGTTTGATTACCAATCCCCTGTCAAGGCCTGTCAGTCTAATCTGGGGAAAAGCTCATTGGCTAGGGGGGTGGAGCCAGTGCCCGCCTGTGAAAGTTTGGTTATTTTGAAAATGCTTCTGATTGGTTATTTTGAAAATGCTTCTGATTTCTTCCAAGCCTGAGAATACTTAATTCCACATGAACAAAGAAGCTCTCTCTCACTCACAACCTGCACTCACCTCAGGCATTGGCATTCTCTCTACATAGCCATGTGGCCCTAGCAGTCATGTGGCTGACAGCTGTGTGTACCCCACACATGGGCAGGAGCCTGGGTACAGCAGCAAAGCAATGGATTGCAGCTGGGAACACAAGCTATGCTCACCAAATGCTGGGCAGGGCCTACGCTTTACCGTGCCGCAGGATGTCTGTACCTTGAATCTGTTTCTGGCCCTGATTTTTCCATGGCAGCACAGGTGGAGATGGGCCACAGGCGGGGCATCTTTTTAATTTCGCATCACAAATACATAGCACCACCAGACCTTATCCGCCTTTGTAAGTCCCTGGAGATATTTTTCCTCCCGACATTGCAAGCACCCCACTTCCACTGGCAACAAAAAGAGAAGGCTTAGGGGGGTTACATGAATTTCACTGGTGATGGATTAGGGAGGTAAGAGAAAGCAAAGTGGGGGAAATCTCTGTGATTGAGTAAAAAGTAAAAGGAGTAGTCTCATTCTCTTTTACCTTGGTGTTTGAGTATAGGACAATTAACACTCAACAATTAACATGATAACAATAACCATGAGGAGATTTGCTCTGTTGCTGGATTTGTGTCCTGAGGGGTTGAGGAGGAAAAAAGAAATTACCTTGACACTCCAAAGGCATATTGTCATAGACACAAAAAGACAATAGACAGGTTCAGTTAAGGTAAAGATTGACCCTCATCTGGGAAGACACCAGCCTAGGACATGACTACCTTCCACGACCTGCTTTTAGCTGGAAAGATTTACTTTCAGACCATGCTGTATGGTTACTTTAGGTCTGTGAGTTTGTAAGGTCACTATGCAAACCTCCCCTGAGCTTGTCAGGTTTAGCATGTGGCCCCTTTTATGTCCAAAACATTTAAAATACCATAAATAAAAATGCTGTAAGGTTCCATGGGTAGAGTTATCTTTAAGGGCATTTGAATGTGGAATTAGATCAGTGAATTAAATATCTAAATGGTGACCAATCCCTAGCCTCGCAGAACCTATTTGTGTCAGCAGTAATTGGCTACCACTGCCCTTGGCCAAACATAGCTGCTAATTACCCTGCCCAACTTCTCATTTACCTAGGTCTGGAATCACTAATATGAGAGAAAGAATTTAGATAAACTTGGATGGTTTAAAAAGATGAGGTAAAAACTTTATAGGTCTTTTGTCTTTGATTTTTTCGATTGACTGTCCAAACTATACATCAGGGCTGTGGATTAACCATACCTAAAATTGCTCTTTCAGCATTTTTTTACCATAAAGGATTACAGTGAAGCTCAAACCAGCTTTTTCAATTTCTTACATAAATTACATAATTATAATATTCTTAAGATATGTAACTTACATATTTACACATGTAAGAATAATATGAGGGGATGGAAAGATAGGATGTAGAATTGATGATATTCAGAACCACCTTTAAGATAAAATAGAAAACCTGAACTAATGTTAATATTTCCATGGCAATTAACACTAAGATGGTCACGAACAAAGACATAAGCCCTAAAATGCAACATTTCTTATAGTCAACACAAGTTTATCTTTTAGCAACATCAATTTTGGAAGCTCAGAACTGGAGTTACAATCACCATTGTTTACAGTAATATGAAGGCCATTAGACTTTAATCAAATGACCTTCTATAAACTCTGTCTTCTATAATGCTTTAAATAATGAAATGATCAGAAATAAAGAGCGACCCATCCTCATGAGCTTATTTATATTTTCTGTGTCTTTTTAAGGACAATCACACATTAAGACATATTATCAAAAGTTTCTTGGGGGAGGACAGGATAAAACTTTTGAAGGCACAAAAATGTATAAAGAGGTTCATAGAAAAATATTAAAAGTATTTGAAATGCTCGAGAACATTTATTAATGGGAGAACCAGGAAGAGATGACACTGATTTAGATGAGCAGCTGGAAATATGGGTAGCAAATTCACATTTTAGCATAAGGAAGCCTATCTAAGAGGTCAGATTGAAAGTAACTGGGTAGTCAGGCTGGGAATTCCTGATCACTAGCAATGCTCTGATGCTTTAGAGGAAAATTGAATCAGAACAGTAAGTGGACCAATGAACACCTCTTCCAGTATTTCTGATACACTCATAGAGTTTTAATTCTCTTAATAGACTTAAAAACTTATCTGACACACACACATGTAAATTCATTCTAACTCCAGGAAAGTTTAGGTAAGCTGATTTTCAACTAGATCATTTGAAAAAAGTCTTTCCTAGTATTTTAAATTCTTTTATGCTATGAAAGAGAAACCAGTGTTTCTTCTACTATAATTTGTAGTCTCTGAAAGTTGCTAACAATTTGTCAAATCTCTTGAGATTGTGAAGAAAGAATCTCTATGAAAGATTCTCACATCACCCAAATGAAAACCATCCACCAAACTGTAATTTTGAATTTGTTCTCAGTTTTCCCATGTGTATGTTCCAACTGTGTATGAACAATACATAGATATTAAGTCTCAACACATGGAGCTAATTGTGACAAGCTAGATGTAGTATAAGTCCGAAAAGTTGGCTTTTCTTTTACATAATGCAAGTGCCTGATTTAAGCTTTGATTGTCAGGACCTCCACTTCCAAGAACCATCTACTTAAAAGACATCTGGAATAAACACAATGCCAGCCACAGCCACTTGACCAGATGAAGACCAGCCCTCCCCCACCCCAATCAGGGCTCCTTTGCTTTAGAGATTTTGGTTGATTGACCATAATTGACCATTCGGGCTGCTTGTTTTTTCTCTTTCACCACTTTAAATTCCAGCTCTTGTGTTTTAAATTCACCAACAGTGAACCCACAAAATTATGGGTTCCCACCCTCAACCCCAATCAAAGGAAAACCCCAGGACAACATGCTCCCTCTCTTCATCTACCAGTGACCTTGCTGTGTGGCCCCAGGTGTGCTGCATGCCTTCCAGAACCTGAAAGTAATAAACCTTTTTTTTATCCAAAGTTTCCTGATTTTTATTGCTGAGGGCATTTTGCAATGAAAAGACCCACAAAGGCCATCAAACCACAACATTTGTTATCCATAGGTTGACACAAAACACTTGACATTGCCCTGCCTATAACAAATTTAAACTAGTCTCAGCTCCACAGGGACATAGCTCCATACCTGCAGTTATCAACTTTATCTACTTGGTATACTTGTTACTTCAGAATAAATCCTTTGTCTAAATAAAAAAGCAAGATGGGAGAGTTGGCAATGCTCAAGGGCATCTAATTACAGGAGTAAGTCATATCTAACCTGAAAATATAGTCCCCATTTTGGTATTTGCTGATTTATCAACAAGGTTATCTAATCCTGGGTAATTACAATGGCTTTTTATTTTAGGTACAATACCATTTTTATAAAAAAATAATTTAGATTTCCAGTTTCTGGTTCCTCATGGAAGGAGCTTGAAAGTCGCCACATCATCCTAACAACAAGCAAAAAGCTGAACAGACCGAAAAATCAGCCACTCCCGTGGATCCATCAGAGTGAGGACAACACAAGGCAAACCACTGTCCCCGACACAGAAGAACCAGACCAGAGAACACAGAAATGGGTGGCTTACCAGGACGGTGACCCACGAGCAGGGGCCAGTACAGGAGCCAGCACTGGGCTGGAAAAGCTGGACTGCGGCTGGCGAAGTGCTGGACAAGCCTGAGAGTCCAAACTCCAGGGGGGCCCGGAATAGGAAGTACCCACAGTACTGTGAGATTTATCTTGAGGAGCTTGACCAAGTTCCCACAGTAAATACTGAAGGACAATCCCGCATGCTTCTAGCAGGTGGAGGGGGAAAGGAACCCTCTTGAAATACAATGGAGCACAGTATTCTCTTAACCCCTTGCTCACTGGCTATTTTGAGCCAGAACCCGCCCCTGAGGCCGGCTACTTTGGTCCGCAAGGTGTTTAAAATGACTTCAATTGATGTAAGTGCAGACACTGGTGATCTCATCACCAGTCAACAACTTTCGGGCACTGAAAAGTGTATACTCAGGACAGGCCTGCCCTCAGGGGAAACTAATTAACCAGAGCCTAACCAGCAAGGGTATTATCCGAGCTTAATGGACTTAAAGAAGAGAATTAGCAACCTTCTATGTTTCCACTCTGGAGAAAAGAAATACCTAAATCTAGCCCAAATACCCAAATACTCAAATACCCAAATCACTCAAATCACTCATGTCCACACTTACATCCAGGAGGGAAGAAGAAAATTCAGAAACTATTTTGAAGCTTACATTCCAGAGTGTGTAGACTCACCAAAAGACTGAGACCTAATCACAGGCTATATGACACTTCCCCTCCCCGCCCCCAGCACTTCACCAGCACATGACAAACAGCCTCTTTACAACAGGTGCTTTTTACCTAGTACGTCATGTCTGGTTATCAAGAAAATACTGCAAGGCACACCGAAGGGCTAAAAGCAATTGGAAGAGACAAAGCAAGTGTCATAACTGGCCGTGGCAGGCATATTGGAATTATCAGACTGGGAATTTAAAATGACTATGATTAATACGCTGAGGACTCTAATGGATAAAGTAGACAGCATGCAAGGACAGATGGGTAGTGTAAGAAGAGAGATGGAAATCCACAGAAAGAATAGCAAAACGAAAAATACTACAGATCAAAAACACAGCAGAAATAAGAAACGCCTTTGAGGGGCTTATTACTACACTCAACCTAAACGTGGCTGAGGGAAGAAGCTCCGAGCTAGAGGATGCATCAATAGTATCCTCGACAACTGAAAAAACAAAGAGAACGAAGATTTAAAAAAAGAACAGAACAAAATATTCTAAGACCCTGAAACAACTACAAAGAATGTAGTATATGTGAAATGGGACAGTCAGAATGAAAAAAAGAAACAGAAAAATTATTTGAAACGATCATGACTGAGAATTTCCCCCAAATTAATGTCAGACACCAAACCACAGATCCAGGAAGCTCAGAGAACGCCAAGCAGAAAAGGGCAAAAAATAAAAAATTAAAAATAATTGATATGTATGCGTATTATTTTCAAATTACAGGAAATCAAAGATAAAGGAAATATCCTGAAATAAGCCAGAGGAATGAAATACCTTCCCAACAGAGGAGCAGTGATAATGACATATGATGAAACATTCTAGCAAGAAGAGAGTGAAGCGAAATATTTAAATTATTGGGGGGAAAAATGCCCACCGACTTAAATTCTTTACTCAGAAAAATTATTCTTCAAAGGCAAAAGAGAAATCGTTATTTTCTCAGACAAACAAAAATTAACGTAATTTCTTGCCCACAGACCTGGCTTGCAAGAAATATTAAAGAAAGCCCTTTGGAGAGAGGGGAAATAATACAGGCTATTAACTTGAATCTCCATAAAAAAGGAAGAGCATAAAAGAAAGAATAAGTGAAGGCAAAAATAAAAGCTTTAATTTCCCTATTTTTAATTGATCTAAAATATAAGTTTATTCGAAATAATTATATCAACAATATATTTGATTACTTACGTATGTTATATATGTATATGTATATGTTTGCTTGTGTGTAAGTGAAATGGGTAAATGAATGGGATCAATAATACCAAGGAAGGGAAGGAGGAATTAGGATGATTTTGTTATCATAAGCCACTAATGTCACCCGTGAAATGGTATTGTCTTATTTGAAAGTGCAATTGGATTGGCTATAAATGTATACTACAAACTCTCGGGCAACCACTAAAAAGAAAGTAAAAAAGAAGAATTAACCAATATGCTCAAAAAGTAGAATCATAAAATGCTCAATTAAAACCACAAATGCATGGAAGACAAATAGAGGTTCAAGAAACAAGGGCAACAAATAGAAAATAGTAACAAATATGGTAGACGTTACTCCAACTATATAAATAATCACTTTCAGTTGAGGAAACATAGATGAGGGCTGGGAAGCAGCCTGAGACGCAGCGGCACAGGGGCCATCCCTTGTCCCTGCCTGGCATGCCAGCCCTAACATGGCCCCCAAGAGCCCATGTCCCCACAACACCTGAAAGCTCGTTCCCACAAGGGAAGATGAAAGAAGAAAAAGCAATCAAGGTATGAGTGAAAATCAGTGGAAAGAAGGAAGCTGTAAACTTGTTAGAGCGATTTCATTAAACCATCCTATAAAATGATTATCGCAAGCTAAATGCTTGGTTACATCCAACAATGGTATGTGACTCACTGCCTGATAAGTGACTTGAGCAAAAGGATCCTTATAAACGTGGTTTAGAAGCCATCACGGGACTATTTTTTTGTGCACGTTGTAAAAATGTTGGCTAGATGAAAGAAAGATTAAGAAATTTCTCTGTTAACTATTGCCATAAGCGAATTGATCGTTTTAACTGAATACTGTAATCCAGACCAGCAGAAACATGGATTAGAACTCACACGTAGCCACTGATTGCTCTGCTCTGTTTGATTTAATAGTTCAATCTGGCTCCTGCTTATATCTGAGAAATTTAGAGGCACTAAAAAATTACCTACAATATAGGATAGATTTTTTTAAAAACAAATACATAGTTCATTCTTGGTTTCTATAAATAAGCCTTTATTATGTGCCTGAGAAGGGGAATACAATCTCCATTAATTTTATGTGACTGTTTAAAAGTCAGTGAGGTTATTTGTAAAGTGATAAAGAGTAAAGATAAAATCCCACTCTATTTCAGAGTCTGTATATTTCTGCAATAGAACCCAACCACAATTTTGATCCAAGGGATAAATTTCTGATAAGGCAAAGTATTTGTTCTCATCTGGACCCAAATGGAATATTATCTATTTAAGGAAGATTTTCTGTTGTCTCCCAAGAAATCCCTTCTTTGTGATCCCATAGTACTTATAAAAACCTTTATTGCAATAGCTAACGTGTAATGTTATGACTGTTATGAGAGTCGTTCAAAATGATTTAATGGCTAGATAGAATTTCTGATTAAATTGAAATGTTACTTCCTCCTGATTGGTTTCATTTATTAAAATGTCTTTAAAAGAAATATTCCTTGGAGAGGCTCATTAAGTTGTAACTTTAAGCAAAATTGATTGTACGTACTTAATTGTTTAGTTCCCTTAGGCATTGTATCTGGGGTAACAATATCAAAATCATTTTGACAGCACATATAATAATTTTAACTTTTAGTCAGGAAGAAAAATATGGCCCAGTAAACTGTGAAAAATACATAAACACACACAAACCAAAAGGACCATACATGTGTATGATACACACACATACACAGGCATCTAATGTACAAGTTCAACTGCTGTACAAGCATTGAACATAGCGTATTTATGTCCTTAGACTTTTCTGTCATTTGCCAGCTAGGTAGGTATCTGACACCTTTGTTCCAAAAATTTCTTGACCTCCCTGATAACAAAGTTGATTCCACTTCTGCTAGATGAGTTTTTAGGTTTTGTTATATTGAGTCAGGAGCAAGACAAAAGAGTGTTTTTCAGTAAGGCTACGAAATCAGCTTAATAAAGAGTGTTGTAAAGAGAGACCCAAAAGAGTAGCAATGGCATATAAGAGAAGCTTGATCAGGAAACAGAGAAAGATAATTTCAAGAAGGGTGCAATATATGTATCATATGTCTTTATTGCTGAATTTTGCTTCTTTACACTATCGCTGTAATTCTGCATCATGCAGGACTTCTACTGCTTTCTAGAGTCTAATTTATGGCTTCTATTGTGTTTATATATTTACATTTATGAGTATGTTAATATATCAATATACATATTTATGAATTAACATATTCATATTCTTATATATATGTATAAATATATATCATATGCTGAATGTTATTTAAATGGCAATTACATTTTTTACTTATTTTAATATATCTGAAATCAGATTGCATTTTCTTTTTTTATTTCCCTTTTTATTGAATTTATTGAGTGCCACTGGTTAACAAAATTATACAAGTTTCAGGTGCACAATTCTACAACACATCATCTGTACACTGTATTATGTGTTCACTGCCCCAAGTCAAGTCTCCATCCATCACCATTTACCTCCCTATACCCTCCTCCACCTGGCCCCACTCACCTCTCCAGGGCAATCACCACACTGATATCTGTGTCCATGAGCTTTTTTCTTTCTATTTTTTGCTCAATCCCTCTACACTGCCATCCAGAATGCATTATAAAATCAATGGTGTCTTAGCACTTTTTTATCTGCAGAATTGTTTCTTAGTTATCCATAGAATATCTTTTATCATACTACAGATAGTATGCTTAATTTAAAAAAAATCCCAAGTCAGGAATGAGCACAGATATACACACACAGGGACACACAATACACATACACAAAAACATAAACACACAGTCTCAGGGAAAACTCTTAAATTTTAAGACTTTCAACAAATGGATTTAAGATGATTTCAAGATTCTTTTGAATTAGTAAGTTACTTTTTAAATTTTCAAATAAACTGTAGCTTTTTTTTGCAAAAGATTAGGCCTTAATTTGATATATTTTGTTTCATGGAAACTTCTTCTGGGCAGATAGGAAGGAGAGACCTTTCTAACTCTCTCTTGTTTTCAGCAAAATATTTTGGGGCACCTAATTATCCTAATCATTGAGATAAAGCACTATTAATTATAGATGGATAGATGAAAGATTGATAGATGACAGATAAACAGGTAGATGACAGATAGAAAGATAGATGTAGGGACAGAGATAATCTCCAATAGAGTGATGAAAAAGTTACTTATCTTTTCTAATTCAGAATTATAAGCTAAAAAGATGAGTTTTACTTCAAAATCCCTTCTATTCCTGAATACATATTATGTCTATTTGTATCATTTTAAAAATTCCCAATATAGACAGAGATTCATATTTTCTTAGCTACAGATTTGACCACCTCCCAATACCATATGAGATCAATGATATGAATGTGGAAATAAAATAGTCCCAGGAATGTCAGGTACAGCATAGGGAATACAATCAATAATATTTTGATATTTATGGTGCCAAGTGGGTGCTTGAAATATTGAGAGGACACTTGGTAATGTATGTGATTGTCTGACCACTATGCATATACCTGAAACTAATACAAAATAATATTAAATGTACATGGTAATTGAAAAATAAAATTAAAATGAATATATTCCTCTCTTTTGGAGAATTTTCAAGGGTGTGAGCAAATATCAGACATGCTTTTCATAATATATTTGTGTACCACCCCTGTAAAGTGGATCTGACTGGATATTCTCTAATGTTCCCGTCAATCCTATTAGTTCTTTATTTTATTCTGAAGGGAATCAAAGTTCTCCACAGTGGGAATCTGAATATTTTGATTTACATCTGCTAGTCAAATATTATATTTGATCTGGAAGTTCATAGATGGTACTGCAGAAAATAATCTTGGAAATCATGCTTTGACACCTGAAGAAGGAAAATAAGCCAGATTTGGTTTTAGTATGTCCGTTTCATGATTAATTTCTTGGTGAGTCCTTTAATGGTAAATAGGTTTCCTATGAGGCATAAAAGAAGCAAATCTTTGAGCTGAACAGGGTAATATTCTACCTATGGATCCTTTCTAATGTGGCCCATTTGACCCATGTTCTGATATTGCCACATAGTGTGAAATATCTTCCCTAATGTGGTGTTTGTTCTCTTTGTTCTCATTAATAAAAAAGCGTTTATCCAACACATTAATCAGTGAACACAAATGATACCCACTGGCAATGAGAAACTATTTGTGATCTTATAAAATGTGCTTATTATTTATGGTGTTTTGCTGGTTATTGTAATTAGGCATGTGCGAAATTTTCAAAAGTAACTTACAATGATTAATTTCACAGATAGCAAACACTCCTGTCCTTTTTACAAATGAGGCGAGTCTAAGATTTATAGATGTTGAGTCACTTCTTCAAATTCACAAAAGATAACAACGAAAGGAACAGCCCTCACTGACAGTGTTCTAGCTGTTAGATTTTCTACAAGAGCAAGACTTGCTTTACCAAACAAAACAATCATAAAAGAAACTTCACCACAGTCCTGCCCAGCACATCAAACTATCCAATATATCTCATTCAATGAGTATTAAAATATTCTGCTAAGAAAAATCCAATCCGTGTCACAGGAATTATCAGGAGCTATAGTCTGAAACAAGCAAGCAATTTCCTTTAAAGACTCATGCTTTATCTTTTAAGTTAATGCAAATTTTGCATTATGGCCTATGGCTCTCCATGTTTCTTTTAATTCAAGTACAATGTGTAAAATAGCTCACCATGAAGGTAATATACCTTGATTAACCAAAAATGTGACATGTATTTCTAAACACATACACATATATATACACACATACATACATACATACACACACACTTAAAACGAGGGAAATTCTGCCATTTGCAACAACATAGATGAATCTTTAGGGCATTGAGATTAGTGAACTAAGTCAGAGAGCCTGACATACTGTATAATCTCATTTACACGTGGAATCTAAATAAAGAAAAACAACTCAGAAACAGAACAGATTAGTAGTAATCAGAGGTAGGGAAAATGGGTTAAGCTAATCAAAAGCTACAATCTTCCAGTTATAAAATAAATAAGTCATGAAGTTGTAATGTACAGCACAGTGACTTTAAAAATCCTGTATTGTGTATTTGAGAGTTGCTCTAAGAATAGATGTTAAAAGATTCTCATCACAAGAAAAACTATGTAATTATGCTGTGTGAGGTGATGGATCTTCACTAACCTCAGTGTGGTAATTATTTTCTAATATATGCTATGTGACATCTTTATGTTGTACACCTTTACCTTATACGATGGCACATGCCAAATATCACAATAAAATGAGAATAAAAAGAACATGACAGGCACAGTTACCTAGGTTAAAAACAGATGCCAATTAACTATTGGATAGAAAATTTCAGCATCACTTCTTTGTTAATTTGGAAGGAAAAGAGCCAAGACCTGTTTACATAAGGCCACAGAACAGAGGACTAGTTAAAAATGAAAGCTGGACAAAAGAGAGTGTATCATTGCTTGTAGAGTATTTTGCCTCTTAGAAAGACAAATGCAAAATTCTGATTGAAGGCATTCCAAAAGACTTGTCTCGGCTATCAGCTTAATTAAATTTATTTTAGAAGATTCTATACCCAAACCATATTTTTCCATTATATTCTAGTCTCACTTTACTCATTTTTTCTAATACTCTTTTCTCATACTCCCGTCCCATATTATATCCAAACCAAAGCACTAGGTAAGTAGAAATCAAACTAGATGAAATCAATTTAATCTGAACAGGGTGAGAAAAAGAACCACTTAATTAAATAAAATTTAACCCAGTAAAGAACTGACAATGCCATAAAAAATAACATAACATTTTCTTATTATTAAAATATTTAAATCAAATAATAGGCCAAATGAATTAATTAAAGCTATTTTAAACAGAACAATTTTATATAATTTAAATTAGACATACTACTATATACAATTCTTATAAAAATCATTTTATAATGAGATGAAATATGTCAATGTAACCCAAATTAATACAAAAAGTTTTAAAATATGAAAACCAAAATGTCAAGACTCAGTATGTTTAATGCATATTAAATTTTTAAAAAAATTTAATTTAATTAAATGAAATTTTATCCAAATAATCCTAGTCCAGAAACATTTTTTATTTTTCAAGTAAACTAAAAATCAATTCAATTAAATCCCCTACAAAACCTAACAGCTCAGATTCATTATATTCCTATACATTAAATTCAATTCAATCAGTAATTATGTAGCCAGCAAAATTATTCTTCAAAAGTGAAGCAGAAATAAATAAAAAGAAAAACTTTCTTATATGCAAAATCTGGTCCTGATAAAATGCATTGTTAGCAGACCTGCCATGCAAAAAATGTTCTCAGGAAGAATTGATAACTTTCTCACCAAGCTCACTAAAACAAAGACCCCCAAAACAAAACAAAACAAAAACAGTGACACAAAATACCAATGCAAGAAATTGAGGAGGGGTCATCATTGCTGATCCCATAAATATTAAAAGAATAGAGAAGAAATAGTAGGAAAAACTCTATGCCTACAAGCTCAATAACTTGCATAAAATAGACCAATTCCATAAAAGACACAACTACCAAAATCACACAAGGAGGAATGCGACTGGTATAGTTCTACATCTATTAAATAAATTGAATCAATGACTAATAGTCTGGCAAAATCATAGCAAGAGGTCCAGATAGTTACACTTGTGAATTCTACCAAACACACAAGGGAGAATGAGACCAAGTCTCCATAATCTCCCCCAGTAACTGGACTCAGAACACTCCCCAGTTCCTTCCAATAGGCTAGTATTACCCTAACAAGATAAAGACATTGAAAGAAAACTACAGAGCATTATCTCCTGTGAATATAGGTGCAAGATTCCTCAACAAAATATTAGCCAATCAAATCTAAAGAAAGGAATTATTCACCACAACCAGGTCAGGGGTGGTTTGCAAACTGGTCCCCCATAAGCAAGAGCAAGGTGATACCAAAGACAGAGGCAGACCACTCCAGGTGGGTAGGTAACGGTTTTAAAAAGCAAGGGAATTTACAATGTTTGTCTTCAGCAGCTGGGCACATGCTTTCTGCATTCTATAATTAAAGATCATTTCACATGCTTTATCCAATTAAAAAGTCATATACATGAGACACTATATTGAGGTAAATCTAATTGATATTAAAAATCAAGTCACTTTCATACTTGGCCACTTAATAGATCATTAATAATAAACTAAAATAAAAGTAATGCAGTATCTTTATTGTTAACAAACATATAAGATATTTGATGCATTAAGAACTTAAGCCTTGGGCCACACATTTAGAAACAGTCACCTTGTGCTTGAACTTTGCAACTGGGGACTTTCATCCTACAATCTTGGCAGTAACATAATTCCGGAGAAACTGAAACACTACACAAGGAAATTCGGTGGTAGGGTTAATGCGTGAGGCATGAGGTTGAGGGGAAAAACTAGCACACTACAAATAAACACACAATCCAGTGTCTCAAAAAATATGCAGACCCATATAGGGAACTGATGCTAAGTTATATTGTTATGTATTTAGGGTTCCTTCTAACTACTTACCAGGATTTTTTTTAAAGTCAAGAACCTGGACTAGGTTAATTTACATCTATTAGAACTAACGGTTTATGAGTAGGGAGCCCAGGGGGTCATTACCACCAGGGTTGGTAACTAGATCCATAATAAAAGGAAAACATTTCCAAGTTTGAATTTCAAAAGTTTCTGTTCTTGGACTTGACAGTCCTGTCTGCAATTTGCTGAAAGTTATACTGTTTTCCCCAGATCATTACAACAATGTGGTAATATTTTAAACCTATTTTTTAATTTAGACAGAGACATTTTAAAAAACTAAATACATAAGCACGCAGGGTCATCTATGTGACGTTCAGACAATTTTAACATAGATGCACACATATAGGCATATTCACTCTGGCACACAGAAAATTGTAGTTAATAACATGTATTGCATTTTCAGATACATAGTTGTTTTAGTCAATCCAGACACTTTCCTCTTATCCAACCAAACATTTCCCAAGCTCATTAACACATCACTATATATATAATTACAATTTCACTTGGCACAGCGTTTTCTTGTTGATTGCAGGGTGGAGAATAGCTCCCTTTGGTGCCTTTCTCTCTCATCTGGAGCAAAGAAGCTAACTGCTGTGACCACTTATGAGAAAAACTTGGCACACAGAAGGCCCCAGATGGAGAGCTTTCCAATGTGTTTCCAGAGGCAGCCACTGTGTCTCTGATTGACTTCCGAGCTGGCTCTTCGGAAGACCCCTTGAACTTCTCTAGTGTTGACGCTTAGAGCAGCTGTGGGTTTCCTTGTTGGATTAAGTTCAAATAACCTGCATTCACAAGTAGATTACCTTCCTGTGTTTTATGGATGAAAAGCTTATACATTCCTGAAATTTTGAGCGATGGTTGATGAATAAATATGACAGTATGTAATATGATCAGATTAACAGCCACAGTGTTAAAATGATCATTCCTCTTCAAACCCCAGAAACAAACTGTCAAATGACATGCATCACTGCACTGTAGACTGTTATTGATGGGGTTTTTTTTATGTTATAATCACTGGATTGGGAAAAGTTAAAATTGGAAGTTTGATTTTGTAAACAGAGACTTTATAGCACATCCGCACCCATACTTGTTGATCCAGTGTAAAGAGTGAGTGATTCCTAAAAAGGTGGCTTGATTGTTGTAGTAGATGCTTCCCTCTGCAGTTTACAATTTAAGGGTTATCTTTCTTGGCTAGAAAGAATAAAATATGTAGGGAAAAGTAGACCTAAATGTCAAAAACAGGCACCATTGAAAGCATAAAGCAAACATTTGTCTTGAGGATTCCTCAGTAATGAGCACACTGAATCTCTTCAGAGATGTATCAGACTCCAAAGCTCCAAATGTCAGCACTCACCACGGGACTGACCATGGACAAACTTATTCCTGGGCTGTCCCTCTAAATGTTACAGTTAGCTTTTAGCCTTGGTTATGTAAATGTAAACGCTCATTGTTCAGAACCACTTTGACCATGCTTTTCTTCCCACTACTAAGCTCTGTTGTTTAGGGTGCACAAACTGCCAGCACAGTCTACAAAATGTCTAGTATTTTCACTGAAACTAGAGTATCTTCCAAGCACAGAGCTGGGCGTTTGTAGCTTCTGCAACTCTTTCCTTCTCAACATCAGAACCAGACACTTGATCATGCATTCCTACTAAGGTCTCGATTCTTTTGTAGTTAAAATACCTGACTAAGTGCAATGGGTTTGTATGCAATACTGTTTTCACTCACTTATTGCACCAGTTTTCATTATTATGACAAAGTTATAACATTCTTTATTAATTTTAAACACAACATAAGTAACACTTGTACTATGACATCAACTTTACTACTTTGATCATTAGTAAATAGTGATTATTATTTATTGAGAATGAAGGAAGTTTACTTCTAGATAATAACTCATGTTTAAAAAATTGACTGCCTGATATAGTATGTGCCTTGAAATAAAAGAAATTATTGAAACATTTAAGAGGGGATTCAATTTGGATTGTGCTTTGAACAATGGGAGAAGACAATTAATATTAATAACTTTTATCTGTAGTTTATTATATAAAACACATAAAAAGAACATAAGGTAATTACTAGAGTTTTCATTTTCCAAATGAGAACTAAGACTCAGAAACATTTAATAATGTATCAAAAAGAACACAAAAAGATTGAGTTTTCATCTAAATTGGTTCCTAACCATTTTTTTTTTTTCCATTCTACCGCATAGGAAAATTATGATAAACAGATGATCCTTCCAGAGAAACAGAACTGAACGTTATGGAACTGGCCTAAGTTGAGCTGAGTGTGCACTTATACTAATACAGTGGACCCTTTAAATTATGGAGTTTCACTTATATGTGAATTTCTTGAAATAAATATGTATAGGACTGTAAGTGTATTTTCTCTTTCTTATAATTTTCTCAATGTTTTCTTTTTTCTAGATTACTTTATTGTGAGAATACAGCAGTAAATATATATAACATACAAAAATAATATTAACTGTTTTTGTTTTTGGTAAGGCTTCCCAGTCAACAGTTGGTTATTAGCAGTTAAGTTTGGGGGAAGTTAAAAGTTATAAATGGATTTTTCACTGCACCCCTGTGTTTTGCAACTGTCAACTATAATGAACAAACTGTTCATCTAGATATATCGAGAGGCTTTTCCTAAGACAGGCCCAAACTAGTGTTGGAGTCAGGACTAAACTTAAGTCTTTTGCTTCCTGGTTAGTTCATCTCCCTCTCAACACCCTGTAGAATGATGTCAGCAAAACTATAGACAGGGAATGTTTAGGAAAAATAGATGTATGCTAAGAGCATTCACAACTCTCTCCTAGGTGTTGATTATTAGGAATTCCTGAAATTGGCCTTATAAATTCCTGGACAAATATCACTAACATGAGACAAAGGAGGGAGAGTGGTGGCACTCCATACACGTACATTGTGTGGGCAGGAAACAGAGCCTGAAGGGTACTTCCTTTATACAGCTGATCAGAGGAGCAACGGCTGTAGAGAAATCACGAAGCAGCAGCTAAAATCTTGAAATACAGCAGAGGAAAGTGCATGAGACCTGAATATTTTGAAGACCTGCTGGCAGAGGTCACCTAGGAGAGTCTCCGTTTAAGGGCTGTTCATTCGGTATGTTAACTCTTGCCTATGGAGTGGTGACTTGTTACCTGTCCTGTACCATAGGGAACACAAAGACATAAACTATAGTCTCAGCCCTAGGAAAGACCTTAGGACTGAGCTGGAGGGATATGCTGTTAACACACCTAAACACAAGATTTGTGCTTGGAAAAGAATAACCATCTTGCTCAAAATGTTTAGTGCTAATTTTTTTATAATGGAACTATTTCCATTAAGGGCAATATATTACATTTAAAAGAGCATATAATGTAATTTGAATACTTTTTTTTTAATAAACTAACACATTTGCAAAACCTTGCATTCTGATTTTGAGTTTGGAATAATCTTCAGTTCAATACATTTTTTTCCCCCAGTTTGGATTTGAATAGATTTCAATCTTTAAGATCAGCGACAACTGTAGAGAGATGGATAACGAGTCAGTGCAAGTTCGTTTTCCCTTCCCTACCTGCCGAAGGGTTTACACTCTGTAGCTCTATTCTCTGTTTAGATCCTTAGGCCCTTTTTATTTCTGTAGGTGGGGCCGAAGGATCGTCACGTTCTTTGCTTATTTTATTTCATAGGCAACTCTGTGGTGGAGAGATAGTGGGGCTGTGTCCAGTCTTTATTGAATGACAACTTCATTCCACTCCCTGTCAGGGAGATTTATATCACCTTACTGACCTGATGCTTTTAATGGAGCGTATTTTTTGGAACATGAGTCTGAGATCTTTTTGGCAGCAGCTAGTAGTCTCTTCCTTCTCATTTGACTATTGCCTCCCAGATTAATTATGAGAATGACCAAAATAAGAAACCCTTCATAGTATGATATTCAGGGTGCCAGGGCATGGATATGATTGTTTATTAGGAAAAAGAGCATTCTAAAAATTCTAACTTAAAGATAAATATATGAGGAATATGTAAGTGTAATCAAACACAATCATGCAATATTTTCAATATTACTGTTTATCTGCTCTAATTCCCTTTCTAAGTTAACCTCAGGCTTATATTTTATTTATTTATTTATTTTTTATTCTATTCAATATTGTGCAGAGTCCTTTCCTATTACTCTTTTAGCTACAATGACAAGGAGTTATTTACATATTCTAGCCATGTTCTTTTTCTGGATGCCTAAATCTCTTGGATTATAGTCAAAAGAAACAAACAAGGAAACAAATACCTTTAGATCAGGTAGATTCATATCCAGTGCTTCCTACTTCTGAATGAAATAGAGCACATTTAAATAAACAGCTTGGAGAATTTCATCTACCACCTTGACACCATGGGCTGTCACATTGACATACTGCATTCACATTGAGATTCATTGCCATTCATCCTGAAAGAAGGAAAGAATGACTAGAGTTGACTTACTGTAAATTTCAAGCTTCACAAAAGCTTTCCGGGCAGTAATGCTTCACAAAGACAAATCACCTGACAACCATTTTGTTTTTATAAATAAACATTAAAAAGTTTAGTAATTGGTAGAGAATGCAATTTTAAAACAATTATGAATACCAACTATATTTCATCATTTGATTTACTATCCTGTGATATTCATATTAATAATTGTGACTTCCCACTAATAGGAAAATTCAGCTTCTAAAAAAGTTTATGAGAGGAAATTTATGTGAAATAATGGCCGCCTTCCTTTTTGTTTTGTTTTTTGAGCCATAAAGCTTGAGATATTTATAGGTGTCTGATATGAGTCTAGAAGCTACCCTGGAAATCTGGCAGAATCATAAAAATATCAATATCAGGTGTCCTTAAAGTAAAGCCAACTGTTTGTGAATTTTAGCTTTATTGAATTTTCAGCATTTTAATGGAGTAAAACAGACTTGATTAGTTTTTATCACCTTGACATTTACTTTCAATCAACAGAAGACCAGGGGCCTAGGATCCAGCATAGAGTTATTTGAGTCATTTAAATCAGATTCCAACCAATGTCTTGGAGGTACGATATAAAAGGTCAGCAACTGGGTAGAATTCAAGAATAAAGGCGTCCTGACCTCACCTGAGTATAAACAATTTCATGATATGTGTTTTGGAGGTTTGAATTCATTTCTTTTGCATTTCATTTTCAGTTTAAAAGCAAACCAATAAGGGTCTCCTTAGGATTCCAACAATTAAGAGTACCATATTTTAAAAGTCAAAGGAGGTGAGAAACTGGCATGGGTAGAGGGAGCCTAAATGACGGAAACACAGAACTTAAGAATTTTGCCCAAACTGTTGGTCTATGTAATTTTATGAAATCTCATTCCCCTTCTAAATGGTACTCAAAAGGCAAACTCTGTGTTCAATTTGGTAAATCATTTTCTCTAGTGTGTTTAGCATGATAATAGACAATCTCAGAGATTAATTGCAGTTTTTTGATTATTTGATTCTAACTGGAGATGGTGTATGAGCACATCAAATTTTATAACCACTTTTTGTAGCTGTTGCCCTTGCTTTGAACTTGGACCTTTTCAATAAGTAGATGTGGGTGGAGGTGGGTTATAAACTATGTCCCAAGACACTTGATTTTAAATATAGTTTGTGTGATTATGGATTGGATTCAACTTTATACTTTTGTGAACATTAATTTTATTTGTATTGCAATAAGCTTTATTGATTTACTAGGAAGGTAATTATGGTTGCTGTAGAATTGTTCAGTGGTATAAACACCTCATGTGTGAGGTTTTTATTGTTGTTTTGAGATGAAATAGTTTGTGAGTGGTTACATACACAGACACTGTAACTACAAGGATAAAATGCAATAGTCATACTGGGAAAACTTGTCTATATGACACTTAGTCAATACAAATTATAGATGCACATAAGGTGTTAAGCAATGCCCCACATTTATATTCTTTTTAGCTTTGTACTTCAAATCTACATTTTTAACTCAAGGCAGTTTTACCTAATAGGTAGATAATTCTCTTTCTTAGAGAGTTAGGCAGATAGAAACATATCAATTTGAGCCACAGGTAGGATGAGTCTTACTGGAAGTCTAGCCCAGTCTTAAGGTCAACCCATTTTGGATTGAGATGTCCACCTTCAGCCTAACTTCCTAACAAAGGAAAGAGAAAACAAACGAACTAGTCTGTGTAGGTGGAGAGCATCGCTTGGAGGCTCTTTGCCTCTTGTATTCTAGACATGGTAAGGAGCAAGAAAATATTACCAATAGGCAATATAAGGAAAAAAGAGATGCACAGATGATATAGGTATTGTAGTTACAGGAAAGAATTTTTAAATGACCATAACTAATATGTTTTAAAAAAAACGTAAAAGAAGAGGGATAGAAATATGAAATAATGACAAATTTTAATAGGCAGTTAGAACCTGTATTAAAGAATAAAATAAAAATTCTAGATTTAAAAAATAAAGTATATAAAATTTGGAACTTGATAACTTAAGCAATAGATTGGCTATAAAATAAAAAGTTTAGTGAACTGGAAAATGTCAGTAGAAAAAAGCCTAAAAGGGAAGCCATAGGGGGGAAAATAGCTAACAAAAAATAGGTAAGAAAACTCAGGGCATGCTACAAAATGCTAAAAAGCATCTGTCCTAAAGCTCTACAAAGGGAAGGAAGATGTTGATAAATTCACTTTTGTCCTATTATCTTTGAGGATCCTGTGAAGCTTCAGAAGAGAGCTGCCCCGGTGCAGGCATCATACTAAACTAATATAAATGAGTGAGTAGAGGTATAACATCCTTGACAAAAAATGCCTGAGCAGGGAAACAAAACGCATCTTATATATTGGAAAGACACCCATCTAGCAGGCTAAAGACCTAGTTGTCAATTCATTGGGTCCTCATCAGATTATTTTAGGCTCTGAATCCTCTCAGAGTATTTTCTGAAGGCTGTAGAGGAATGAAAAACAGTGAGAAGTCCAGGAACACATTTCGTGCTGGTTGTTCAAGGAACATCACCTTGGAAATCTAACGGTCATTTTTTAGTTTGAAGAATGGGGTCCCTTTGGGGTAATAAAAGGTGTCCAGTGATCTGGATTTACAGAAACTGCAGAGTCAGGGATGCACAGTATCGCCACAATGCAACACTCTACTGTTTAAATCTGTACTCTGAAGGGGGAAAATGCTTAGAGAAGGGAGAAAAAAAAGCAAAATATGTATTTTCAAGATCCACTTGGCATTAGTAGTTATAGTTCATAAAATTATATTGCTGCCCATTGAAATGTCAAGCAGTCCTGCTAATGGTGTGATACGATTATAAATGAGAAACTGTTTTAGTAAATATTGCATCCTTCTTAAGTCAAGTAATAAATTAATTTCTTCTCGCCGGAAGCCCCTGGAACAGTAAAAAATTACTAATTCTACCTACATATATGTCAGCATTAGGACTCCATAAAATCATGTGTCTGCTTCAGAGGCACTAATAACTCCAGAAAAACAGCAATGGCAACAAAAATAGGAATCACGATGCCTCACACAGGTACTAAAACATTTATGGGAGTCCTTCCACTTATTTTTATCAGCGAGAGCATTTGACAATAAAACCATCAAAATGCCAAAGAAAGGATCCTACATAAATCTTTTAGACAGGGACCACCAGAAGGACAATTAGGAAATAAAAACTTACCATAGAAGTGATCCCAGTTTCATCTATGGCATAGCCCCTGGATCACAGGAAAAGGTCAGTTTCATGTAGAATTGGGCAATTAACTCTAATATTTATATTTGGCATTTGCTGCGAGAGTGCATTTAAATATAGTTTGTAATCATGTAAATGTATAGGTACAGTCCTTAGTGTTTACCTCTCAATAATACAGAATTGTTGACTTAAGTCCCTGGTCTTTTCCATTGTGCCGAGTAGTGACTGGACAGAAATTTTGTGTAAAACACAAGTCTAAGTTATCCTAATAACAATGAAAGAACAATGGCTGGGTGTTTATCATATTGAGGCTAAAAATCATGAAAGCACAGTGCCCATCCTCACTAAAAGACAGTGGCCAGGTCACTTAAAGTGAAAGAGATGTGTGTATAAGGAACCGATCGCAGAGACGTCCAGCAGGAACACACAACTAAGAAAGTGGGAAACTTGTTAAAGGCATCCACTAAACGAGTCCTTCTGACTATAATAATTTTTGTTATTTAAGTTTTATTTAAAACTTTAAATAGAAAGCAGCTTGTCTAAAGCTCTAATGGGTAAAATAAATCAAAGCTAAACTCTTCTAGTTGGTGGGGGAGGGGTATTTGGGGAAAAAAAAAACCTCTCCACTGGCAAAAAGAGGGGCTGATAAATAAAATACCCAGTTTACATGAGGATTGAATAAGGCACCGGTAATGGAGGGGAGACGTCAGAAGCTGTGAAACTTCCTGGGTGGCAGTCAAATTATTCCTCTTTTTACCTCAGTGCCTTCACGACCCGTAAAAGATTTAGCACTAAAAGATCTGGATCATAGTATTTATTTCTCCAAAGTGTTTCAACAACTCCCTGTAACCTGCAGAACAAAGTCCAAGTGCCCCAGCATACTGTGGCTCCTACAAACTTACTTGAAAAAAATTTTCAGCATCATTTCATCATATATTTTTCCATATGCTTCACATCAGAAATAGAGCGCCAGACTTGCTTTCCTAGATGTGCTTCCCTATAGCTAACCAATGCTGGATATTCAACCTCTCCTCGTTTGCAAAACTCTTCTCGATGCTCCCAAACTTAACGTTGAGGGTGTTTCTCTGTAGTCAAAGAAAAGCTCATGTAAACATCATTTCAGAATGTCTTTCTTCAACAAAGAGTGATTTGTAGTTTTCCACACTATTTGTTCCCAGAAACATAAAAGCAGGTTCTTGCTTACACTCATCTGGTGCTGCTCACAGCACATTACCGCTGGGCTTTTCCACGGAATGGGCATTTGCAGAGGGTGTTTGGATCGGCAAATAAACGAAAGGACTATTTCTGATTTTATTTAGTATTTGGGGTAAGTAGACACTGCCACACATGGATTATAGGACCATTTTGTTTTCAGAGTTGTAGATGGCTTAAATCAGAGTTTTGCAAAAATCAGGTCTCCAGTTATGTAGAAATAGTATCAAGTGTGCTGTGCATGTGTGTGTGTATGTGTGTGTGGTGTGCATTATATATATATATATATGTGTGTGTGTGTGTGTGTATACATATATATATATGAGAGAAAGAGAGAGAGAGAGAGACTGAGAGAGAAGAGTAGCATTTCCAGGTGGTCTTCCTATGGCCATTAGTAAGAACATTGAAATTCCCCTTCATTCTATCAGCCTTTCCCCCAATTATTATTTTATTTCATATTTTTCCTTCTTTATATAATAAAATTATTTCACAAAATCACAATAGAAATTTTTGAGAGCCAGTTGGCAAACCTACATTGAAAATCTGCTCTAGGAACATGGGGCTACTTTGATACATTCAGGACATATATAATCTCCCATTGACCTCTAAAGTACACACTAGGTTCGATTTGTAAACTCTCTGACTTTAGTTGGGTCAGAAGGGTAGAGACTGATGCTCTTTCATCTTACTTTTATCCTGAAGACTTTAGAAAGAGGAAGGAAATGTCATAAGTAAAGCTGGTTTGGAAAGATATCCAAAGTAATTTTTCTGCCTCTAAAGTGGCAGATGGTTGAGATAAATGTACCACCTTTGAAGCACTTATCTAAGGCAAGCAGGAACCCCGCACGCAGCCTGCTCTGCACTTTCTGTTTGTAGTGGGATGGAGGAGCTGGGATGCTCCGGGGTTGCGGCAGACGGTACGAGAGGTGGTGATCTCTGCCATTTCCCTTAGAATCCACAGCTTTTTCTCCCCTTTTATTCAGTGGCATGATGGGTCAGCAAGCCTCATACCTGGACTTTGAGCTGAACCCTTCGGGTTCATATATTGCATGATTTCCATGTCATTAATTTCAAAAAAGTAATAATAAGTCTCCATCACTGAACCAGCTAGCTCAGAATTTTCTCTAAGGGCTCCTGAGATTCTACACTTTAAATTAGAAGGAAAAAGTTCTAAAATTTATTGTGAGCATTACCTGTGGCAGGCATAGTGGTGAATATAATATAATATAATATAATATAATATAATATAATATAATATAATATAATATAATATAATATAATATAATATAATATAATATAATATAATATAATATAATATAATATAATATAATATAATATAATATAATATAATATAATATATAATATAATATAATATAATATATATGTGTGTGTATATATATATATGTATATACATAGATATATAGATATAAATGATGATATACATATAGATAATGATGATATAGATATATAGATGATGATAGAGATTAGAGATAGAGAGAGATAGAGATAGAGATAGAGATAGAGATGATATAGATATAGATATAGATGATATAGATATAGATGATATAGATAGATATAGATATAGATGATATAGATATAGATGATATAGATAGATATAGATATAGATGATATAGATAGATATAGATATAGATGATATAGATATGGATATATAGATATAGATATATAAAATCTTATTTAATATTAAGGGGAGGAATGAGGTAAAATATTTGAATTAATCTTATTTTATAGGTGAAAATTATTTACATTAAGTAAATTAAGAAATATATCCAAAATGACATACTTAGAAGGGACTCAAATCAGAATACTTATCCATGTCCATGTGGCTTTAATCGGTGACACAAATGTCCGTGACTCTTTAGTATTGAAATTTCTCTCTATTATTTGGAAATTTCCAAAACATCTAGAAGCACTTCAGAGCAAATAGTTAAAGCTTTGTGAAAACATTTTCCAAGTCCATGAAGATGTCTTTAAACTATTTTAAGGAAAACTGAATGACTCAATGACTATCATTGTGTATTATTTCATGAGCCTGTATTTAGCAATTAAAAATAAAAGTAATACATAATTTATATTGACTTCTACAAAATATAGGAGTGCAGAGGAAAAACAGACAAGTGAGAAAGTTAAAAACAATAACAATTACAACTGCCAAAGTTAAATTCTCTTATAATATTTTGGTTTCTGATTACATATATTTACAAAGTATGTATTTACATATGTAGATGTATATAGATATACACAAATATAATATGGTTGTAACAACCTAAACAGATTCTTTTTTTAATACTTATTGTTGAAAGTATTACAAACGTCCACCTTTTCCCCCACATTGGCCCCCTCCACCCCACTCCTGCCCCCTCCCCAGGCCTTCCCGTGTCCATGGGTTATGCATATATGTATATAAATTCTTTGGTTAATCTCTTCTATAGACTTTTTCTTAGCAATATTTTGAAGATATTCTCATGATTATAAATATTACAACATTTTACAGCTTAAAATTATTTTATTGCATAGTTATTCTACTACTTGCATAACAAACCAGAATCAGTCAGTGTTCAACCAGAAGAACAAAACTAATAGAGGATATTTATTAGCAGATTTGTTGCAAGGAATTGGATTACAGGATTATGGGAGCTGGCAAGACAAGTCTGAAACCCAAAGGGCAAATGGTCAGGAGAGCAGGTTGGAACTCAGGCATGAACTGAAGCTGTTATCCAAAGGAAGAATTTATTTTACCTCAAGAAAACTTAAGTCCTACTGTTAAAGTCTTTTCCTTGATTGAATCATGCTCAGGATAATCTCCCTCATATAATAAAGTAAAATATATATGGACTTTTATCACATCTACAAAACATCTTGACAGCAACACCTTGCTTGGTGTTTGATTGACTGAGAGCACTACAAGCTAGCCAACTGACACACAAAACTGGCCATTACAAAGCCCTTGGTTGGTAACTTTCTAGGTTTATGTATCTTTTCATGTCTTTGAACATACGTCTATTGAGCAAATTATTTTCTTGTGACAAACAACAAAAGATGTTTCTATATTACATTTTAACACATATCTTTAATTTAGAATATTTGTGCCAATTTTCAACAGAAATGTATGAGAATTCTTGTCCTACACACTTTACACAGTGTTAACATTCTTGAAACATTTGCAAAATTTTGATGTCCACAATTCCTGAAGCTGCATTTACTAACCAGTAAGAAAAAAAAAATACATATTCTTGGATTTTTTATAGCGATAGCAAGAATCTCTTTTTCCTAGGATAGAATGAATCTATATCTATAGCCCATTTAAGTAGATTCACTAGAAGAATAAAATTCACTGTATAAATGTTCCCTTAACATCATGTTCTTATAATTGTATATTATTTTCTTTTCTTACTTAAAGCCAAAAAATGTATTATATATCATATAATTACTATAACTGCTTTCTCAGGTTAAAAAGATGTGATAATTAATTTCTTAGTATTACCATTCTAGAAAGGAAATGCATAGCTTAGGATCTTGGTTCCATCACTCTAATAACACATTTCTAGAATATTTATTCTTTACTAATTCAAAAGAACAAGGATTTCTCACTTGTAAATGGAGACAATGTTTTCTTTCTAAGAGGGTTATAGTAAGAATTAAATGAAATGATACCTGCAGAGAGCTTGGCATAATTTTTGGTGCCCAGCAAATTCTCAATTCATAGTAGCTGTCCTTGCCACCACCTTAAAAAGTAAGACAGTCTGATGTGATTCCCCGTCCCCACCCCACACTATTTATCAGGTTTTATTCTTATGTCAAATTTTACCTCTGTAACTTGGGGTGAATTACTTAGCCTCACCGAGACTTCTTTTCTTACCTATAAAACAGGAACTAAGGTAGCGTTTATCACACAGTGTTAGGGCAGTTCCATAAGTGAGGAAATTTCACAAGGGCGTGAGAAATCACAAATGTCTGTAAAGTTACGTTAATTACAGAATGTTGCTTCAATAGTCGCCTTTCTTTTTATCATATGAAACAAACTCCTTGTTTTGCATCGTTTCATAGGGCAATTTCAGCTTTTTCTAAAACAGAATCTCTTTTCTAAATTCAAATTAAGTAATTCATCTATTGACCCAGTTTAAATAAATAGGGTTAAATTCAGCCCTTTTATTTGCCTACCTAAAAAGAATAAAGAAGGCTATAAGGCTTTCCAAAGCCCATGAGTGCTCTGAGCATATGGGGGGGAGGGGGTTGCTTTGCTTGCATTCGTCCTTCATCATCGCATCAGCTGTCACACTCCAGGGTAGCAAGACACGATGGCCTCCAGGCACTTGGGGAACAATTGTCATGCCCTATTAACAAACATAAAGAGAACAGTATGTTTTCCTCTATTATCCAGTGCTGTACTTTACGCTGCTGCCTCTCTAGCCCTTTGTGGTCCTGCAACAGCAGGCAGAGGGACAGTGATAGATGGAAGGCGACTTCAAGCCTCACACTGAACTCTAGCAATAGCCACATGTTGCACAGGGTGAAAAGATCACTTCTCTTTGCTCTCTGTACCCCATAGACTTTTGTGGGAAAACACCGATGAATGTGCTCAGAAGTTGTTTGATTTTGTTTTAAAATCTCCTCGAGTGAAAAATCTAAAAATACACCTTGCAGGCTGGTAACAGTTTGGCAGAGCTGTTTCTTATGACATGTAAACATTGAACTTCAGCTAAAATGGAATGTGGCTCCACATGCCGCATGAGTTTTGATCATTGATATTTTTTATGATGTTGTTATGAAAAGCTTGAGAAATTAAAGTGTAAATGAATAATGATTAATTACAAGCCAACCAAAATAATAATTATCTGCAGAGATGCATAGCCTGTTATCAAAAAGCAAATAGTCATTTGCCAAGATGCCTATCAAATTCCCGAGAATAATTATAATTTGAGACAAGGGAAAAACCAGAATTTACACAACTGTCCAAGAAATGTTTGAAAGTAAGGAATATAATGTGATAAATATAATAAAACATAACATATGATATATTATTACATTAATTCTGATTAGTTAAATATGAGGAAATCATTCCAAGTTTGAGGAGAAAATATGATTAAAGTTATAATTCACATTGCATGCACACTTAAATACGCATACTATTTCACCTATACTTAAATTATTTCTACATGGGTCCTGTTATTACAAGTGATGGAACCTTTGATTATAAAATGAGTGAAGTTGGAACAATCTTGAAAACTTGTGGGTTTTTTTTTTTACATGAAATAATCTCATCTTGTATTCCCTTTTTTCTTTTTCCCACAGACATGTCTCTCCTTCCTTGCTCTTTATATTATTGATCTTACTTCTTCCAGGGTTCATTTGCTGTTTCCCACAACACAGAGATGTCCCCAAAATCATAGATACATGACTTAATTGTGTTGAAATCTCCTAAAGGGCTATTGACTCCATTTTTCTTCCTGTCCTTTCTCAATATCTGATACATTTTTAGACAGGGAGCTGGTTATTTCATCCTGGCTGATGACGATGTCCGTTAGCTTTCAGGTGGATGGTTTGACATCCTTCAGCCAAACTCATATTTTTACACATGGACATGAGTTCAGTCTTCAACTAAGGAGTCACTGAATAAATAGTTTTGGTTGGACAGCCCCTTGCTTTGTAATTGCCTTGGAACAGAGTCCCATGTAACAGATGTTCTACATCCAGTCAATATGAACGATGCTCGATCTGCACTTACTCTGTTGATTGGTTCTTTTGGCAACTTGCAGCAAAAACAATTTGGCTTCAAGTCCTTAATGCTAATATTGAATTCAAGATTTCTACACAAAATCCCCAAGTCAAAACAGAATGAAAAACCTGATGCAATCAAACTGCTAACTGGAACAAAGGATTTTCTTTTTTCATTTGGTCACATGACTAGGATCAATTCCTCACAACTATAGACCCAAACTGGAATTCCAATTGGTGGGCTTCCTCCTGGGATGCTTCTCTACAGTGAGTCTTTCATGCATTAATAGAGTAGGCAGAAAATTCATACCTGCACACAGAGGGAGACTGAGAGAGAACAGGGCCATCTGATTTCTTCTAAATAAGACTTAGTGCAAAAATGCCAACTTTAAGATCTCTGTTCTATGTTCCTGCTCTATGTAGGTGTATACAAATGAATGCCCCAGTGCTCATAAAGCAAGTTTGCTTCTTAATGTTAGGTCATAACTAATTTATTTGTGGAATTATTATTCATGAAGCCAGTAATATGTGTATATTTAAATCAGAACTGACCACTTGGATTAATGAACTTGCTCACAGTGATAAACACCAGCAAATACTGAGTTAAGAATCATCATTCTAATGAGCCTAAACAATAACCGGCATTAGTTGATTCACTTGCAAAAATACCGATAATATTTCTAAACTCTTTTTGTACTTTAACTCATTTAACACTCATCAGGGTCCCAAGTTATGTTATTATTATGTCCAAGTTACAGATGAGAGAAACGAAGCAAAAATAAAGTAAATAACTTGCCCATGTTTAGGCAATAACAAGTTAGTGAAACTCGAAATCTGAACTTCAGAGTGAAATCTTAATATCTGAGTTACGTTCCTTCTCATAGAGTTATACACAGGACTTTTAACACAGCAATAATATAAGAAACAAAAAGTTGAAAAATAAATGGAATGAGTAAATTGTTCACACGGAGACATTAATAATTGCACACACACACACACACACAGAGGACACTATATGCCAATTGGTGGGGTTGTTTAAATGAACATTCACTTTGCTAATTTCTCAGTGACATTTTATAAATATTGAACGCTTTTCGTTTATACACAATCTATGCAAGTTTCCTATACCTATAGGAACACTGTTACTCTCTGTAAGACAGTTCCATTTCATGCAGCTTTCACAGTTCTTTATCTCCCTCTTAGTGCCGCTAGATTAATTCACCAGTTTCCATTATTTTAGCATATACTGCCCAAGACTTCTGGAAATGAAATTACTGTGAATCTCCCCAGACCTAAGAAATCATCAGATATTTTAACAAACATGACTATCAGCAAGAACAAGACATCCAACAACAACAAAAGCCTTTTTTTAAAAGCTTGCACACGTTGTTAATACCTGAGAGGAAAATATGGTGTTTTGCTAACATCTTCTCTATAAACTGAATTCAAACCCAGCTTGCCATTCCTAGAACAGAAATCAGATGCAGTATTCTGTTCCAGCTGGACTTTATCACCACGGTGGAACCAAAGCAGTTATCTCCAGAGTGCCTGAAGATATCTCAATCTCCATATAAATCAACAATTATTTTACCCAACAGTAACTATATTTCACATACCTACTGAATGGCAGGCATCGTGTTAAGCATCTGGGATATCAGCTTAAATAATATATAGTATCAGCCCTCAATGGATACTTAGTCTATTGAGCAAGATCGGACAAAAATACAGGGCAATAAAATGTGATGTGTTCATGCTAGACCACTGAATGACATGCTATGGGAAGAAATAAGAGGATCGTGTGAACCAGAATTTGATTCAAGGGTCAGGATTAGATTTCTAGAGGAATGTTAAATACCCATATTGTTGCAAATGGTGAGATTTCATTCTTTTTTGTGGCTGAGTAGTATTCCATTGTATATATATATCACATCTCCTTTATCCATTTATTCATTCATGAGCATTTAGGTTGTTTTCATAGCTTGGCTATTGTAAACAATGCTGCAACAAACACAGACGTACATATATCTGTTCAAGTTAGTGGTTTCATTTCCTTCAGATGAACACCCAGAAGTGGAATTGCTGGATCATGTGGTAGTTCTAGTTTATTTTTATTTTTTTATAAATGCCATCCTGTTTTCCATAGTGGCTGCACCAACTTATATTCCCACCAACAGTGCACAAAGATTCCGTTTTCTCCACAGGCTAGTCACAAGGGATTTGTGAGGCTTTTCTGTAAAATATGTATTTACTGAGGGAGAGCATATGTATTTGGTGCTAGATGGTGCTTAGGGGAAAAAAAAGAGAGAGAGAGAGAAAGGAGAAAAGTAATTGAAGACAGATGGTGAGTATTTCCCTTGTCCAGACCAGACACAAAGCCTCATTTCTATGTAATTAAAAATTCCAAGTTCTGGTGCATGTGGCTCTGAAAATCCTCATTAATTCGCCACGAAATCCTTTAAAGATTCAAGTGCTTTTTCAACTGACAAATGACAGAGAATTAAGTAGGTTTTTATTTTTGCATATAGCTAAGTATTTTTTAGTAATCATCTACTAAGTAAATTATTCAAGCCCACGAAAATTTAATACTCCTGAATTACAGATATATTATTGGAAGTATCGAGGCTCTAGTGCAGCAATTTATTAAGTCAGCACATATTTACACAGATGGCTGGTGATTATGTTACACAAAAATGATTTCTTAGTAATGCACTATTGGTGATATCTTGACATGGTTTTGATTTCCACTTGCTGACCTTTTAATTCTTTAATTATAAATCATTATCTGTTTAATATGTGGGGGATTGTCTGCATAGCCCTAGAGCATGTACATATTTGCATATTTGTGGTCTATAATTTTCCAGTAGCTAGGCTTAAAGACATTTATGTGCTGTAGTTAAAACATGAATCATCCATATCTCTTTTGCTAAAGAAAATGGATATTCCTCCAAATATTGCTTATAGAGTATGATACTTCATTGGTGATCTCCTGTATGCATATGGGTAAAATGCATATGAAAAACTACAAAATAACCTCAAGGTAAGTGTAATTAAATTACTCCCTTATTTTCAAATTGGCAGGGCATTATGTTATAAACTAAGGGATATAAATTCATGGCATATATATATATATATATTTTTAAATATATCTTTATTGATTTCAGAGAGGGGAAGGGAGGGGGAGAGAGAGCGATAGAAACATCAATGATAAGAGAGTCATTGATCTGCTGCAGCTCACAACTGGGGCATGTGCCCTGACCAGGAATTGAACCCTGATCGCCTGGATCCTAGGCCGATGCTCAACTGCTGAGCCACGCCCAGCTGGGCATGGCATATTTTTAAAAAATAAATTCATATATATTTTGTATTCACTGTCTATTGTTGCATAACAAATTAACTACAAATTAGTGGCTTAAACAATAATATTTATTACCTCTTGCTATCTGTGGATGGACCTTGACATGGACACAGTGGGGGTGGCTTGTCTCTGCTCTGTGATGTCTGGGATCTCAGCTGGAACACTGGAAGTTTGGAGAATAGAAATTATCTGGAGTCTTGACTAAGGCTGCAAAATCCACTTCCAAGTGGGCTCACCACATGATTGGCAGGTTGGTTCCTTTCTCCGTGGACTTGATGTGGGAACCTTTCCACAGAGCTACAACATACGTGACTCACAACACAGGCTGGCTTCTCTGTAGAGCTGTCCAAGAGGGGAAGGTGAAAGCAGCAGTTCCTTTTGTGAACTAGCCTCAGAAATCGTATGCTGTCCATTGCTCAATGTCTTACTCACTAGAAGGAGCCAATGCAATGTAATGGGTCTTACACTAATGGGTGGGCAATTAGGTTCTGCAATATTGTAATTTATAACAAGAAATATATGTTTTTTCTCTGTCCTAGTCTCTGGCGGAGCTCCTAAAACCCTTGGCAATGAAGTGAAGAAAGGACAAAGCTGTCTTTTGTTATGCTAACGAGGTGACTTTTGGACTGCACCTTAAGATGGGGAATTGTTGCCAAATAAGCCAACCTTGAAGAGAGACGTTGAGCTTTCAGTGCTTCCCTACTTCCAGGGCCAGGAGAGGGGCTGAAGATGGAATCAATTGCCAATGGCCAATTTGACCCCTTGCTCCCCTAGAATTTTGATACTCAAAATCTGGCATCTCTAAAGGTCAGTCCTGAGACTTATAAACCTGATACTTTCTTATAGTATTTTATTTTAGCAAACTTTCAGCTGGCAAATGTCCTCAGGAAACAAGGGAGAGCAAATGTCAATCTCTCACATTGTCTCTTTTGAATTGTGCCTGCATTAATTCCTCTCCAAAGATTTCAGACAGTTGTTGGGTATATTTTGTTTAAATTTATGGTTATTTTTGGCAGAAGGATTAATCAATGCAAACTATTTTATCATGGTTGTCTTCCTCTTTTACTCTTCTTGGCAATTTTGTGGAAAATTACTATTGTTTGATAGAGTTCACAAATGAAATCATCTGAGTGTGGAGATATCTTTGTCGAAATAATTTTATCCTGAAATTTCATTTCTTTGATAGATACAGGAACATTCATATTTTCTTTTTTTCTTTGTGTTTTTTTAGTGCATTTTTTCAAAGAATTGATTAATTTCATGTCAAATATTATGTCATAAAGTCTTCAAAATAGTCTCTTTCAATATCTGCAGGTTTGTTAATTGTCATTTTCAGAATTTTAAATAGGAAATGCTATTCCATTTTTCAAAATTCAAAACATGTCAAAGCAATCTTTCTTTTATCTTTGCCCTTTAACAATCCAGTTTTTTTTTCCCCTGAAATTGATAGGATTCTATACATTCTATTGTATACCTTACTTTTGTTAATATTTTTCTTCAAGGATTTCTATAATAGGACACAAAAAGATTCCTCATTCTTTTATTTGGCTATGTAGGGTTAATTAATTTGTGATATGTGATAATTAATTTGCACATCTCCTATAGATGAACATCTTAAGGCTTGTTACTAAGCTATGCTGAATTGAATAACATTTATTATGTGTAGTTCCACACATACATGAACACATACTTAGGGTTAACTTTCTATAAACATAATTGCTTAGTCAAAAGTTATGTGCATTTGTAATTTTGAGAATTATCTCCAGATTTCTTTCTTTAGAGATTTATCCTAATTTATGCTTCTATTAACAATGTATGAGAACTGCTTTCTTCAAATTTTGTCAACACAATATAAATAATAGTTTGGAAAAATAAGTATTCTTGATTTAATTTTGATTTCTCTTTATGCTTTTAAATGCACAATTGATTTTTCCCCCTATGTTTAAAAAGTGCTTCTATTTTCTATTTTTAAGTGCCTATACCCTTTTCTGTCCTTTATTGAACTTTTGGTTGATTCTGAAATAATTAATAGCTGGGTGCTCTTTATATATTAGAGACATTTTCTTTTGGTCTAGGATGTAAGTTACAAATATTTCACTCTGATATTTGGCATGCTTTTGGCTTTGCTTGTGGTGACATTTTGCAATATATATTTTTATTGAATTTGTATATAGTAAAAGTGTTAGCGATAAGTTCATTTTAATTGCTATAAAATATTCCATTGTATGAAATATACTACATCTCTAAAATACTTATAAATTTAAGTTTTTGAGAATGTTTGAAAGTTTTCTTCTTAAAGCTAATATAAATAATGCTTCTCTGGAGATTCTTGTACATGTCTCTTGGTGAACAAGTGTACACTCTTCTGTTGAGAGCTAGAAGTATATTTGCCGGTATTTTCATGTTCAGTTGCAGTTAATAAGGCGAAGTTGAGTTTCAAAGAGAGAAACAATTGTTTCACTTAATATGATTAAACATTGAATTTGTGCCTTGCTTCTGTTTGTGCTGGAGCACCTCTCTATGGTCATCATATTTCTTAGGATGTCTCCATCATTGTTTATAACCCTTAGTGTCTTTTCTACTTTACTTTCTTTCCTGTGACAATTTTCTTTTTTTCACATCTTTTCTGTAGCTTGACAACATAGGAACACAGGCCTGGTATCCTTCTGATACATTTCCATCTTTTATGAAAGCTCTTGATGTCTGGTATGTATTTTTAGTATTTCATAGAAGTTTCTTCTCCATCCCATCCCTTCTTCCTCACCTCCCCTTCTTCTATGACATTCATGGCAAAGCACTTAGGTAAAACCATTTTTTCTGGGCATTTTTTTTACCTGACATTTCTTTTTTTATATCTCATCTATTTTATGACTCATAATGTCTTCATCTGATCTTTTGCTGCTCCTTTCCAACTTTATGTTTCTGAACGGTATTTGTTCTTCCTGGATCAGCTATTTAAAACCAATTCCTGTAGAGAAAGGAACGGGGAGCCTGTTCACATCTTGCAGGGACTGCAGATGACTCAGGGTAAGACTGTTACTCAAGGTGAGACTGTTAGACTTTACTTCCACCAGCCAATGAAAACAACCAACAGGAGCTCATCCAAGATACAAGATACAACCATAGCTCCTCGCCACTCCAGGGACATATAGCTTATTGAAAATATGGTTTATCTTTGTGATTCTTTCATTAGGCCTCCTTCCAACGAGTCTTGCAACTTAATCTAGTGTAGGGAAGATTCTTAATGCCAGCACAATCACTTGTCTCTATTATTTCAAACAAAGGATTTAGTTTTTTATTAACTCAAATGTATTTGCCACCTCTAACAAACAGGCTCTCAGCTATCCATGAAATCCATAATCGTAGCATTTCTCTCTTGCTTTGCTTCAGCTTGCATAGACCACTGCCCAGCCCCCACTCCTCCATGCAGATTTCCACTCATGCTGGAATCAGTGGTTTCACTGTCCCTTAATATTTTCGTGTCTCTCTCTCTCTTTCCTCTTTTTGCTTCAGGAGGTTTTTGAGGGAAATAATCAGAAAATGTTATTTTTTTACTTTGTCGTCTTCCAAGTGGATGTCTCTGTTTGTCTTTTAACTCCACCATTCTTTATGTTTTATTTGTAGCCTACTTAGCACTCTACATTACACATTGCAGTGTTTTCCTGCTCTTAGTTTTTGTCTTACAATGTAAGCATCTGAAGGCAGGTGTTTGTTTGTTTTTAAACTCATCTACATACTGTGAAGTACTTATCATAGTGTCTTAGACACAGAGGGTGTAAATATTGGAACATGCAATAAATGGTGGTTGAGAAGACAGATGATCTAGTTCTATGAATAAAGACTTTTTTCTTTAGTTCAGTTTTGGGAAACCCAAAGGAAGAAGACTGATTACAAAATGCCATAGTCTTAAGTTTCTTCTGTTATCCAGGGTGAGATTTATAGAGAGGGTATAACTTAGGTTAAAATTAATGAAAAGGAGAAATGAAATTCAAATTAACTGAACTGAATATTATGTACTATATCTAATCTTGTTGAAAAACTGAAATGGAACTAAAAGGATCAGAATTAATCTGACTTCTGATCTGTGCTGAATTCAATTCCATTCAGTTCACAGGAAAAAACAGGTATTTCACTCATCAAAAAAAAATGAGATAAATGTTAAGTTTAATTGACTGGTTTGGATTATTATCATTATTATGCTTTGACTCAATTGAATTCCATTTAAAAAGTGTAATAGAATGATGTGGACTATGTAAGTGAGGGCTGGGGTGTTCGGAACTGAACGTTATAAAATGAACCTGGTCTTGGGCGATATGGTGGGTTTTTTATTGAATTCAAAAAGATTTCTTATCTAGATAGAATTGAATATAAAGCCTTTTTCTTAGAGAATAATGCTGAAAAATACATCTAAACAAAAAATTAAGCAAATTAAACATTTTTAGGAGAAATAATTGCCCTTACACTATTTTTACTTTACTTTTTGTCTTGTTCAACTCAACATATTTGCTTTTTCTTTTTAAGGTACATTTTCTCATTGACTATTCTGGTATCGTTAACCTTCATGAATGCATATTACTTCCAAACGTCCAGGTTGCCTGTTTATAAGAGAAACCTACATTTTTATTTCTCATGAATCCCCTCTCTCTCAAATAGAACATTACACTAATTCTGTTAGGAAACTACCAGCCTACTGTAATAAAAATAACTAACAATTTTTCAAAAGCACTTATAGGCAATATTTATGGACTACCCATGGATGTTTTAATAAAACTTTATTTTACAAAAGCAAATGGTGAGTCAGATTTGGCTTATGTCAGAGTTTTCTAATTCCTGTTAGAGCTGTTTAAAAATAAATAAATAAACAGAGAGGTTGAGTAGCATCTTCACTAAACTTGTAATCCGGTTTTTATTGAAAAGGATCATCAAAGTAGGAATCTTAAGGCAAGGTGGTTTTCTTTAAGCTTTTTTTCAGACAGATATTTTAGTTTTCTTTACTACGATCCACATTAATGTTTCTCTATATAGCGGTACAGCATTTAAGCGTAGAGCACAGAAGAATTTTATACCCTAAAATATCCCACTTAATGTGAATAGTTTGTGACTTTTCCCATACATCCTCTGCAACTATTCTAGAATTATTTTTTAAATCCTTAACTTCAATCAACAAGATACAATAGAATAATTAACAGTAAAAGATTTCATGGGCCTTGTTTCTTCCCAATAAAAGAAAGACATTACCAGTACTCATTTCTACTGTTTAATTACAGGAGACACTTCTCATAAGCACCCCAAACTACATGTTACTTACAATACTAAGTGACTGATTTTCAAATGTGTAAAATTCTCCATTCTAATTAATAAAACTTCTATGTAAACAATGTACATTTAATTTAACAGGCAAAAGTCTAATAGAGTTGTTAAGAGATCTTACTGATAAGTTAATTTTACATATGTTTTGTAGATTTTTAAAAATTGAGCATTTTTATTAATGGGAATAGCCAAGTACTTCAAACAAATGATTAAGTTTAAAATGTTTATTTCAGGTTTATTTCAACAAAACCTTTGAGAACTGCTATGAATTTGAAGGTAAGAGTGTGAGGTTGCAACCTTCTCTAATGAATTCTACTTTCAAGATGAGTGGGTGGCCCATGCACATGGTTGACCATTTATTTTCTGTGCCTGCCTCCATCTACCTCAAATTTATATCATTTATTTTTTTTTTTTCAAACAGTATGCTTCTCTTAGGTTTTGTCCTATATATTTCAAAAATAAATAACAAGGTGGGATCATGGCTCCTGTGAAACAGAGGGTTTCAATCAACCTGTCCAAATCAATGAACACTTTCTTTGCTTGAAATACTGCCAGGACCAGATCAAATCTCAATTTCAGTGTATTTCAAAAGATAGCATAGGGTGATGGTTTATTCCAGAATTCTGTTGTGACAAATACTGGTAGGAATATTAAACAAATCCCTGCAAGGGCATTGAATTATTTTAGTGATTAATGATGAACAGTGCAAAATATTTTTTCACTGAATGATCTTGGCACTCAAATGTTGTGCAGTGAATCAGATTGGCTCTGTTTGGTAGCTGTTTTACACATGCAGTTTTAAGGTGAGCTTCTTACTTAATAAAAGATTCATTGTCTTAAAATGTATAAAGGTGAATTACAGAATAAGAGTTTGGTAAAATGGAACTAGTTTAGGGTTTTGATCTTTGCAACAACCTCTGTACAATAGTTTCCTAGAAGTAGGAAATAGACAATCTTAGTTGAATTTGTACTTAGGAGTATTTATAGTTAGAATATTTAAATGGCTTATTTAAAGTCAAAAATAAACATGTGTCAAAATGAAGATTACTGCTGAGATTGCCAATCATCTGCTATTTTGTCTGAGACAGCTGAAAATACAGAACTAGAACAAAACGATAAAAGGGATCCATGTTGCAGCGGGTGCTGCCACTCAGCTTTGCCTCCCACATCTGCACAAAGATAATCTTGACCATATGAACTATGGACTAGCCTGGAAATATAAACTGGGTATTACAGCCAATTAACTGCATGGTAGGCAATGTCATTCATATATATCTGGTGTTCATGATAATGAAAGTGAGCTCACCTCTGATTAAGAAACACTGAGGTCTGATCAGAATCAGTTCCACCAATTCTCTGCTCTCTGACTGGCCAAAATGTCTCTGAGTATCAGTATCAGAGTTTATACGACAATCAAGACAGGCACTATATTTGTAACTGATAACAGAATAATCATTCTTAGGAAGTCATTACCACCATGAAGTCGATGATGTATGAAGATAATTAAACATTTGAAATATACCTCTCATAGCCAAGGGAGTCTTTTACATGGCTCTTCGAATATTATTCAACCTTTCGATGGTAAAGCATGACCTAATGTACTAGAGTGAAGCTTGTTTCACATTTGCAACAATTTCCCTATAAGATTTAGGAGTAGTTTACTTTCTTTTCCACCAGACCATATGCTTCTTAAGGAATCATGTCTAATTTCTTTCCTACCACATTACCCTTCATTAGTACACTAATGGGAACATAAAAGCCCTTAATAAACTTATTTTGACTGACTAGCAGTGCTTACTATAGATCCAAGGCCACCTAAGTCTCACTCAAAATAATCAAAACACCAAATCTACCTATCATTTCACCAAATCTTTGGAAAGTATACATACAATTTTGTTCCCTCCCTCCCCCCACCCGTGATAGAAATATCAAAGAATTTATTAGTTCAGACTCCTTAGAATCAGAGCCTCCATATATTAGAGATCAGTTCAACACTTCCATGATATATTGTGAAGGTGATATTAATACTTACTGACTTTTAAAGAGCTGTGCAAACCCTCATTAATTTTTCTGGAGAGTTCTAAGTTTAACAGTGCCAAAATTATGTATTTATAAATTATTTTCTTTCAATGTGTTATTTTCCTTATTTTTCTGACTTTTAAATTTATAAATAGCTGTTTCATAAAGCATATTACAAAGCCTGAAAATGAATATTTGATGTTGTGAAGTCTTATTATTGCCAAGAGAGTCATTTTATCTAGATTTTACTGATGATATTAAAAAATAAATATGACCATAAAGTCTTACAGTTGGCAGAGAATAGAAGCATATATTTCTAAATCTCTTATTCCTGAACATTAACTCTTAGAATCCATGCCCTTTAAATTCAATATATTCTCCTCTCCTTTTTAAAAGAGCCTAGATAGCTCTCTCAGCAGTTCCATTTCACCCATGTGATTGACCACTTTGTACTTTTTATCCTGGACTGACTTGGGTTCAGAGTCTTTTATTTAGTTTGAGTTTCCAAAATTAAGAATTGGTTATTCTGGAAACTAATCATAGCACATCAGACTTGCCAATTAGGCAATTGTACTTACCTACTATAAAATGTTAATAAACAAAACTTCACTTAAAGCCTAAGCACTATGCTGCACACACAAAACTAATAAAAAACAACAACCATTGAATGTAAACTATAATTGAAAAATAATTTAATTAAAAATAAATAAATAAATGAAGTGAAGTAGGCAGGCCAGAAGGGGGGAGCTCTCATGCCTTATGTTGATTGCAAATCACAACAAAGGAAAAACTGTAATAGCTCTTCCCAACTTCCTCTCTCCTCTATAAAAGAGCTTCCTCTTCTTTGTTCTAGCAGAAGTGCATGTGGCTCACCATGGTTGCATAAACCAAATTGCAGAGATCCATGGTCTCCAAATTCAAAATATAGATTAATAGCTCAAAATAGCATGGGTCAGCTTCATTGCCTAGTCCTTCAGGCAGGCAGCGTAGGTCATTGGATATTCCGTTCTTTGTTTTCAAGGGAGTGTGCTAGCAAAGAAAAATTTGGAAGCTAGCATGTGAAGAAGGAAGTTGTTGAGGTACTAACAAGATGCTCACAGACCTTTCACTCTAGGGAGGAAAATGAGATTCTTGGAAAAGCTGCCTATTTTTATTAGAAATAGTTCTGCAAATCTTGGTTTGCTTCTTCTTGGGTAGGTGACCATTGAAGAATTATTCATTCTTCATTCTGGCACCAGCTGTTGGCAAGTCTTATTTAGTTATTTGCTTCATGTTGGTGGGTGGGAAGGTCTATCAGAACTTCAGTCATCCACTTAAAAACCTTATTTCAGGAATGAATAAACTCATTGTTAAGGCCACAAAAAGTATCTCTGCACACTGAAGACCTAGGCTCTCCTCCTGACTTAATTATACTCTAGCTATCTGATCTTTGCAAGTCTTTCAACCAAAGTGTCTAATTTCCCATATAATTATCAATTTATAACGTCTACCAAATCTGAGATTAAAATGATATCATATTATATAAATAACAGTATTTTTAAAGGCATTGCTCCACTGTTAAATATTTTACTACTATAGTATATTAAAATTACTCTAATTTTATAGAATAATAAAAAAACAAAGTGACCCAATTTCAGTGTCCCAGAATAAGTTTACTCAGTCAAAGGCAAAAACCAAACTAACGTAAGATGGTATTATATTGAAAATACTCATACCCTTCCGTGATTGATGAACAAATACAAAATTTTCGTAATTCCTAAAGGTCACTGTCGTGGCTAGCAACATTACTGACATTGGAAGAAAGCTGTAGAGGAATTAAGGGTCATTGCCAGGGATGGCCACAAACATAACCTAAGTTTCTCAAGGTGGAATTGAATTTTGATGAAGAGAATAGATGTCCTCCAGTGTAACTTACACATCCTCTGCAACGTGCCCTGAGCTTACACAAAAGATTTTAGGTTAGAACTTACTTGATGCTGTGTCATTGCCAGTCATGAAGAATACTGAGATTCTCACCTACCAAAATGTACAAGATGGTTTTAAAATTATATTTTGATACAGCATAACTCAGGAATAGACTCAAGTTCCTATAAACTTGAACTATTATCAATTGCTGATAATGAAGGTAACATTTTTAGCAAGAGATCCAAACCTTTCTATTAGTCAACACATTCTTCCATTGAGAAGTAGTCATTAGAGGTAAAAATACAATCAGACATTTGTTTGTTAGGCATAGATTCAGAGATGCGGTGGAATTTGAGCATGAGTAGCAGTGACGTGTAAATTAAATACTTAAATAATATTAGGCAATGATATAAGAATATTTTTACATATATTCATGTATGTAAAAATCTACTTGTATAGGTCTGTTCTAGTGATGCAGAGGATTCTTGTTTTCCAGTTTCTGGACAATATTTCATGGACCTGTGATCTCTGGATAGGTGAGGTACTGCTATAACAGGATATTTTATTTAAAGATAGCTGGTTACTTTCCAGGAAGTTATGATGGAGAAAACTAATAAATTGCTGTGTAGAGTACTAAAATATCCCAGTACGACTTTCTAAATAGTTTTCCTCTAAATTGCCAGAAGGGGATTACTTGCAAAGCTGGATAAAATCAGCTGGCAGTGACTTTCCAACAGTTTACTGACAGTGGCCATTACAAAGGAGCCTCAACCATCAGTAAGCTAAGCTCATTACATTTCCTCTTCTACCACCTTTGAATTGATCCTGAGGCACTGCTTATTTTCTGGACAACTTTGCCAATACAGTTTAGCTACATGTGAGGCCTGCCCGTCAGCTTCCCAGCTGTTTTGCTAACAGTTTGGAGAGTAATTACTCCCCAGAGGTTAGGCATGCCTTGTGCAATACCTGCTGAGCAATCTGACCAGAAATGCTCCTAGATCCAAGCCTGGTCTCCTGCCAACCCAAACAGTAGGAGGATTCTTAGATCCCAAAATATTTTAGGTGTGCAAAGCCAAGCAAGATCTTCTGGATGCTTTCCTCTGATTTTAGGCTTCAAAAGAAATGGATGCCTTTCACATCATAACTGAAAAGTACCACGTAACTTTTTTTTTTTTTCCTATGTAATGCAAGCTTCTGGAGATAAGGGATTTCAAGTTGCAGCAATCCTGTTGCATTAAATTGGGCCATTATGCCCAATAGGATACAATTGATCGCACCACACAGTGAATGAAGGTCATCATCCACTTGCTAATGTTATGGGTCATCTAATGTGTGCTGACCTGACCTTTCACATGTATTAACTAAATTAAACCTCACAACAAACCTGTGAGGTGGTATTATTATTTTTCCCGTATTATGTAGATAAGAAACTGAAGTTTAAAAAGCTTAAGTGATTTGTCTATGTTCAAATGGCAAGTAAAGAATAAAGTCAAAATGCTAACCCATGCAGTCTTATTCCAGAGTTTGAGTAATGCTCACAATACTACATAATAAATATCTGTGCTTGTGTGTGTGTGTGTGTGTGTGTGAGAGAGGTGGGGGGAGAAAGAGAAAGAGGGAGAGAGAGACTGTTGGCATTGAAAACATTAATCAGAAAGTTTCAGAGTATTTACTGCTCTCATAGTGTTAATTTATCATCTTTTCATCCTCATAAATTGAAAAGAATTCACTGTATTCCTTCTTGCATGTTACTTTCTGCCTGACACTAACAATTACAATGCAACTCATAAGAATAATGAATCGCTACATGGAAAATTTATCATAATATGTGAATTAGAAAGTGTAAGCTATATAGTTTTAATACAGTGTCTGTCCCATAGGTTGATGCAAAATAGAGAGTCAAGTAAATGTAACAAATTAAAATAAATCATTAAATGAGAATCAAGGAGTAAAATACAATCTTCCATTTTTTTTTTAGCAGAGTGCTTTGTACCATAAATTCAATTAGTGTGAACTAAAAGAGAGATTAATCAAGTTCTATGAGCTTCAGGTGTTGCAACAATGACTGAAGTGGGGGAAAAATAATGTTCTCAAGAAAACACACCTCCTCCTTAATAATGTTCCAGACAAATTGCTTACTGTGTTTGGACTGACCAGTGCTCTTTTTCAATTACTTTCCTATTCTCAGACAGTTCCACAATCACATACACGTGCATGCACGGCCATGCACACACACACTCACAGCCACATTTGTCAGATGTCATTACTCAATTAAATATTTCATAATAAAAAAAAACACGGTCTATAGGGGGATCTACTCTTATAGAAAGCCAAGAAGTAAAAACAAATTGGACTATACACATGTAGAGAGAAAGGGAGTACATTTAGTGTACTTTGGAGGAGAGGGTAAAGTTACTGAATAAAGTGCATGGAGTCATAAAAGTACTCAGACTCAGTTTCCAATTAACACGATGGAAGAAAATAAAAATTTAAAGATGCATAAATAAAAGTCATAGTGTAATGCTTGAATAAAATACAAGTAAAACAGATATTTCTTGTTGGGTGGTGAGAATGAAATTCAGAATTTGAGATACACCAAGAAATTTAGAAAGCAAATATTCACTGCGATCTTGGCTAATGTTTTCTTTTGTGCACAGATTTATCATAATGACCCGCCAGTTTCTCTGACTGAGTTGTATAGCCAAATCTAAGAATTTACTTGAGAGTCCTCTCTCTTAAATTTATTGAGTGTTGGGGGCATGTAGGTGTCCCAAATCTAAAAGATATACTATGAACCTAAGGTCAAGAGCAAAGCTAAACTAAGATTTCAATTAAAATGTATTATTATCATACTCTAGCCCCTAAACTGAATAAGAATGTTGGCATATCCCTGACAAGACAGTAGCTGCTTAATATTTGTTATTTGAATGAATTAACACTTTCTCAAACACTTTCTTACAGAATGTATCTTTTCTTACATTGTGTAGCTCAACATTCTTAATGTAGAAAATGTTATCTCCTGGAAATTATGCTTATAAAATTTGATTATTGAGTACATCAAAGCTATGCAATACATAATCTGTGATTTTAATGCATTCACAGTTCATCAAATTTTCTATCTTTTCATTTTCATGAATGGAAGGAATTTATTATTTTAGCCATTTTAGTTCCAAACTGCATTTGCCCTTCTTGATGAAGCACAGATTGAAATTCATAAAGATAAAGATTGTATTTACTTTTTAAGGTGATTAGTTAGTAGTTACACAGAAAACTTGCCTTCGGAACATCCACATAAGTATTCAAGATGAAAACCAAAAAACCATTTCGTTGAAGGTCCAGTTAAAGATGGTCTGAAGAGATATCCCCGGCATAATGTTTTTGCTCTCAGGTTCACCCCACAGAACCACAGGATTTTAAGGCTTTAACTCTGTCCATGCCCTTTTCCAATTGTTGTGAACATTATGTCAATAATAAAATAAACAAGTCCTACCTGAAGATCAGGTGAAATATGGTGTTAAGCAGACCCAAAGGAGGTGGTCTCAGGCTTCATGGGGTTTCAAGCTTATAAACTGGGCCTGTAAATGTAAGACCAGGAGGTGGGACCAGAGAAAGGATCTAAGATAGCTGATCGTATGAAAAACTCACAGAAAAGAAGAGCAAATGTGAATACCAACCTGAAGTTAACAGTGAAGACCAGAAATAAGTTAATGCTATGGGCTCTGTGTGGGTGGGAGAGCCCAATTGTAGAAAACAAGTGTATTTTATTGTTAATTCCCAAGGAAATTATTTTAACCTTTTCATGTCGTTATCACGTGTGACATTATCTCTTATAAATGTTACAACCTTGTTTGTTATCATCATTTGTAAACTCAAGCAATAATTCACATTCTCATTGGAGAATTAAGTCAGATAATACATGAAAAATGCCCAACGCATTTTCTAATTTAAAGCAAGCATGTATATTTGTTAGCAACCATTATTACTATACAATAAATTTATTTCAGAATGTGTCTGATTATTAAAAAAACTGTCATCCACAGGAAGCACTCTCTTATAAAAGTATACCCTTTTTTCTAACAAAAATTGACAGGATGTGTTAAATCAAAGCGTTTCCCACAGGATTATAAAACATCTAAATTGGTCTCCTTCCACATCAGAAATCTCCCTTCCTGCTCACTTTCATTCCTTGAAACGTAGTCAAACCATTTGCAATTCCATCCCCTCACTTTGTTTTATTTGACCAATTCCAGTGTTGATCACAGTGTTTAGATGATTGTCTCAGTTTTCTTCCTTTGTCACTGACATAGATGTCACTTCAGTGCGTTTCCACCATTACCCGTTGCTTACTGAATCTCTTCGTGCTGGTAGAGTTTGTCCCCCTTTGTGGGTTCAAAGCACTCTCATTCTATCTGATACCTCCCTCATTTTCTGCTCAACGCTTATTTACCTGAGTCTTCTTTTCTCCTTTTGAACTTGAGTCTCCCTCCTCCCCCCCGCAACATACCCCTTTTAGCCTTTTTCTTATGTTTTGCAAAAGTTAGTGTTCAAAACAGTTTGTTGAGACTAACTTGACCATAGCACTTACTGTGCAGCAAATAAAATCGAGAGCAAAGTTTCAAGATTGCTCTGTTTTTAGTAATCTTGTAGAGCCTTGGAGATGCTCAAGCAATATTTTCACATAGGCACAGATTTTTATAAAGTATGAAAAACAAATGTTTTCAGGTCTAACAACACTATTGTGTCATTCCAATGTCCCCATCATTGATACTTCTTGACAAGCATGGTGTTCAAGCGGAACACATTATCATGGCTGTGGTGAGAAAAGAGTAGAGAAAATTATTACTCTACTCTGGATGTACTGTTTCTGGTTTTGTGGTCAAAATTGGATTTTAATTTTATCATTGTTTTTTAATAATTCCTCCTTCTTGTGTTCTAATGACAGAGAAAGCTTTCTCACAATTTCTCCATCAGATATTACTTGATAATGTAGGTTTTACCCTTTTATGATTGGTTCAAAGAACAGAGAATGGTTTCAACCATAAAAGCAAATATATTATAATTGTGATTCATATGCTATAAATCACTTAACTCATGAATCATTAACTTGCTAACTGAACTGCATCATGAAATATATTTTTCTGCAATGAAGTTGAAAAATTTTACTTATGCATTAATCAGATGCTAAATTAAATGTAAAGGAAAACTAATCTCTGATAGCATTTAAGGATAAGCCAACTGATGTTAAAATGAGAAAATTATTTCAATATACAGTTCTATGAATATTTCTAGAAATACTTTATGATTCTCAAGCATTGGGGTGCATATAAGTTTCAAGGGCAAGTTTTAAAAATCCAAATTCCAGGGCTCAATATTGAGATTTTTTTTTACACAGGTGGTCTGAAGAAAGAGCGAGACACATAGATTCTTTATTAAAAAAACAACAGATAATCAAATGTGCTATCATTTTGAGAACAACTTATATTGTATGTCCTCCATGTTTTTCATAATTTTTCAGGAAAAATAATACATAGTTTTTATGAGAGATGAAGCTTTTATTGTTTTCTCATGTACCCAATGAAATGGAAGCCAGAGAAGCAGTACACCAGGGCCTTCACAGTAGCTCAGTAAATGATTCATTTGAATAAACCTGACTCCCAGGCTCAGTCTTACATGCTTTAGGACCCTCCCCCTTTTTCCTTCTGTATGCTTTGTGGAGTTGAATAAAAACAAGAGTTGTCTTTCTTCTCACTTTTACATAGCCCTCGCCCCCTTGGGTTTGGAGGAACACGTGCTCCTTCTAAGTTCTACAGAATCTAAAGGTCTACCGAAGTCAACAAATTGCCAAAAAATACTAAGGACAAAGATGTGGGGTCTTTTCCCCCATTCTTCAGGTGCAGGTCAGTAGGGAAAGTCAGACTAACTTATTTTATTTACAGATCTATATTCTCCGGTACCTACCCCTCTTCTCTTCACTGAAGCAGTCACGACACGTTTTTTGCCCCAACCCTGTCACTTTCCAACACTATTTTTAAAACATTCTCATTCCACTCCTTCCTGAATGCTCTGCTCTTCTGAAGCTCATGCCCTCACTCATTCTCCACGGGGACGTCCTGGAGACCATTAGCTTTCACTCACTAGAAGTGTTGCTACTGAACTCCCACTGTTCCTGTTTACTCCAGTTCTGCCCTCAACCCGGCTGGGCTCCAAGCCCGCCTGACTAGCTTATCTAGAACCACATCTAGTCACAGCTTTGATCTTCACCCCACTCCATTCCACATGCATATTTCTACTCTGAGGTTCTGAGAGGTGTCGTCGCCTGAGATGCTATCCCTGTGGAATTCTGATGTCTTTCTTTCTATACAGAAGTGCTTATACTGACAATTCTCTTGATGTTAATTGTTTTAAAGATCAAAATATATAAAATAATTACAAAATTTGAGGAATATAAATAAAACAGATAAAGGTGAGTTAGGCTGCAAGAAGATTGAAGTATAATATATCACGAAACAAGAATTTTAAATAAACCCAAATAATAAATACTTATTCAATACTATTGACTTCAAAGAATATTCTTGTATTATTTTAATCCTTATAAAATTAGTAACATTTTAGTTTTGTGGTAAAACTTGGAATATGCTACGTGCATTGAAAAGAATATATATCTTGTGCTCATTCACTATAAATATCTAGTAATTCCAAACATACTATAATGGATGTCCTCAAAGGTAGAATCACACAATTTTTTAAAAATTCTAAATAAAAGATCCCCTCCTTTGAGGGTTTTTTTCTCAGGTTTGCTTAAATGCCTGTATGACTGGATTGAAAATCAAGAGCTCTTGTTTTCCCAAAAAAGTAGCAAAACGTCTATTAGATCATAATTCTTCACAGTCAAGGGTAGAAATAAAAAAGGGATAATCTTGAAGTCATATAGTTATAGCACTTCATAATTATTAAGCAGTTATTATCTTCTGAGCACTATCCTGATTCTTTTATATGCATTAACTTAATTTTCTCAAACCTCCAATTACCTAGTCAATATTTTCACATAAATGTCTCAATGGTATTTCAACCTTTATATACTTGAACTGAAGTGTTTGAATTATATCACCAAACCTTTCTCCCTCATCCCCCAATTCCTGTATCATTAAATGACAGCACAACTCACCAAGCACTTATGGCATCACTCTAAAAGTCAATAGCCCTCTCTCAGTAAATATCAGAATAAGTAGAAATTTTAAATTTCAGTAAGGATATAAATGGTTTGAGCTTCAGTGTCACCAGCTGAACTAATTCACAAATTAAACACGCAATTGTTCAATGCAGCAACAAGCATATATCTCACGGGAGTTTTGCTGAGCAAATGCAGCTTTACACAAAGATTACTTACTGGGTGATTACTATTTTCAGAAGTTCTAGAACAGACAAGATTAACCTACTGTGATGGAAATTAGAACAGTGGTTGTTTCCCCGCAGGGGCTGTATTGACTGGAAAGGGTGACAAGAAAACATTCTGAGTTAAAAGAACAAGTTCTACATCTAGGTTGCCTGGTGCAATTCACAGCTATGTATAATTTTTAAAACTCAATTTTACTGCGCATTTAAGAATAGGACTATGTAAGATGGAAGTATCTTTGCACAAAGAAGTCTTGAGGTGTACTTCTATTTTACTACTTCTTATAAACTTGTTCATGTAATTGGACAATAAAAACACATGAAAGCCCTGGCCAGGTAGCTCATTTGGTTAGAACATTGTCCCAATACACCAAGGTTTGGGTTTCGATTCACTGGTCAGGGCACATAAAGGAATCAACCAATGAATGCATAAATGAGTGGAACAACAAATTGATCTTTCTCTCTCTCTCTGGACCTCCTCCCTCTCTCCCTTCATCCTTCCATTCTTTCTCTAAAAGCAAACAATAAAAAAATATATTTAAATAACACATGAGATAGTACCTCTTTTCTATCAATTATTATAACTGTTTATTGAAAAATCAATATACCTCACATGGGCCAATGGAATTATATAATAAATTGGCAAATCAGACTATTTCTATAGACAGATACCCAGCCAAAAATCACTTTCCTGAAATCAATACACACTGAGGACAGCCCTGACTGATGATATCTTTTACATTTCCCCTTACTCTTGGATTTTATTCTATTTTTTAAAATCAACTAATTTATGTTTGTTTTGTTTATTGTCCATTTGCTGGAACACTTTGGAGTGAGGACTTGCAATATGTGCTCTGTTTTCCAATTTTTTACTAGAAGACCATGGTTAGCTTTTTCTAAGCTCATTTAAATGCATCTAATTATCAGTCTGTTTTTAGCTCCAAAAATGCTGTTACAGAATTAGCTATTTCTTGAAGAAAAAAAAAATTAGAATCAATATTTTAAACAAGATATGTACCTAATTTGTTATCCAAAATTACAGTATGTTTTTGACTATTCTCTTTCAGACACATGTAGCTTACAAATGGCTTCTTGGTTAAATATTTGCAATAGTACCAACAGGAAAGTGACAATGTGCTGAAGGAAATTCATAAGACTAGAATACTTTGCCTCTTTTTCAGTCTAAACTTTAAATTTGAAGTAATGGAGGAAGAAGTCAGATTATAAAATATATATGGCCTCACTTAATAGTATTTAGTTATGCAAATACAATGACTAGTGGCTAAGAAAATACAATATACAATATTTCAGTCTTTTTTAAGTGCTTAAAACTATTAATCACTACTTCTGAACCTATAATGAGGACTGAAACCACAGTTAACATAACAACTTTAACTATTTGTTTAGAAATAAGTCATTATGCTCCACACAATCTGTAATAATAAATTTCTATAATAAATCATAAATTAAATTTGATGTTTTAAGGAATCCAGTGGTAAATGTGTTGCTATTTAAATAGTTTCTTCTTTTCCTCTTATGATTATATCTCTTGCGTGAAACTGGAATTTTATTTATTGGATTTACTTAAAGGAAATAACTGCTAATAACCAACTTTAAAAAGTGTACTTTATTGTTTCCTAGACACTTGAAATTACAAGTGATGGAACTCACACAACTTAACAAAACGAAGATAAACAATCCAATTAAAAAATGGGCAAAGGACCTGAATAGACACTTCTCCAACGAGGACCTACAAATGGCTAAGAGACATATGAAAAAATCCTCAATGTCACGAAACATCAGAGAGATGCAAATGAAAACCACAATGAGGTATCACTTCACACCTGTCAGAATGGCTCCAGCAACAAATCAACGAACTACAAGAGCTGGCGAGGGTGTGGAGAAAAGGGCGTCCTAGTACACTGGTGGTGGGAATGCAGACTGGTGCAGCCACTATGGAAAGCTGTATGGAGTTTCCTCAAAAGGTTAAAAATTGACCTGCCATTTGACCCAGTGATCCCACTTCTAAGAATATATCCTAAGGAACCCGAAACACCAATCACAAAGAACTTACGCGCTGCTATACTCATAGCAGCGCAATTTGAAATAGCTAAGATCTGGAAATAGCCCAAGTGTCCATCAGTAGCTCAGTGGATAAAAAAGCTGTGGGACCTTCACACCATGGAATACTATGTAGCTATAAAAAAGGAGGATCTTTTATCCTTTGGCACAGCATGGAGGGAACTAGAAAGTATTATGCTAAGTGAACTAAGCCAGTCAAAGAAAGACAAGTATCACATGATCTCACTTATATGTGGAATATAATAAACAAAATAAACTGATGAACAAAGTGGATCCAGAGACATAGAAGCATGGAACAGACTGAGGGATCTCAGAGGGAAGGTGGGGAGGGGGTTGTGGGTGGGGAGAGATTAATCAAAGAACTTATATGTTTATAAGCATAACCCATGAACACAGACATTGGTATGGGGAAAGCCTGGGGGTGAGATGGATGTGGAGTGGAGGGGATCAGTGGGGATAAAAAGTGGACATCTGTAATATTCTCAACAAAAATATATAGAGAGAGTGAAATATATAAAAACAAAGAAAAGGAATTATGAGTTATACATGTCCTGTAGAAATGCCATCAATAAAGGCTAAAATAAGCAATTAGACGTCTACGTATCATCCCTTTGAAAGATAGGAAAAATAATCTTGTTTTCTGAATAATATAATGAGCTCTGAGAAGATTTTAATTATGTGGAATGCCAGTTAAGAAAATGGGCAAGAAATTATTTCATACAGTTTAAGTATCCAGTTTTAATTTTTTCTAAATTTTCAAGAAGAAATATCATTTATAAATAAGGACAATTCCTTTCTGTCTTTATAAAAGTTGAATTATCTGTTTTTAATGCAAGTCTAATTCCTCTTAAAGCCATGTCTATATAAGATGAGTGTATAATTAAATGGAAATTTTAAGACAGGGAGAAACCCTGCCAGGTTTTTGAACAGTTTCAGACCCTCACATGGATCGTGTTGACAGCCCCCTTTTATGGAGTAATTTTGGCATCTTGCGTGAGCTGAGAATGGCATTTGGAATGTCTATATGTGTATAAACCGGGAAGGTTCAGATTGACAACATGCTTGATGACATGTCAAGAAATATTTGCAAATATTTCCAGTGTCAGCACAATCAGATTCAAATAAGAATTTGTCTGGCACAAGACCATTTATCTGTAAACTAGTAAATAAGATGGAAGGAGAGGAAATAAATTACATGAGCTTTGTCACCCACTGCTGGTTTTCAGAGTAATCAGTAAATGCCCTGTTCTACATGATCATTTGTCATAAAAAAAAAAAAAAAAAAGAAAGAAAAAACAACAAACCAGAACATTTTATCTGTCTGTCTGTCCAGGACAAATGAGACACAGTGATTGTGCAATTAAAATATTATAAGCTATCATCTAGAATGTATTATCAGATTCTTTCTAGTGAGTTCATTATTTGTGATCCCAGCACCCATTTAGGGTGTAGGAGTGTCATTTGCTCATATTCGATTAAGTTTGCTCTGACCTAGTCCTTGACCCTAATAAGACTTCTCTTGCTTTCCTTGTTTCTTAATTAAATTGGAATTACACTTGACATTTAATGACAGATATCTGGAGAAGAGAAGATGATGTCTAAATTTTCCCATAACAGAGGACATTGAGTAGTGCCACTCAAGCATACCCAAATAAAATTTAGTACTTGGTTATTAAATATTTGTTGAATGAATAGAGTGAGAATTATATAGCTAATAATGAATTAATTTGTTTGGTTATACTTCGTTTTCTTTCATCTAAATATTAGTCATATATCCCCAAAAGCTAGCTTTGAGCACTACTATTTAGAATATATAAACTTTATTACCTTCATACTGTCAAGGTAAAAGTTTTAGAAGAAGGTTTCATTTAGATGTCTATTTCCTCTGGAATGTGTAGTAAAAAAAATAAATATCCGTTCATTCAATAACATTTATTTGGAACCCATTATGTACAAATACATGTCAGGCTAGGCTAAGGTTTGCTTTAATGACAAAATGGTACAAAATAGTGGCTTAAAGAACTTCACTACATTGCCATCCCTTTGGAGGGCAAGTGATACAAAACCCATTATCCCAAAATTCTTAAGTCACCATGGCAGAGAAAGAAGGGAGAACTGAAGAGCTGGCATCAACACTTAAATATTTTAACCCTGAAATCACTACATTAACATGTCCTGGGTAGTCTAATGGAGGAGAAGAAGCCAAAGATGAGTCCAGTTTTCCAAACCAAAATTTTAGACATATCAGTGAACCAAGCAAAGAACAGCAAAGCTAACCTGAAGCTGAGCACAGAAATATGAGGGAGCCTCCTGAGATTAAAAAGACCACCCAGCTGAGCCCCATCTGCATTGCCGATTCATGTAATCATGAACTAAGCAAATGTTGGTTTAAGCCATTAATTTGTGGGCAGTTTGTTACACAGCAATAGCTAAATGATACACAGCCAAACCCAGCTACAAAGGAACCAGTAAAAACAATACTATATTGTGCCCAGAAGACAGAGACCAAGAGATCTTTGGCAAATAGATCTACCGACTACCATGAAAAGGTTGTGCTCAGCACCTTGAGGGCCCAACAAAGTTTAAGACAGAGTTCTTAGGCCTCAGAAGTTATGTAATGTTGGGTGAGAGTCAATAATGAATAAATATGCTGCTGAACAGAAGATAATATAGTCTTATGTAGAATACCCGAACTGAACAGAAAGGTGAGTCTACATTTTAGAAAACTTTCTTTATCCATTCTTTAACAATTAATCTGCTAGCAATAAATTATTTTAGTTTTCCTTCGCTTGAGAATGTCTTGATTTTCCCTGCATTCCTGAAGGATATTATAGCCAGATATAGAATATGCAGTTGACAGTTTTTGAAAAATGTTGTGCAACTTCATTCTTCTAGTCTCTGTGGTTTCAGATGAGAAATTTGCTGTCATTCTAATTGTATGTCCCTGTAGGTAAGATGCTATTTTTCTCTGGCTGCTCTCAAGATTTTTTTATATATTTTTTTGGCCTTTAGGTATCAGAAGTTTAATTATGATGTGTGTTGGCATGAATTTCTTTGGGTTTAGCCTATTTGGGGTTCACCCAGCTTCTTGAATCTATGGAGGCTCAGCTGCCCACTTGCCTTGCAGACACCAGGGGTGAGGAAAGAGGAGAGCTTACTAGACCCAACCTGCACTGCCTTCTTCATTCTTGTTGCTGCTGGAAGGGGCAGGGGTGAATTCAGCTCACTTGTGTACCAGCTGACACTACTTTGGTGAGGACTCAAAATACTTCTGGCTTCTACCAGATGGGGAACAGAAGATCAGCACCCTGCTCTATACTCCCACTACCCCCAAAACACACTATCCTGGAAGAGAAATCAGAGCCAATGTGACTATACCAGGCAAAGGTTAGACAATCAGATCCCCACTGGCCTTTATCTATCACTTGGCAGGGGAATTGCAGTACAGCGTCTGCATTCATAGAGCTGGTGGTCTTTCATGGCCCAACTAGGTTGCAAGGGTGAGTGTAGCTTTGCCTTCGGGATTTGGCTGAAGTAGGGCAGATATTGACAAAAACATGATTGTATTGTCGTTTTTAGGCCACTCTTTTCCTGAACCTTTAGCTAGAGGGAATCAGGCTCTTCTTAGAGCTCTTTTTTGTGCTTGCCTGCTGATGGTTCCAGGTTGCAGGTTTCTGCAGCACCCTGTCCAGAATATATGGGAGCAATAAGAGAACTCACTAAAGTTTTGATTTTCAAATAATAAGGTCCCTAGGCAGGCCACCTTCTTTTTATCACGTTTCAAAGTCCTCCTATGTTTGCTTTACATGTTCAGGTTTTTTTATGTGTAACTGGAAGAGCCTGAAGGAAAGGTTTCATGGCAGGAGCGAGGAGTTGAGGATCACTGTGAACTCTTGCTGGTGAACCAGGGCAGCATGTACAGGGAGGTAGGAAGTAGTATTCTCTGAGAAGAACCTGTGCTGTGGTGTGAGTAGGTATCTAAGAGTATCCTGTGTGGAATGCTACTCCAAATATGAACAAAGGGTGGAAGGATTGAAAGTGTGGAGTTAGGGGATGGTGAATAGTCTGGGGAAGGCTGTAGCAGACACTGCGAGAACTCACTCACACCCCCTAGCTGAACTCCACATTTGATGCTGGAAGTAGCCCTCAGCCAGGGAACTTCCACACCCCGAGTTGGGATAACTGATGCAAATTTCACATTATCTCCAATGGTTTTAGAGAGAGGTCTCCAAAGGTACTGAGCTCCAGTTCCCCATAGTGTACAATGCTTATTTAATTAGAAACTTCACATAGCACTTTCTTTCACATCCAGCTTCACTTTGCATTTTCAAATATTTGTTAATATGTGCCATAACTCCATGATGCCGGGAAAACTCTACCTGTAGAACTAGTTATGCTGAAATTAAAAATGCTAGAATATCCATTATCTCTCTTGCTACACACACACACACACACACACACACACACACACACACACAATGATGGCACATATAAAAATTTAAAATTTAAAATATGTACTTGCTTTGAAACATTTCTTCATCTTTGAAATATCTGAAGGAAACTTGGTAGCTAAAATGACAGAGCTGGGAATCTCTGGCTTGAAGAATGTTTTCTTATAATCAGTCATTTGTGGTGTAAAAGTTATATGATATTTATCTGATATAGTAGGTTATTTATTACATTTCTGTATATTTCTACTGAGATTCAACTCAGATTCAACTCAGGTAGTCAGATTGCCACTCACATATTAAAACATCCCTGGGGACTCCTTCCTTTCAAATATACAAGCAACAAATAGAACAGCCTAAGATGTAATAGCCCTGTGACATAAAATCTACATTTGCATATTTATTGTTTGAGCCAGAATATAAATCTTGTTTAGCTCAAGTTAGTATCTAAATTTATTATTTTAAAATATGACGAATAAAGTTAAAGGATGGGTTGGAAGATAAACTTTACCACTTCAGGACCCCATGATAATGGGCACATCACTTCATCATTACAAGCCTCAGGTTATGCATCTTTAAAACAAGAATGGTAAATTTTTCCCAGCTGCCTCAGAGAAGTAGTACACAGAAGAAATAACACAGCATATATGAGCATAGTTTCTCAAATACAGAGTTCCTATAGAACTCATTCTTATTATCACTGATGTAAAAATTACTGTTAAGATGACTTTTGCAAAGACCAGCTAGAATATTTAAGTCATCCCTCAGGCTTACTGTTTCATATTTGAATTTGACCTAAAGTTGCTAAAGTGTTACTCATGAACTTCAAAAAAGCTCTCTTTGTGAAACTAATAGTTTGATAATTCTAACCTACAAGTCTAGAAAATGTAAATGGTAGAGTCATCAGCTATGGTATCATGCTACGGAATTCATTGAGGCTACAAATAACAGTGAAATAAACTTACATTTGTGGTAACTCATGTAATTACACATGAGAACACTTTATGATGTGTTGGTCATTCAGAAGATGAGCGAACTACTCCCTGTAATCCATTATTGAAGGTTCATTAGAAAGACCAAAGATTTGGGAATTACACTGTCTCAGTTTCAAATCCATCCTCTGTGAATTACAACCTCTGTGATCTTTAGTCACAAAATTTTCAGACTACCTAAATTTCATTGTTATTTTTTGTAAAACATGGTTGAAAAATTTTGGGTAGTGTTTGTGGCATGTAGTAACTAAAATATCATTAAACTATGTGCCTTAGCTATTTCTTGCTAAAATCTTTATAAGTTTCTTAATAGTTATCTAAACCAGTTCATTTGTATAAGCTGTACTTACATGTAAGTTTAACTAGATTAAATGTATCTAATTAATTCATACTACAAGCATTTCTTACAAAACTTACTTCTAAGTTTTCTATATGAATTCTGTCAAAATTTATGTATGTAATAATAACCCCATATTTGTACCTCTTTGAGAGTACAAATATATTTATTTTATGGCTGGGAATATATATATGTAACATATGTACACACACACATATATATATATATATATATATTTAATATATTTCATTGGTCAATGATATTTTGGAAATCTCTAAGAATTCTGACGAGGTATTGTTAGTCAGGCTTTCTTGCCTTTTTCTTATGGAAACCAGGCCTCCTAGTGATGGAAGAAAACCTTAGAAACACACAAAGACATTTAGGATAAAAAGGCATAGTCTGTTATTTGGAACAAATCTACAATTTCAGGAGAGCGAGTTTCCAGTTGACAAAATCTTCTCAACTCAACCGAGGAAAAATATGTTTCTTGCAAGCCACAGAGTCCTCAACCCAAAGCTTTTAGAGCAACTTTTGTGTCATCTGCCAAATTTAGAATTGATGGCATGGGGCCCCACATCTCACCTCTCTGCACACCTTGGCTTGATTGGGATCTGGATTTCTGCCATGCTTTTAGCAGTAGTGATTTCATTTTAGGTCCTATGAAGACTGTGAAATTAATCAGATTCTGGGAGGGAAAGTGAAATAATCAAATTAGATAATGCAAAGTCTTCTAAATGCAACTATGTTTATGTACTTCTGTATTCCTTCCACATATTTTTATTTTTACATAGGTTAGGAAGAGTTTGGTTTAACCATATGTCTAAAAGAAAGTTATAAATATTAACAGATTCAACACACAGGAAGAAGGAACTTGGTGCAATGTAAAAATTTTCATGTTTCTCACGGAAATATTTGTATCAGTACAGACAGTGAATGCATACACCCTGAGGTCAGGTGCCTTGGCCTGAAGCAAACCAGATATAAGAACAAACAGACTTTGAAGTTGCATTTTTGTATTAAAAATTCATATCCTTTTTGCATTTTACTCCATAATGTATCTTTGCTTATTTTAATATAAAAGTAGTGTTTCCCTAAATCTTAAAACAAAATTGATGCTCCAAGATTTATAATGTTTGAGTAAGTATAGTGGTGATGATTACAGATTCTGCCATAAGACTGCTTATTTCAAATGTCATCAGCATTGCCTTCTAGCTCTGCAGTTTTGGGAAAATTGTTTTAACATCTCTGCCTTAGTTTTCTCACCTGTAAAATGGAGATTGTGTTACCTATTGTGATACAAGTTATTATTAGTTTTGTTCTTGAAAATGTTGTCACACTTTTAGGTCCTTGAATAACATGTTCCAAAATTTGAGAAAGGTGAGTAGTATATAGCTTCTAGTGCAAAAAACGGTAAGGAATCTTACTACAAAGTGATGTACAATAGAAAATACACACATATGTATATCAGCTATCTTTATTTCTACTCATACGCGAACCCCTGATTTAACCCTAAAAGTTCCTACTTTATTAACTAAGGGGTTTATTAATGGGCAAGGCTATCTTAATTTAATGACTACTATCATGGAAAATATTAATGAAATGTGTGAATCTTTCTGATAGCTAACTAATATTTTTGGAATTTGGCTTCACTGTTTGGACACTCATATTAAATTCTCTAAAAAAAATAAAAGAAAATTTTACCTTATTAAATCTGAGGGATTGTTTCCAACACTCCAATCTCCAAAAATCTTAAAGTGATTTCTCCTGGAAGAAAAAAAACACCAAAAAAACTAGACCTAAGAGACATGTCTGGAATACTCCACCCAACAACAGCATAATATATTTTGTTCACAAGTACATAAGAAACATTGTCCGGGATGGACCATACACTAGGCCATAGTGAAATCTCAGGAAATGTAAAATGATAGCAATATTCCAGATAAAGTTCTCCAACCACAGTGGAATGGAGTTAGGAATCAATGAGAGCAAGTAATCTGAGAAATTCACAAATATGTGGAAATAAAACAACAAACTCCTCAATTACCAATGGCTCAAAATAATCACAAAATAAATTAGAAAATATCTTGATATGGATGAAAACAAAGACATGATATACCAAAACTTGTGGAATGCAGCTAAACAGTGCTTAGAGGGAAACTTACACCTGCAAAGGTCTCTGTGACAGAAGAATGAAGGTCTGAAAACAATACCATCACCTTCTGAAGACACTGGAAAAAGAAGATCAAACTGAACTTAAAATAAGCAAAAGGAACATAATAGTAAAGACTAGAGCAGAAATTAATGGTGTAGAAGATGGAAAAACAATAGAGACGATCAATAGAATAAAATCTGGTTGTTCGAAAAGCTCAAAAGAATTATTCAAACTTTAGCTAGAATAGAACCCATTTTCTAGAATCAGAAATGAAAGGGGAGACATTATTATTAACCTCGTGAAAATTTGAAAGGTAACAAGGGAATGCTATGAACAACTGCATTACAATAAATTAGACAGCTTAGATGCAGTAGACAAATTCCTAGAGAGTCATGGGCCACCAAAATTAACTCAAGAAGCAAAAGACAATCTAAGTAAAAATTCTAAGGAATCCATGAATACACTAATAGAACTAAAAGGGTTTTTTCCTGGGAAGTTTGCATGATATAAGATGACAGAAATCAATTATATTTTTTTACATCTGTAATGAAAAATCTGAAAATGTGATTAAGAAAACAATACTAATTATAGTATAACTGTTGATGGAAATACAAAATGGTGCAGCCACTTTGCAAAACGGTGTATAGTTTCCTCAAATAGTATGTCATGACTCAGCAGTTCTAATCCTGTGCATATACTCAGGAGAAAGAAAACCATTTATCCACACAAAACCGTATATGTGAATGTTTATACAACTGTCATTCATAATAGCTAAATGGTGGAAACCACTCAAATGTCTATCAGCTGATGAATGGGTAACAAAATGTATTTTTAATATCTTAATAACAGGAAAGAACCATATTACAGAGAAATTTTCAACTCTTACATCTTTTTTTGCCAAAATCAATTTGAGTTTTGGAAAAAGATTTTACAATGATAAATACATTCCTACTACCACCACTCCCACCCCAAAAACAGTCATATGGTCCCTCAGCATCTTTTTTAAGATCTTAGGAACATGTCAGTTGATCTTCTCATTTTATAAGTATATATATTTCTAGCCTTTAAGAATTAGTTTAGTGCTAAATCATAGGTTTATCTGGACTACAAATTATGACTAGAACAATATAGTTGGAAATGAAAATGTACTTCAATGAAAGATACTGTGTTGTTATCAGAGCAAAAGCTTGATTTTTAAGGCCTACTTAATTACAGTGTTCCATCAACAGGAGTTTTTCACACATTTTTTCTTGCTGTTTTTTGAATTTATATAGTCATCAGTAATACAGTGCTTCAATGTAAAAATAAAAGTTCTGCCAGGAATGCAGGAAAACAGAGGATCGATGGGATGTGCTTGTCTGAGTTAATGGTTTCTGTAATTTTATACAGCTGTTCAACCATCAGAGGCAGAGAAGAGATTTCATCCCCATGGTTTCTAAAAGTACATATTTTTGAAATGTGGGTTATATTCAAGATCATTAGAGTCATTAAGACAGAGTACCAAGAGACATAACTTACTTTATTACAAGAAAAAAAAGTAAAATGTCAACACTGATGAACTCACTGAAATTCTCCTTGTAAGAAAAAATGAGTATGATTGCTTGGTTGCTTCTACATAGACGTTTCCTTACATTCTGAGCAAATGGAGGCCATCCCATAGATGAGATACAGGCCATGCTTAAGTGGTTTGGAACATAGGCTTTCTGATGAGTGAGAACTGTGGTCACCCTAGACTCAGCTACTTAATTCATCTGAGTCTTACTTTCCTTAATCATAAAATACATACTGTGCAGATTTATTGCAAAATAACAGATTCAAAGGATTAAGAATATTTATTGCCACATTGAAAGTGATCAATCAGTGGCTGCTGCCTCAGAGGCTCATTGTCAAAAGGAGGGTTAAGGTTTTAAAAAAGGGTTTAAGGCATGGAACTTTTTCTAGTGGTTAATTCTGTGAAATTGGGTAATTCATACAACTTTTTGCTCTTAAAACTGAAATTATGTTTTATACTTTATGGGAAACTGAGATTGTTTATTATGTATTATATAATGTGTACAGTATGTATTCAAAAATTTCATTATGTATTTAAAAAATACAGTATGTATTTCTCTAGGGGCAATATTTCCAGAACAACTAAGCATTTTTCATGACAAATGTTTTCATGACTAGGTTGGTTGTCTTTTTTTCTTTTGCATTAGAACCTTCATTTCTCCTCAGAATGAAGTGTATATGTTTTACCTATAAGAATTTTTCTCCTAAAGGTATTTCTAAAACTTTTAAAATAAAAGTTGTAGTACTAAATAATTGACTAATACCTGTTCTTTCAACTACTTGTGTGACAAGATAATTTTTTCTATTGTTTTCTAATATTTAAAAGCATTTTAAAACAGAATATATATATATATGTGTGTGTGTGTGTGTGTGTATATATATATATATATGATGGTTAGACTGTGTTTTGGTTTTTGAACCTCAAATAAGAACTTGTTCCAGTTCATTTAATTTCTCCAGAATGGATATTCTTAATGACCTTAGTATAAATCTTGTGTTTAGATTATGCAAGATCATCTTTGCTAATATAGTTTATAGTGTTAAAACTTTCAGGAAGAAAAAGAGATATCCACTGTAGATAAATCAACATGTTTATGGATCAAAAGATTATATTGAACAGTTAAAAAGTGAAGCTACCCCAATCTAAAGCCATATCACATAACTGTTAAGGGCTCAGATTTTGGTTCCACATAGACCTGAATACACATTGTGGTTAAAGCTCTTGTTAGATATCTGTCCTTGTACAAATTACTTAACTCTGTATGCTTTAGTTTCACATCTGTAGAATGAGCATATTGGTAATACCCCCCTCATTAAGTTTTAGTTAGTGTTTTATATAATGTTTGGCTTATAATTACTTAATGTATGTTAAAAATGATGATGATGATGATGATGATGGAAATACATAAGTAACTGGTGGCCTTGAATTTCCTCTCAAACTAAGTGACAATATTATCATACAATGGTTAAAAGATGACATAAAACCCACAGGCATAAATTTTGAGACCTGCTTCTATGAAATGAGGAATGTGGCTTAGTTGGGGAGTCAAGACTTCTAAAGAGTCAAGAAGTTAGAGACCTCAGTGTCAATTATAAGAGAAAGATATTAACCAACAGAAAATGAAAATAAATTTCATTATATGTCATTAAAGTCAGTGAGTAGATAGTCTCAGTTATACGAGACTAATGAACTTTGTTGGATCTGGCTACAGATCCAACAGAAGACAATGGGCTCCTGGAAGGCTAAAGTGAAGCAGAAGGTGAAAACTGTGGAGACGGGAGTAAGAATCAGGAGTTAGAAAAAGAGAAATAGATAAAAACAGAGAGAAATTGAAAAAAATGAGACAATTAGTAAAAATGTCACTGTCTTTCTGTTTTTGTTCAGCAATTGCAGTGTGGAAGGACTAGCACTGAGGAAGAAGTGAGCAGCAAATGCCATCAAAGAAACCCAAAAGTAGACTTGGTAGAAGACCTGGTCAGAAAATTCTGGTACTAGGATAGCTGGAAAGTTATTGATCTTAAATGAATAAGCTCTTTCCAGAATGTCAGATGCTGTGGAGAAATATCCCAGAAATTCTCAATGTACAATTTCTCATTTAAATATAAGAATGATATAATATGCATGAGTTCAACTTCACACTAGAAGCCAGCACTTGTTCTGTTTTCAGATATTCCCAGATGGCAAAGAGGAAATCTGCCACCTGGCAATAACCCATAAAATTAATGGTCTGGGAAATTTCCCATAAAATGATGCTGACAAGAGGTTAGCATAGAAAAATACAAGCTCAGTTCCTTAGGAATCTGATTTAGGTTTCTTTAACCAACAGGGCAACATACTGCCCTTTATCCTATGTTAATGTAACTAGAAGAGGTGTGCTTTTGTGTACAACAGGAAGCTCAAAAGAAGATAATAACATTCTCTCCTGGAGACTACAATAGTGCAGGAAATTTAAAGTCATCTCCTAGGAGAGCACTGGTCATAGCAACATATCTTTATTAGGGTCATTTTCTATGATTTTTTAATAGAATATTTAATTTCTGTTCTCACTGTCCTTCCCCATGCGGCATTCAAAAAGGATTTTGAAGTTGACTCAATAGTCATTGCTAGATGATATTCAAATGGATTATTCAGTTTTAGTAAAGTTAAAATTGAAATTATATGACAATTATGCAGTAGAAATTTAGATAAATAAATGGGCAGAATTTATAAAATTTCATGAAAAAATGTTATATTCTTTCTTCAATGTTTTTTTTTTAAAAAGAAGCAAAGATAAATCTGAATTGGTTATGTTAGAATTTGAATAGTTTTTAAAATACTCATTATTTTTCAAGATTATGAACCAAAAAATAGTTTTGTTACTCACAATAACAATAACACTAATAATGATAGCAATGATACTTATATAGCACTGAGTGCCTGGTACTGCTCTAAGAACATTCATATATTAATAAATTTAATGTTCACATAACATTAACTCGAGTTCATTGAAAGAAATATAATGAAATAATATTGAATAGAGAGATTGCCATTTCATTATGCATACTCCACACAAATAGTACATAAATTTTCAATTTTAAATCTTTCCCAAGGACCTGGTAGCCATCATCCATCTCTTTGAATTATAATTATCTACAAAGATAAGACCCATATTGTAAAAGGGAATGAATGTGCTGTACTTATGTAAATCTCACCATATTAATCTTAGTAAATGTTAAACCCGCTTGTTACTCTAACCTGATATTGTTCTTGAAACAAGAGCTTACATGTTAAAAGTTTCTTTTCTAAGTATACTTAAATAGAATCAGCAGTTTCAGTTCCTGTGTGAACATAAAGAGCAGCCTGACCTTCAAGGCCCTGGCTAACACAGACCACCCAGATACAGAAAATCACTGACAAAAAACAGATGGCCAACTCAAAGGTGCTAACCATGAAACTCTACATCAGGATCAGCAGGGACACTGCCTGCATGTCCACAGCCTCTCCTCCTGATCTCTTTGTTCTTCTTTTCCTCTCCCTCCCTGTAAAAACCTCTGCCTGCACTGAGATGTTAAGATGGGCTTTGGAATGAGAGTCCCCCATTTTCTCAGATTGCTGGCACTTGAATAAACCTCTTTTCTTCTCACAAGCACCTGTCATGAATTTGGCTTTTTTGGGACAGGCAGCAGAAGCTGGTTACACTATCTCTCCATTTCTGTGACAGGTGTCTAACTTCTGTGGACACCAAATAGCAAACATAAATGACCTAATCATATTGGCCAACCTTCACTTTTAATTTTCTCACTTTTCCACTAGCTCACACCATACAAAAAACAAACAAACAAAACCCACACCCTCCTGCATTTTGTTCCAGTGCAGTTGAGTTCCAAATCTCTCCCCTATTGCAATAGTATTGGCCCCATTGGAATTGTCTTGAGTAAAAATAAATGTTTCCTTTATAACCCATCGGGGAAATTAAAAAACAAATACTCCTTATAAAATAGCCCTACACACTTACTGGCACTTCTTCTCCCTATAATCCTGCTTTAGTCTTCCCTAGAGCACTTATCACCATCTGACATATTATATATGTATTTTCAGTATAATATCTGCTCCCTACCAAAACATATAACAGCCTTTATCTTTTTTGTGTATTATATTTATAGTCCCTTGGAGAATACCTGGAACTCAATAAGTAAAAAATGAATGAAAGTGTTATTCAATGGCATATTTTAGTTCCCCTTACTGTGAAATTTAAGGAAAGGACCTTTGGACTTATAGCTACATAAGAGATTCTACAGAAAGGATATTTTATGTGTTCATTTTGTTTTCCTTTATTACTGATCAAAATTAATGTGATCTATAGAGTGAGCTAACAAAAGGAGTGATTCCTTTGTTGAGGCTTTCAGAATAATACATAAAACACCCTAGTGAACCTGTAGATAGAGAATTCATCTTTTTCTGAGAGGTTAAACTATTCATGGTAGAAAAAATAGAGCAATTATTGTAACCATAAAATCCTTCTCCATGTTATATTAATGGTTCTCAACAAATCCAGACATAAAATATGTGACAAAATTAAACATTTTATTCCAACTTGTTTGTTTTGATTTTACCAATATATTGAATACAACCCTTGATTGTGTTTCTCTCTTTATTTTGGCCACCAGAAAACAAGAACCATTAGCCAATCTCTAACAGTTGCAAAGGAGACATATTTCTCTGAGGCAATTTTATTCCTTTTATTGTTGCTGTTCTTTCGATCTCATTTCTCTTTGAAAATTGAGTCAGGTTATATGTAAATAAACATAAGATAAAAACTTTTTTGTCTACATAAAACTTACTCTCAAAATTATTAAGTAACACTTCATTCATGTCTTAGTAACATTAACTAGTAATATTTTGTAATTTTAATCGAGTGAGTAGGAAGTTTCATGGATCCTTTTCAGTGTGGCATATTGCTCTGCTTTTCAAGCTAAGGAATGCAGCAGTGTGTTGGTACCATATCAGACCAAAGATAGAAATAATTTATCTGCCCAGAATAAAAATGTTAATGTGTTACCTGGAAAAGAAAATTAAATGGTGTATCTGTAAATTTGATTAAAATTAACGCAATATTTTATGGAATAGAAGTCAAAAGACACAAAAAGTATTAATCTAAAACATTATAAAAGAGAAGTTCATTCTCTTAATTGGACGGAATTTTCTTCTCCATATAGCATACCTGATAGAATTATTTTCTATCACTACCAGGTATGTTATCATGGAAGATATTCCAATCACCCACATTCCCTATTCCTTCAACCTAACCAGAAAAACAAAGAATAACCTATACGCTGCACTAGGGAATATTTCAGCAATTACAGTTCAGGATGCCATAGAGTTCAGGTAGTTAACATACAAATTCCGTGTGGTCAAGGCAGCTCAATATTAAAATATTGGGTTTCCAATAAGTAAAGAATTTGAGAAAAAATAACTTTTTTATTACTAAGAAAAATATATGAGTTTTATTCTCATTTATCCCCAAATAAAATAATCAATAGCATATAATGTGATCAACTACATCCATCTAATGAATGTCTGAAAATGGAAACTACTATGGAAATGGCAATAGTCACCTTTTATGGAAATCTCACAAATCTGGAGAAGTGTGATGATCCCCTTAGGAAGAATGACCTGAGTCTTTTTGTAAGTATTGTAAAACAAAATATTTTATTCTAAACTTTCTTATTCTAAGAGGCAGGCATCCCAGTAAGCCTTTTGTACAGAGGTGTTTATTAGGGCATAAAAATATTAAATCTTTAAAATGTTACTAAATGTGTGTCTTATGTCACACTTGACAAAATATCCAAGATGGTGACTTTGTTATATTTTGTTTTGTCTAATACAACTTTGTTCAGGCCTATTGTGTTCTGTTCTCATTTTCAAGTTACAATCCTTGTATTATAAATACTGTAACATTGTGTTATTCGGAAGTTTTGCTGAGCTAGAGAATCTTCTTCCCCTTCTGTGAATAATAGCTTAGAGGTAACCTTTAAAAATCACTATTTAGCTAGAGATACTCATCCAGTATGTGATACTAGATACCCATCCATTTTTTAAAAAGTAAACACCCCCTACTTTTCATCAAGTTAACATGCAATTACCTACTGCTCAATAATGACCTAGTTTAAAAGTAGAAGATTATTGTCTTACTTAAATTGAAATTCATTATAATCAAGAAGCATATTTATGTACACTCTAAGAGTCCTAACAACAGGCCCTGTGAGATCTATAGGAAAAAAAAAAAAAAAAGCATAATTGAATTAGTTTGTGATAAGTAGGCTTTTTGTTCATGGACTAATACCATGAAATAAAAGAATAGAAAAGGGGAAAGAGGGATGGAAGGAAGGGCAGAAAGAATGAAGGAAAGAAGGGAGGGAGGGAGAGAGAAGGGATGCAAAGTTTGAAGGCAGGGAAGAGAAATTATACTAAGTAAATTCAGAAAAGCACCTGGCAATGTATGTGAAGAAAGACCAGGTGCACCCTATCCGCCATAGATGAGGCTGTCAGGGAGAAAGGTTCTTCTCCCCCTTCATTTTATTGTCAGTGTCATGCCCATAACAATGAGCAGTTGGGCAAATTGACAAATTTATCATTTTTGACATGCAATTTTCTGGATCCCTTTTGCAAAGCCACGCTTAAGTTGTGAAGAGATTTCAGTGTGAGAATAAATTGATTATGATGTTTTATAGATATTTATGTTGGCTTATGTTTTTCTGCTTTTAAATCTGGCCCTGTGGTCCTACATTTTCTATGGAATTTGGATATACTTTAGATGATAGTAATTGCAAAGGTTAAAATAACTGGAGACCATGCAAGACTGTACACTTAGAATGTTAGGTTAAAGTGGAAAGCACTGTTCATTTTTGAAAGTGTACTGGATGTTTTAGAAAAATATTAAAGCATATCATATTAGCTTTTGCTATATAACAAAGCATGCTGAAACTTAATAGCTTAAATCAAAACTTTTTAAGCTCATAATTTTGCAGGCTGGCAATTTGGAATGGGGCCAACTGAGTAGTTTGTTCTAGTCCAAGCCAGGGTTAACTGATGCATCTGCCATATCTGGTCTGCTTGGCGGGTTTATAATGTCCTCACTAGGTCTTCCTGGCCTTTCAACCCCTAGGACACTAACCTGGGCTTATTCTCATGGTACATGCAGGGTTCAGATATCACCAAGTGAGTAAGTTTTAATGCACAACTACTTCTCAAGCCTTTACTTATTTTACCCTTGCTAATGTCCAGACGATCACAGAGATTTGCAAGGAAAACCCAGATTTAAGGGGTAGACACATAAATTCTAACTCTCTTTGGAGAGAGTAAAAAATTGTGGACTCATTTAAAATTTACTCAGAGCCCGGCTGGGCCTGGCTCAGCGGTTGAGCGTCGACCTAGGATCCAAGCGATCGGGGTTCGATTCCCGGTCAGGGCACATGCCCTGGTTGCGGGCTTGATCAATGACTCTCTCATCATTGATGTTTCTATCTCTCTCTCTCTCCCTCTCCTTTCCTCCCTCTGAAATCAATAAAGATGTATTTTAAAAAAATTTACTCAGATTCACTAAATTACTCATAGAAGAGCAAGTTCCTACAACAAAAGCCATCATCTCATTCAGTCACCACCGAGGGTCATTCAACAGATAACCTACGGGCTAAGTCCTAAGCTCTGCATTACCTGTGATATGCAATTGTCTTGGTCCCTACTTACATCTCCTATGCCTTCTCCTTCTCAACTCTGCTTCTACTTCATAATCTTTAAATAAAGGAAAAATTAAAAGAAAGTCACTCAACTTTCTAGCCTACTGCTGTGCTTTACTTTATCTAGCCTTCCTGCTTTTTTCCTTCCCTGACAGTCCTGCCTTCTCTTCAGTTGTTTACCTGTAATAGTCTACTCATACCTCAGTTCTTAAAAAGAAAATCTTACTTGTCTTTGGGATTCAGATCCTCCAAAATAGAATTACTTGTTACACACACACACACACACACACACACACACACACGCTTGCTTTCCTATGTAGAAACTTTCTGAAGGAACAGAAATGAAAAATTTAAATATGATTACCCATGGGTTTGGGGTCTTGGTGGGTGGCAGAAAGATTAAAATATGCTTTGTATTTGTTGTTTTTAATTTTTTTACACCATCGCAAAGTTATAGAGAAACATAAGAATACAAATAGTCCCCTATGCTCTGCCCCTGGGCTGACTATTTGAAGATGGTGCCTCTCAGACACCCGCAATATAAGTCAATGTCCCACATCACCCTGTATATACTAAAACCAAAGCACAAGGCACCAACAACGCACTTCTTACATCCTTGGAAGTCCAAACGCTATGGTGTTGTTTGGCCCTCCCGGGCGATGAATGCCATGACAATTCACAGTAAAGAAATGCCCCTTAAACTCATACTCTGCTCCTCCAACCTTCTCACCAAGTTGGCCTGTTCCAGGAATTCCCCATCTTCGAGGAAATTCAAGGCATGATGGCCATGTGGCAGCCTCCTAGGCAGCAATCATTTTAATGGGAAGCGGACAATCAAGCCGAGTGACTGTGAGTGGATCACCTTCAGACCATGTGCACTAGCAGGCAGCAGGCCTCCACCAACCAGTAGTCATCATGGTCTCCTGCTTTCACTTTGGAAACCAACCGAGCTCCACAAGATACGCTCTTCTTTAGTGACAGAACATGACAGAAGAGCCTAGTGTTAACAGGTCTACATACAGAGAATGTGCTCTCTCTTAAAGAGTTTTAGGTAATGAGTTCTATCAAGTATTATATTCTTATTATGGGGGTTGACTTTTCCTGTGTGACCTTCAAATACATCTTAGATGAGTTAGGAAGTCTGCAATTTGTGTTTATGAATGTAGTTTTCTCTTATGTACCTGGACGTCTATGTAGGAGGGAGAAAATATCATTTTATTGTATATATAATAAAAATAAAGTTGTTTAAAAGTCAATGATGATATATTACTGAACCCATTTCACATAGTAGTAGAAAGGAAGTAAAACATAGAGAAAAAAATCACTCCACTTCTTTAGCCTAACCTGAATTAACTTTTGGGGTTTCATATTTTTTATGATCACAATCAATGTACATATATACAAGGCACTAGCTTATTTTTCCTTAACTTTTACATTATATTATAAAATATTTTCTCACTTATTAGTTTTCAAAATTGCCATTTAAACAATTGTGTAATTTATTATTTCTAGAGCTGGTTACCAACATTTTCCTATAATAACATGACTCATAGAAATGACAGATGTGACAATACCAGCTCCATAGGGATACATTACAGATGCAGTTTTTCAGGGTAGGAGATGATATGCAGAGTTAAGAAGTGGTATAAAACCAGGTGAACATTGCCTCTCAGTTTATTTTGATACACAGGTTCAGAAGGGGAGTATTTTTCTAACCATTTTCCTGCCACTGAATGTGAGAATACATCTTCATTTCCTCTAGGGTATACTGACTTCTGAAAATTTACTATTTCAAAGCTCCCTGTTTAAATAAACAGACAAAAATTGCATACTGTAATACCATATTTTAAATTTTAGGTTTAATTTCTGTGAATAAATTCCCAGGTGTTAAAATGCTGGGTCAAAAATAGGGAATCTTGCTTGCCTTTTTTTCTTCCTATTTTGAGCTTTATTATCTAAAAGTAGTCTACCAACTACAACTACTTTGCTCTAGTTTGATGCACGAATAAACATCAGATAGCAATCTGGAGGCATCGACATTAACGTTTATTTTATTTTTTTCTTACATAGTAGGCAAAATTGGAACCCTGAGGTAGTTTATATTTCTTTAACCGCTATTGCTCACAGGAGCAGAACATGATTTAGGCCTAAGCCAAAGGAAACAGTGTATTCCTCGTGTTCAGAAGTTGGCCGGAAGATCAGAATAAAGAGGATCTATCGGGACATACGCCAGCACTGTTCTCTGGGGTGCTAGAATGAAGGTACTTGCCATTTGTTGTGAGTGACTTTGGGTGAATATAGCCCTTGAAGCTGCTACCAGTCATCCAAAGACTAAAAGGAAAGAGCCAGGAAAGAAAACACAAAATGAGAAGTGATGAAAAACAATTGAGCAAGATATTCTCTGTCTCTATGGGCAAAATAAAACTCAATAAACAATGTCGCTTAATGTAAATATAATTCCTTTCTTTGCACCATTTTTATTCATCTCATTTCTATATTTGCTCTTAAAACTCTCAAAAGATACGAGGCAGAATCATTGCTATACTTTTTGCTGCGAACTTTGTTAATCTGGGGGTTATTTTATCATTTTTAACACTTTAAACCTTAGTGTTGAGTAGAGTTGAGTGATTATTTATTTATTTATTTATTTATTTATTTTAAATATATCTTTATTGATTTGAGATAGAGGAAAGGAGAGGGAGAGAGAGATAGAAACATCAATGATGAGAGAGTCATTGATCAGCTGCAGCCCACAACCCGGGCATGTGCCCTGATGGGGAATCAAACCCCGATCGCCTGGATCCTAGGTCGACGCCACGCCCGGCAGGGCTGAGTGATAATTTAAAAAGCAGAATTGACATATTTGGAGTATTTCTAAATTATTTTTAACAAAACATCAGTATTTTTAGTTCATTTGGATGTTTGGGGTGAACATTTAAAAACAAATATTTGTAATGCTAGTACACTTAACTCACAAAATAACATTGATGTTATTTTCTCTCTGGGTAAATTTCACAAATAATGTATCATCCATTATTGCCAATTTTCTCTAGAATTAATTAATACAAGTGTCTTAAATATGTCTTCCTATACTTTTAAAAAATTACAAACTTTATTTTTTATAGCAGTTTTATGTTCACAGCACTCACATATGAAATTTGATTCCAGTCTAACAGAAAGCTTCCCAGGTTACTCCCAAATTCTCCCCATTTCACTGAATCACACCCCTCATGTTCATGATGATTAAGGGAATTTACCCATGTTAAGCATTTAGAAATGTGCCTATTCACACAGTAAGCATTCAATAAGCATAACTGTTGTTAATACTTTTATTAATTATTTTACCTATTATTTTGACATAAAGGTTTGACTAATATAGAAGTTTAATAATTTAAGTACTATAAAAAATGTTTCATTACATATTATATACCATTTTAGAGAAATAAATATGAATATTTCATATTTTTATTAAACATCAAATATTTTACTATTGAGTTTACTGTGTAAAATGCACTAGAAATTCTGTGATAATGCCTAAAAATCATAGAGTGTAACCTATAAACTGTCTTACTACCATTATCATCCATCCTATCCTTCTAAATAGAAAGAAATCCAATAACTCTGAGACACAGGACCCCTGTCGTTTATAAAAAAAGATCATTTCCACTCTGTAAGTATTGTGAAGATTGGAAATGAGAATCAGAAAACTTCTCAGGCTGTACTTCTCAAGTCATTTCAATTCTTTGGACTTTGCTCAACTGAGATAAGGCTTCTGTCTAGATGCATCTCTCTTCAAGTCCAAGTCCTCCTAGCTAAGCTGTCTCCATGCTGGGCAAACTGTTTTTACTCTAAATCTCAGCAGCCACATGATCGGAGCCAAAGTTGTCACTAAGCAGGGCTTATCTAAGTGGAATAAATACTACCCAAATTAACATTAATGAATATGTAAGTATTTGCCATGGCTCTATTTCTGTTCCATTCATGAAGGCCTAACAATGCCTTGATCAACAGTGTTTCTTAAATGACATCTTTAATCTGCATAATAATTATCTGCTTACTTAGGTTTTTTTTCTCATCAACAGAAAATCTAACTTTGGAAATGGAACTTTTTCAAAGGTTGGGATTGCTAAAAGGGCTGAAAATCTGACTCAGAGGCACAAGGTCATGTGTAAATTAGCCAGAGCCCAAGAGAAAGGCCATGTTCTTGGAGGTGCTTAATTGACTTTGGTTAATGATGATGATACACTTCATGAATACAAGCACCAATTAGGGAAATAATAACTTGCAATGACTTAGTTAGCAGAATGGTCAAGAAAGCAAGGGATTCCAAGAAAGATGCCTTAATAGGGCAAACCCCCATTTCATGTACCAGCAGAGATGTGAATCAGTTTTTCCAGTTCACTCAAGTGAAACTAGCCTTGAAAATCTCAGGAGCCAATGTTTAAAAGATTTCCTCACAGGACTGAGAAGCACCTGACTAAAAATCCGAAGTGATTTTTGCATTTTGAAATCAAAGTGCAAGCTGATATCGTTCTATAATCTGAGTTATGTACAGGTGGAGAGATCCACATTCTACTATGTAATTGAAGAACATTATTTTTCTATCTACCAATGACATGTTATTCCAAATATGCTAACCACAGATTAGGTTTTGAAATAAATTAAAATGCTTGTACTAATTAGAATTTCTGTGCTTGGTTCCATCAAAAATGGCTACTAATATAAACTGACTTCATATTTAAGAAACCCTTAGAAGCAAGGATGTTGCCAGTAATGTATACTGAATTCATCACTCAACATGTTTTGCATTTAGTTAACAAAGATCTATTAAGTGCTGAATCATATACTGTGGGTGTCCCTTTCAAGACTAAGCACTGCCCGGCCGGGTGTAGCTCAGCGGTTGAGCATCGACTAGGATCCAGGAGATCGAGGTTCAATTCCCAGTCAGGGGCGTGCAGGAGGCAGCCGATCAATGACTCTCTCATCATTGATGTTTCTATCTCTCTCTCTCCCTCCTTCTCTTTTCCTCTCTCTGAAATCAATAAAAATATCTTTTAAAAAAAAAAGACTAAGGCACTAATTCTAGTTTTTAGAATTAGTATATTTGCTTATACTTGAGGCCCTCTTCAGAAATTTTCCTTAGATTTTCCCTGCCTTACCCAAAATTATATGCAGATCTGGCCTTATGAATATAGACACTGCATGTATATAAATCTTTGTATCCTCACTCAATTATCAAGGCAGGTGATATTATACTCTTGTTATATATGAGAAAATGAAGTACAGTGATGCTTAGTAACCAGTCAATGACATATCAATATATATTAGAACCAGAATTTAAATCTGTGACCTTTCTAATGGGAAATAAGGCATCATGCAAACTGTACATTGCCAGGAGTGTGAGGTATGATCCTACCAAGTTCATGGAGAAATAGAATTTTAGTTTCGACATAAATATGCCAAGTAATGAGAAAGATATCACAAAATATACCAGAATACAGTTTGGCAAATTATGGCTCCTGGGTAAATACAACCCATTGCTTATATTTGTAAATAAAATACTGGAACACAATCACATTCATTCATTTACTTGATGTATATGGCTGCTTTCATGCTACAGTGACATAGTTGAGTAGTCGTGATCAATACCTAATGGCCACAAGGACAAAAACATTTACTATTTGCCTCTTTACAGTAAAAGTTTGACAACCTCTAATCTACACAGTCATGGCATAAAGATGAAAGAGTGAAGTGAGAGAAAATTCTGAATATTCTTACCTTTATTTGTTCACAGTTATTTTCACACACCTAGCACAATGCTTATCAGTTAGGACACACTAAAAATACTTGTTGAAACGATGCCGAATAAAAATAATAGAGCTCTGCCTGGCTGGGGTGGCTCAGCATTTGAGTATCAACCTAGGATCCAGGAGACTGCAGTTCAATCCCGGGTCAGGGCACATGCCCAGGCTGTGGGCTCGATCCCGAGCAAGGGGCGTGCGGGAGGCAGCCGATCAATGGCTCATCACTGATGTTTCTCTCCCTCTCCCTTCCTCTCTGAAATTGATAAATACTTTTTTTTTTAAATGTTCTGGGGGGGGAAAAATAATAATAGAGCTCTGAAGAGATCTTTGAATATAGTAATGAAAGAATTATTTATGGATAATTATTCTGACAGTATTTTCCCACATGAATTAGAGGAGAGTAATTTGGGAGATATGAAATGTGTGAAAAATCTTAGGCAGTATTTAAAAAATGTTAGAATAGTTCAGGTAAAGAATAACACATTAGTTTTAGTTTGATAGCACCATGAAATAAAAGAATTGATGAAAATAATATCCTGGATGGGGAAAAAGGTCACTTTCAGTTGCTTAGATGTTTAGATACATAGATGATATATTCCTGCTCTTTACCTCTAAAGATTTTTCATAAATCCTATTTTTAGCTGATTTGACTCTATGTTAGAATTTTAGAGAAACTGGCTGATAGTGAAGACTCTTGTCTTCCCATCTATAGGTGGTGCCTTAAGAAGCCATTCAGTTCAGAAACCAGTGTTAGCATCAATGTGAAATTTTCTTTCCTTGCTGACATATAATTGTATCTGCTTCTTGCTGGTTTAATAAGAGACTTGATTGCTTTAGTTATGGTTTTTTGTTGTTGCTGCTTAAACCCTCCAAATAATTTTCCTCTTTATGGTTTTATCAAATTCAACTTCTATTATTTTTCTAAAATGTTCTCCCTGATCTTATACTTATTGAATTCCTCTGTGTTTGAAAACAAATCTTTCTGAAGATACATTTACAGTTCATTCTTCTTAAAAATAAGAGTCAAAGAGCAGAAAAAAAAAATCTTAGTATCGAATGTGTGGCTCGCTGTGTATCTTTCTTTCTGAAGAGCCTCTCTCCAGAAAAGATTGCAACCCCTAAAGAAAATAATAAATAAAACTCAAATTCCTCTAAGGATTAGGTAGGCTTTTTATTTTCCTTGATAGGTTCTTTTCTGTAATTGGATTTCACATAAATACCTGCCATGGCAAACACTTTTTATGGTTATTCCAATGCCATTTTCTCCAGGGGGAAATACTAAGTCTTATCTTTCAAATTATTGATAGATTTTGAGTGTCCAAGCTTTGTACACCATCCTGGTGATTTTATGCAAACTTATCAACTCATTTGTTCACCATTTATGAAGTGCCACTCTAGGCACAGGTGCTATGTGAGAGGTAGCATGTGATCTCATTTTAAGTTTTAAATTCAGGGAAAAATACTAAGGAACAGTTGAACAAACTTTAGGCTTGTTAGGTATATAAACTCCCCAAGAGTGAGGACCTTGATGAATTGAGAGGCACCATGAGAAAAGCTGAACAAGGGCCACAGAGGGACCAGGTGGAGATAATACATGGTTCTAACGTCTCCATGAGAAATTAGCAGTTTGAGAAAATGAACACGAGAACTGGAATTATAGAAAAGACATGTCTGAAATAAAATTTTTAGATCAAAATTTCAGGAGTGGTACAATGACAACAGAATTGAAGTCGTGGCTAAGGCAGTCAGTGTCTGAGATGAGTGGACATAGAAGTCAGTGGAGAGTTGGTTGGTCAGCACGATGGTGGACTAGGACGTTCCAGGCCCTCATTCTGTCATGGAAACAAGTGCAGACTGGCTGCTACAGCTTTGTGGGAGTTCTGGAAACCAATCAGGGATCTGCAGCCACCAAGAAAATGTACAATAGAGAATAACCCCCACTCAGAATGGTAGAAAATGTTGGGGAGTGGTTTGTAACCCTTGTTCCATTCTCTCCCTCACATGGTGTAATGAGGTCAGGAGGAAATAATCCACTTCCCCTCTTTTTTTCTCAGGAAAAGAGTGGATCTTTGTTGCAATGTTCTGACAGCTGTGTTCTGCCCAAAAGAACAGTTTCCAGATAGACTGACTCAGAGCTCACCCTGGAACGGCACCATGGCTTGAACCTCGGAGTGGGAGCTGCAGAAGGGCAGGGCCAGGCATCAGGGCTAATGAAAGCTTCAGACTCACAGATGCCGGGGGTCAGGGATTCCAGGCAGAGAAATACAAAGGACATCTAAGGCCTGAGAAGAAACTGGGGAGAGACTCTTAGGGAAATTTAACATTTAAATGCAGCCTTGTACAAAGAAAAATTGGGAAATCGCATGCACAAACACAGCCAGGGAAAACACAGGCCAAGAAAAAGCCTGAGAAGATCTTAAGCCTTTCATGGGCGGATTAGTAAAGGTTTTCTCCAGCATGGAATCAGTCTGAAACAACCAGGAGGAGTAACTATTCATTCAAATACTCATTTTTTCAAAAAAGATCAGAAACAAGAAACAAGGAAATATGGCTCGTGCAAACCAACAACACAAATCAGAGAATGGCCCTGTAGAAAAAGAGGTGTACTTTAAAGCACAAACAAAAATGTATTCAAAATTGATCAAAGACCTAAAAATGTATCGCTCTTAAAAGAAAACAGAGGAAAAACATCATGACATTGACTATGGCAATAATTTCTTGGATATGACACCAAAAGCACAGGCAACAAAAGAAAAATAGACAGATTGCACTCCATCAAATTTTAAAACTTTATGCATCAAAGGACATGATTAACAGAATATAAAGATAGCACATGGAATGGGAGAAAATACTTTGTGCAAATCATATATCTCATTAGAGGTTTATATTCAGGAAAAAAATATATATATATAAAGAAAACAGGTGCTGGAGAATTTGTGAGAAACTGAACCCCTCGTGACTGTTGGTGGCAATGTAAAATGGTGCAGGTGCTGTGAAAAAACATATGACAATTCGTCAAAATTAAAAATAGAATTACCATACGATCCAGATCACCACTTCTGGGTATATGCTCAAAAAAATGCAAAAATCAGGGATTCTAACAGATGTTTGTACACCCGTGTTCATGAGAGCATTATTCACAACTGCCAAAAGGTGGAAGAAACTCAAGTATCTGTCAACAGATGAATGAATAAACAACATGTGGTATATTATATATAATATTCTATTACATATATATACATATACATATACATATACATATACATATACATATACATATACATATACATATACATATACATATATATATGGGTTAAAGCAGGTTTATTGGTGACAGTGAAGAACTCTGTGCCAAAGTGTGCTTGAGTATAGTGAATAGACTACAAAAATGTGTAAATAGTGAAGGCCGGCAATTTGAGCAATGATAAGATTGTACCTAAGGGCTCTGTGCCATTCTTTCGAGTTAATGAAGCTATTGTAAAAATTATAACCACATGGGTAACTGTAAACCTACTTTTGCCTACCACTATATACATACACAATCGAATATTATTCTTTCCGAAAAAGGAAGGAAATGCTGACACTTGTTACATGAATGAAGCCTGAAAACAGTGCGCTAAATGAAATGTCAGTCATAAGGACAAAGACTCGGTGTGATAACAGAATCTTCTTGAAATTGTTGTGCTCGCAAGAAATAAAATGCTTAGCCCATATCTATTATGAATGTTATGAATATTTTTTTACCACCATCTGCTATATTCTTCATTCTTATTTTTAAGAAAACGTTTGTTTGGAGAGATGTCGAGTTACAGAACCTGGTAGAGGAGCATACTTAGAACAATCAGAAGCAAGAATAAATGTGTAGAAGCTGTGAAAGGAATTGCGTCTATCCAAAAACCTAAGATCTGCCTTAAAATGTGTATATATATCATATATATATATGATATAAATTGGGAGGACAACCTTCTCTTTGCCTTACCTACATCAGCCACTTTTATTATTATTTATGTGTCAATGAAAGATGATTTTCTCAGGTATGTTATTATCTTAGACTAGAAACAAATCAAAGAATGGTTTAGGGACAATGAAAGACATGTCTAATCGAGGTTGCTACATCAGCAACAACCAAGACCAGCTATAGAATACAGAAGGAGAAGCCTATGTCTTAATGATGAGTAAGAATTTTCAGGCTCGAATAATTATTCTGACAAAAACGCCACAAATACAAATGCATTTCGATTTCTCCTCAAATGAAACATCAGTAACCAGAATTAACCAGAATGGTAGATTGCTTAGAAGATTACTTCAGAAGCAGTAATTTTACACCTGCCATTGCAAATTGCATCCAACTAACTTTCTTAATGTTTTAAAATTGATTTGGGCATTTTTCTTAACTGAAGCTCCAGTTCCCTGTGGATTTGATCAGAATGCAAATATGGAATGGAGTGTTTTGAACAACTATGACACAGGTTCATCTTGTTCACCAACCAGTATTTTTATGACTTCCTTCTATAATTTTTTCCCCAGTGAGATTAAATTGGTCTCAAAGCCACTATGAAGAAAAGATGGAAAATGACATATAGTGGGTACAGCAGCCACTCAGGAAACAATAATATTCTTCCACATTGGCAGACATCTATGGGGCGATAAACGTCACAGCTAGCAGAGGCACTATTTATTATTATATAAAACCAGAGCAAAGGCTCCCCAAAAGAAGTTTTATTTTTTAAATGGACACCTCCCAGAGCCTCTTTTCTATGCACACAACTCTCTCATCACCTCCTCCACAACAGCCTCTCCAGAATCACAGCAGCAGCTTCATAGAATCTCCACTACTTTTGCCAAAATCAAAAATATATTCAAGATCTATGAACTGGAACTGATCTATCTGAAATGTATGTTGACAATTATACACCATTGTCAGTTAGACACGCAAACTTTTTTTTTTTTTTAATGTATCTTGATTTCATAGAGAGGAAGGGAGAGGGAGAGAGAGAAAGAAACATCAATGATGAGAGGGTCATTGATTGGCTGCCTCCTGCACGCCCCCGACTGGGGATTGAGCCCGCAACCCGGGCATGTGCCCTGACCAGGAATCGAACTCCGATGGTGTGGATCCTAGGTCCATGCTCAACCGCTGAGCCACGCCGGGCCAGGCCTGACACTCAAACTTCTATTGCCTCAAAGTTTCTTCTATTTTTTATTCTCTGATGTTTCAATTCTTTGCATCCTTTGCATGCAAGAAAATTCATAGTAAAACAAAATCACTGCGTAATTATAAAGAAAGAGGGTATCCTTAATATTGTCACTCCAATGTATATTAGAATAATGACTACCAGAAATTTCAACTAGTATGGCACTTATATTCTATATAACTGTGTAATCTAGTAATTACACAGTTACTAAATCTGAAATTATAAATAGGTATATATGCCTGACTTTATAAAAATGGAAAAATCAATAGAAATAGATGATTGGGGGATAGAAAAATCAATATTCCTTTTCATTTCTCATGCATTCTGAATGCAACATACATTCCTGACGACAGTGGGATTCTGTTATTTATTAAAAACAAAAATAAGGGCTTGCAAAAAATTTTTTGTTACTGTTTGTTGTTTTGTTTTAGGCTAGAGATGTTCTTTTTTAGCTATCAAGGTTTTAGGTCCCATTTTAGGTATTCTGTGTGATTTAAAAACATTTCAAAATAATTTGTTAAAGTCGATTTGATAAGGAAAAGGCTCGGTGATCTGTTTCTATAATTCTAAGTCTCAGAGCAACTGGTTGCACAACATAAAGAGATACCACCTTAGATCTTACACATGGAAAGAGTGACAGATGGCCTCTCATTAAAACATAAACAGTTGACTGGCCGGGCATGGCTCAGCAGTTGAGCATCAACCTAGGATCCAGGAGATGGAGGTTCGATTCCCAGTCAGAAGTGTGCAGGAGGCAGCCGATCAATGGCTCTCATCATTGATGTTTCTCTCTCTCTCCCCCTCCCTTCCTCTCTCTGAAATCAATAAAGATATATATTTTAAAAGAAAATGAAATGTAAACAGTTACATAGATTATAAGGTTAGAAAAAAGTAGGAAGTTCGCATGTGGTGGCTAACGATACCGGTCAAGTGAATGTTCATCCCACTTGACCTAAGTTATCTAAAATCTTTGCATCTGTGAATCTTGTAAGAAATGTTTTCACTAAGTGCCCTCACTCTCCACACCATTTTACTGTGTTATTTAAAAAACAGCAACAACAACAACAAAAACACAATGCCTGATAATTATTTCTCTGTTGTGATACTGGCTGACTTACAGAAGCTTATGAGAGAAAAAAAGGAATTGCCAATTTTTTCTGTTTATCCCACCAAATTTTAGTTCTAATGGAATGTTACATTGCTTCATAGAGTAGTATTAGCTGATGTATTTGGGTTATGTGCAGGTAGCTTCTGAGAAAAGTGCTTGTTTCAAGGGAGACAATTCTTCGGATGTTACTGTGCACACGAACACAGAACTCCACTTCTGTACGTGAGCCACGGACACCAATAAATAACGCCAGTTTCCCCAGGTTGCAAAGGAACAGCGTTCTAAACACAGAGAATATACAGAGATCCCATATTGAGTTTTTATTATTTGACTCACCCTCCCTGCCTAACGCAGGTTTCATGCAAGAAGGGTAAGGTAGTTATCAGCTGGTTACGAAGCAGCCTGTGTGGGGGGAAAGCCTGGCTCCAATGTCAGCAGCCAGGAGCTCATTTTGTAATGCGATTAGGTTTGAGCAGAGAGAGAGATGAGAAGCCCCAAACAGGCCCCTTTCGGAATATGGTTTTTGGTTTTGTTTTGTTTTATTAGAAAACAGAACAATTTTGTGCTACGGTATCCCTTAGATTTTAGGAAACCAGAAACTTACTTAAAGTTTTACGTCTATACTTGTCCAATTTATTTTAAAGCTCTCACTTGTCTTGGGAAAATATGTGATCCAGATATAAATAGAATTCTGAAGCAATTCCATTTCTTTGTACCTTTTAGGCCTAGAAAATGTTGCCTCATTGTTTCCAGTAAGTGTACCAAACCAAACCAATACATTATTCAAAATCAGAGTGCAAGTGGGTTTTATAGATGCTCCACAAATTTTATGCGCACAGTTCAATCAATCACTAATTGACACAAATGCAATAAATAAGCAAAGCTCCTTGGGAAATCTAAAGACAAAAAGGTGATACAGTATCAACTATTCATCATGACACCATCAGACAGAGAAAAATCTCATCTTTCAGGGTAAAACGGACAATTAATCTCAAGGGAAGTTTCCTGTTCCACGATTCTCACAAACTAGCTGTGTGAAATTAAACAGGTAAATTGACCTCTCTGAACCTCACTTTCTTCTGCTGTTTTAATGAGATTGAATTAGAGGCTACTAGCTCTAGAAATATGAGTCAATAAAATAAATTCCACTCATCAGCTATGAAAGCAGCTTGTGGGAAGTATTAAATATGTCCTAAAAATTTTCAGCACAAGACTCTGTTGGACATTAAAGAGATTATCATATCTCCAGGGGATAAAAGAGACCTAGCATTTACCAAAGGTAGTAAAGGAATCAGGCTAACTTAATGAGGAATTAGTATCAAATCAGAATTTGAGATTCAGGGTAGGAAACGAGGAACGATCAGGCCATTCCAGGAAAGGAGAGTAAATTAAGGTAGAACAGAAAGACTTATTCAGTGACTGGAGGAACAAAGAACTTTATCAGAGAAGGTGAGGGAGATAAAGGTGAACTGTAGGCTGCAGGAGATGGTCTTTTCCAGGCCTTGAATGCCATGGTGAAGCCAACATTTTGAGAAAATTTCATTAACATTTTCTGGCTTCTAATGTATAATACAGATATATAATTCACCTTTTCAGGACAAAGTATTTCTGAAGAATATTAAATGTGTTTCTGAAAGTTGTTTAAAACAGTATGACCCATTATTTTCACAAGGAAGAATGCCTGGGAGAAATAATACTGGTTTTATGCTGACCACATCCAAATTGCATTGCACATGGGAATTATTTTCATTATTCGTTAAATGACACTCTGAGGAAAAACAGTCCAATATTTAAAACTAATCTGTTTCAATGACAATACTTAGTAATATTTGTATCTTTTTCAAATTCCTTTTCAAGGAATTTTCTTAAAATATCAGTGGCTTTATTAAAGTCAGAAAATGTGATGTGATAAATAAATATCTCAGATCTCAAATTAATTTTCTCTTATCGACCCCATACGCAAGAAATGTTCAGAACAATCTAGTGGAAGATTTTCCCATTTACAATTAAACATTTGAAATGTTGCAGTGTATTTGTAATATTACAAAGTCCCAAGCAGGCAGGTGATAAATTAACATTTTGCAGACTCCATGAAGCTTCCTAATATGATAGATCATTTGTCTTATACCATCATAAAATAAACCATCCAAGGCCCGGTGCTGTGTAGTTGTTTTGTGAAAGAAAGTGTACCATCTCCAGAAAGTAGGTACAACAGAAAGGCCCAGCCTTCTCTAATGGCTTCAGACCATTTGTTCAGCTTCCCTTTGATAAGTGTCAGTCTCCTTTGTCCTTAGAACAGGTCCCCATCCGCATTCTTCCATCAGGTACATTAGTGCTGAAAGACTGTCAGGTGAGTAATGAGAATCCAGCGAGGTGCGAAGGCCTGTCATATTTCTGAACATGACAGAGTGTCATCTCCCGCCCCTCTCCCAGGGAGGATGTCTTATTTTCTTGCCAATCTCCCGGCGTTACATTCGTCACACATGGCTTGATCGGGTCAGATTCATCAAATAAATGACTTTTATCAATTATGTGACAGTTTTATGTTGTCCAAACTTGTCATGAGCCCCACTGGCTTCTCAGCATCTTCCCACAGATACATTCAACGCCCACAATCCACCACTGAAATCCAATGAGAGATGTGGTTTGATGGAAACACGGACGCCTAGAAAGACTGTCTTGCCCATGGTTCCATTAGAATGACTGCTGTTCCTTTTGATTTTAACTTACCGTGGGGATCAGACCATTCCGAGAGCTGCCCTCTCTGTCTGTCCCCAACCACTCACGTGCTCAGACTGTGGAGCGCTGTTTTTCATTTCTGCCCCTAAAGCACGCTGTGTACACACCTATCAGAGAACTTCACACAGTTGGGTAACTTGTCTATCTCCCAAACTAAATTGCAACCCCAGTGACAAGCTTTAGTGCTATATGGAATAAATGAAAGCTGATGGAGGTCTAAAGGACACTTTTTTTTTTTTTACATACATAGAGAACTAAAGCTTCTCATTGAGCTTGTAGTATTTCAAGCTATATTCTATTTAAACAAGGGCTTCCTCACGTTTATTCTGTTGGTTTCTGGGGGTGCCTGAGTGCAGTGGTAAGCCAGGTCTAAGGAAGACACTCCTTGATGACTTACTTTTTTTTTAATCCTTACCTGAGGATGTGTTTTTACTGATTTTAGAGAGAGGGGATGAGGGGAAATAGAAGGTTTAAAAAAAGGAAAAGACAAACAAGAATTTAAAAAAAAAAAAAAAAACTAAGGCAAGATTTTGGATACAAATTATATCAAGAGAAAAAATGCCTTACTGGATTGCATTCTCAAAAGTGAGCTAGTATTGTATTTGAAAGTCATTAGTTGTTTATGTATTTCTTTTTCTTTTTAGTCTTTATTGTTGAAAGTATTACAGATGTTCCCTTTTTTTGCATTGATCCCCTCCACCCCACATCCACCCCACCTCCAGGCGTTCCCCATACCAATGTCTGTATCCATGGGTTATGCTTATAAGCATGTAAGTCTTTAATTAATCTCTCCCCACCCACTACCCCACCCCCTCCTTCCCTCTGAGATCCCTCAGTCTGTTCCATGCTTCTATGTCTCTGGATCTATTTTGTTCCCATCAGTTTATTTTGTTTATTACATTCCACATATGAGTGACCACAATGAGGTATCACTTCACACATGCCAGAATGGCTCCATCAGCAAATCAACAAACAAGTGGTGGCGAGGGTGTGGAGAAAGGGGAACCCTAGTACACTGCTGGTGGGAATGCAGACTGGTGCAGCCACTATGGAAAGCAGTATGGAGGTTCCTCAAAAAATTAAAAATGGAACTGCCATTTGACCCAGTGATCCTGCTTCTAGGAATATGTCCTAAGAAACCCAAAACACTAATTAGAAAGAACTTATGCAGCCCTATGCTCATAGCAGCACAATTTACAGTAGCTAAGACCTGGAAACAGCCCAAGTGTCCATCAGTAGGTGAGTGGATAAAAAGCTGTGGCACATTCACACCATGGAATACTATGCAGCTGTAAAGAAGGATCTCGTACCCTTTGGGACAGCATGGAGGGGCCTGGAGAGTATTATGCTAAGCAAAATATACACTACTTTTGGTTTTGGATCAAGTCCCTCCACAGTCCATGTGGGCCCCTCACTGCCATCTTTCCTAACCTTCCCCGCATGCCTCCTCAGCTCCCTCGCTTCTCCTTGCCCCTGCACTTCTTCCTCACTATTTCTTCCCTGGTTGCTTCTCCTTTCCTCCCTTTGCACCTGCACCACCACCTCCGCCAGACAGTGACGCTTCTGGACAGTGGGGTAACAGGGGCACCAGGCGTTTTTCAGCCTACAAAACCACAGCTCTGAGAGAGAGCTCCTTCCCTGAGAGCTGGTGAGACACAGTCCTGCCACATGTGACGCACCTGCCACCCCACTTAGACTAAGTGGAGACAATCCTTCTTCCGATGACAGCCTGTTGAGAAGCAGTCCCAGGTCGCAGATGCAGCCCAGCTTCTCATTAACCTGATTACGCTTGCTGTGCACGACTCCCTTTCTGTTCTTCCTTTGATCAAGTTGTCACTATCTATTTGAATATTCATCTGTTTCCCTCTAATTTCCTGGTCAGGATGTGGCACCCACAGAAGCAACACGAGACATCCACTTTTATGTTGCTATCATCTTTTCTGGTGCATCCTTTCACACGCCAGAAAGCAATAGCACCGCCGACAAGTTTGAGATCTATGAGTATAATTATGACTTACTCGTGTCTAAAATCATTTGTGCAGAGCGATGGAGGTTCACGGTGTTCAAGCAGCCAGGATGCAGAGCACAGCCTTGACGGATAAACTGAAAATGCCCTTTACTCTCAAGGGAGGTCTGGGCCATGCTGCGGTGCAATGCTTCATAAAAGGGATGACCTACCGGGAAGCGCAAGATCAGCCTTGCAGCCCCTGCTGCTTTAAAGATTAGTCGCAGGAACTTAGTAACCACACTCCTGCAGATGTTCAACGCGCAGGTCATTTACAGTTCGCCATAAATGTTTCAGTAATGAAGATCAGGGGATCTGATTTTTGCATTCACAGAAGCTACCAACTTTGTATTTGCTACTCACCTATTTTGGTTTTTGCCTTTTTGTGTTTGCCCAGAGAGATTGTGTACACAGAATTCAATTCATTTATTATCTTTGGATCCTAATGCAGTCATAATTAAATCACATATGCACCTTTCAAATTTTTAAATTTACGTGTCTATTTAATCAAATATATATTTATTTATATAGCTATTTTAAATAATAAAATAAATATTGGTGAAATTATTGTGCCTCAAGTTAAAACATTACCAATAACTTGCTTCTAGACCTGAATGTCCCTTTTTTCACCTGCCTGCTGCCACCAAGTGGTAATATGGGTCTTTAATTTGTTTAACATTTACTTGTTTTTTAATGCACTTTTATCACACACATGTATTTCTTGGTTTTGCTTTTTTTCCCCAATGTGTAGAGTCTTATGTGACTTGCTTTTTTTATATTATATTATGACTTTAAAAGGCATTTATATTTTGTACGGAGCATTATTTCAATATTTACTGATGTATAATACCCTATTGAAAATATATCACGATTTACTGATTATTTCTCCTGTCAATAGGCATTTATGCCATTCCCAGAATATTTATTGCTATTATAAACAATAATGCTATGGATATTTCGTATACATCTCATAGCACACAATGCCAGAGTTTTTTTAAGTATGTACTTGGAAGTAGAGTAACAGGGTCAAAGGATATTTGAACATTCAAATGGAAAGGCTAATGCCAAATTGTTACTGAATTGCTTTTATCAACTATCAGTTTTTAAGAAATCCATATGATCATTAATAGTTTGCATTGTTTCACTTAAGTTTTCCAAATGAATGGACATAAAATGGTTATTAATAAGGTTAAAGACTTGTTCATATATTCAATGCCATGAATATTTTCTGTGAATGGCTAGCTAATATCTGTGTGCATTTTCTATTGACTTGTTTATATGAGTCTTATTTATTTGTGAAAGTATTGATCTATATATAAGTCTATCTATATCTCTATCAGTTATATGAGCCACAAATATCTTCTTCCATTAATGGTTCATCTTTGCGTTTTCTTTATGGAAGTTTTAAGTTTATTTTTTAACATATAACTTTTTCTTTTTGTGGTTAGCTATTTTTGTATCTTGATTAAGAAATCCTACTTACAGCAATATAATAATATATTCTCTGAAAAAATAGCTGTTGCTTAGTTTTCATCAAGGTCATTAAAGCAACTCAATGGGAAAAGAAAGGTCTTTTCAACCAATAGTGTTGAGGCAATGTCATATAAAACAACAACTTTGACTCCTATTTTATATTATAGGACATAGTTATCTTGAGATGTGTCATAGGCCTAAACATAAAAGCTAAAGCTGTATGTCTTCTGGAAGGAAACTGGATAATATTCCCACAATGTAGTGGTAAGCATGAATTTCTTAGAGAGAACACAGAAAGTACTAACTCTAGGGGGGAAAGAAAGTTAAAATGATAACGATTAAATAATGATAATGAAAAGAAGTTGTCTAATTAAAGACATAAAGAATACTTTTTATGTGCTTCAAGAGTTTAAGTAACCTCCTCAAGTCTATATAAAGAGCTAGAAAGTCAAAGGCTATTAGCACTGTAATCCACTTAATAACTAGCAACAAAGCGGAGAGTCAGCTTTACCCAGGTCGCAGAAAGCGTGATGCATGTGAGCAACAGCTTTGCTTTAGTTGATTACCAGCAACACACCTTGGCTTTTGCCAAGGATCCATTTATAAACTGGATCCTTAGTCATTCTGCAATTTCCTTCCACTTAAGCATCTCATAGGTATCAACAATGCAGTGGTTGTAGATTGCGAGTAAAACCTAAGGAATGTCATTACTATTCTGCCAGCTCTTGATTTGGGGGAAGGAAAAATCAGTATAAGTAGGATATTTAACATAATTTTCATGCTTATATCCTATCCCTGTGCATTCCTTTAATTGTTTAACTGGTATATGTATTTGGATCTGATATTTTATTTACTGAGGTTGACTGCTTAATCTGTCAACAGATAAATATTGACAGATGTCTCAGGAAGCTAATGAGACATGGCATTTCCAAAGTTTGTAGCAATTTCATGTTAAACAAATTTGATATTCAGTCTTAACTACTCTACAGAAATAGGAAAAGTGAACACAATGTCTTGCTTTCTACCCATATAATCACTTTATTTCTATATAATCACTACTTTCTTTAAAAATTACCACTGGAAAGAAAAAAAAGGGAGATAATCTCCTAAAATCACTAACAAAACCTATATAAGAATTTAAAGGATTCAAAGTAAAAATTCCTCAAATGTCAACTTCAACCCAATTTTGCAGTATCTTTGAAAGTTCATGCATTTTCATTATAGAATGACTAGAAAAATAAATAAGTTTAAAAAGATAAGATAACTATAGTTCTATGACTATTATTCAAGGTCAAGCAAAGTATTATTTTATTGTAATTATTTTTGCTTTTGTTTTTTAAGGTTGATAAGGATTTGTTTTTTTCTTAAAAATAAAAACGTTGATCACTCAATATGTTGAAAATAATATCCCATGTCTATGTTTATATATGTCATAAATTGAATATACATTAAATTTGAATGCTTTAAAAATGTTTCAGCATTCTTAAATAGCATGGTTCTATATTCAAATTTCAGTATAACATTGAAATGAGTACATTTGTATTACTACTAATAATTATTACTTACAAATGAACATTAGTGGTTCTTAGACAATTTGTCAGTATATTCCATATTATATGATACTTATATACAGATTAAAAAAAAAATACTGCTGACTTCCCAGAAGTAGGTGAGAGACAAGTTAACATACTCTTGTTCCCAGAGATTCTTAAAAGGGGTAACACTAGTGTTACTGGGTTCTGATTCTGAGGAAAGAAAGAGAAAACAGCTTCAGCAAGCACCTGAAGTTGGCCCTTTTGTCATATTGAGACTGAATGAAATGGGTAGATGCAAACTCAAGTAAACAAACAAACAAACCCCAGCAAACACCTAGGAGCAGATCTTCCTAGATGTTCAGTCAGTTTGTAGTTCGGATCTTGGTGGCCTACAGCATCATCAGAGTAGCTGATCGCCGCCTCTGACTTGTTCTTTCTTTCCTTGGCATGTGGGCCAGCATTCCCTTTTTATTTACCTCTTGTTTACTGCTGCTTATTCTTGGTACCCTTTGTCCCTCCCCCCAGAGTTTCAGGCTTGGTATCTTGTCCATCTTTATTCACTCTCCTGTTGACATACCTCATCATCACATATTAAAATGCCATTAGTGTGCTAAAAATTCCTTGAGTATATATCTCAGCTTTCTCCTATACTTCAATGTCATATATCAAATTGCCTGCTTGATTTTCCCACTGAGATACCAAACAGGCATTTCAAAGTTAACTCATTTAAATTTTAGCTCTTAATATGTTCCCCTGGAAAACCAGCTCTCTACCCTCACTCTTGCCAATTCACCCAATGGTAACTCAAACTTATATTTATTTGTTCCTATCAAAAACCTTGGGACCGTCTTTCTCTTACATCCCACATCTACAGTATGAGAAACTCCTGTCGGCTCTTTCTTTGAAATAAATTTTGATTTTGAACTTCTCTCACTAGCTTCTCAGCTAGTGTCCAGGCTTCCACCATTACCACCCACAATCACACACACAGCATCCAGAATGACCTGTTTACAGTGTAGGTCGAGCATTGTCATTCCATTCCTCAAAACACTTCAATGGCTTCCCATTTCAAGATTAAGCGATCATAATGGCCACACAACCCTATATTGTATTGTTTTTCTTCTTACTGGCTACTTTGATGTTCTATGAACATGATATGTCCTATTTGGTGTATCTTGCATTGGTTGTCCCTTTATCTTTACTAGCTTGCAGTTCCCTGATAGTTTCTTGGCTAACTTTCCCATGAATTTCAAATCTATATTTGAATACTACCGTATTAATGAAAACTTTCTAAAAGGGTGGTATGGCCCTGGTCAGGTGGCTCAGTTGGTTAGTATCAAAACATTGTGGGTTTAATTACTGGTCAGGGCACATACCTAGCTTGTGGGTTCAATCCCCTGTCAGGGTGCAAAAAAAAAAGGGTGGTATGAATTTTATACCCTATCACTTCCACTCTCCCAACCAATACACACACACATACATCCTAATTCTATCTTTCCTGCTACATTTGGCCTATGGCAGTTTTCCTTTACCATTATACAGTATTATATAATTTATTTATCATGTTTATTATTTATTATCAGTCTCTGTTTGTTCTGCAAGTTCTAGTATGATAAGACTGTTTTTGCTACTTCTGTTTAGTAACATATGGTGGGCCCCAGAGCACTGCCTAATATAGAGCTGTTCAAAAATTATTCTTGCACAACCCTGGGCAGTGTTCAGTTACCCATACACCAAAAGGTCCCCGGTTCAGTTCCCTGTCAGGGTACATACCCAGGTTGTGGGTTAGATCCCTGGATAGGGTATGTCCTGGAGGCAATCAATCAAGGTTTCTCTCTCTCTCTCTCCCTTTCCCTTTCTTTCTCTTTAAAATCATTAGAAACATATTTTTAAAAAAAATTTCTTGCACAAATTAATGTAGTTAGGACCCAGGATCATAGCACAGATCACACTTTCATATTTTCATTTCTAAAATGTCAAAAGGCATCTGTTAATATACCAGACCTCTTTTTTTTTTTTTTTTTTTTTTTTTTTTTGGTATCTGGGAAAAGAAGGAAGGGTAGATGTTGAGAGATAGTGATAAAAAAAGGTGGTATGGACCTGGCCAGGTGGCTCAGTTCATCAGACCATCATCCCTTACATCAGAATGTTGTGGGTTTGATTCCTAGTCAGGGCACATACCTAGTTTGTGGGTTCAATCCCTGGTTGGAATGCAAAAAAAAAAAAAAAAAAAGGTGATATAAATTTTATACTAGTTTAGGCTGGTATAAAGGGATGGTTTTGGCTCTCACTACTTCCATAAAAAGCCTTTCTCCCCTTAGAATGCTATGCTCTTTTTTACATTCATTCCTACTCAAGCTTTCTCTGTGGCAGCCCTTGCCCCTGTCATGGCTTATCATAACTATAACTACTTCTTATATTTATCATCTTGGAAATTGATTATGCTAATACAAATTGACAGAAAGTTCAGAGTGTCACACAGTGTCCATTTAATAAGAAACATCTTTATATCATAGGTTGGTACCCAACCATGGCTCTTTGTCAGAGCTCCTGAGAGTATGACCTCTTACTTTTCTCTTTTTTTCGAGTTGGAAATAGAAAACTAAGTATGCTCTCACACCCAGGTATTTTAATATTGTTCAGAATAGGCAAAGAGGAAAGATAAATTCAGAACTATGATGCTATCTGTGTGTTCTTTAGCCAGCCTCTCTGTGCCACATGGGAACATGGGTCAGCAAAGTCACTTGATAGATTGGAATGTTCAGGTTCATAGCTAATGGCTTTGGGTTTCTGCTCTCACTTGATGTGTGTGTAATAAGCCCCAGTTTACCAACTGATGGGTGGCTTAATAGAAAAAGGGAAAATGAATGCCAACTTAACAAATTCAAGGAGTTACCCACAGAGAAAAGAAGCACTTTCTTTTTAAGTCTAATTTGGTTTCTATATAAAAGAATTGAGTGAGAATCTCTTCTCACTGCTCTCAGCTCAAAAAAGAAAGAAATGCCAAGTAGCAACAATCCTCCTTAATTTTTTCTTTTTTTTTTACATTGAAGAGGTGAAAATTACCCAATTTGTACATCTATTACAAGTTGCTTTAGTGACTCCCAGAGAAGTAAGTGATATTCCTCCTTCCCTGCACTGCTGCACAATATCTCAAGCAATGTAGGTGGATCGAGTGAAGAATCTTGATGAAAGCACCTGTTTATAGAGGTAGTTTTAAGCTGCTTAGAATGTACATATGGAATGAACTTTTACAAACTAATTAGAGTTATTTGGCTGAAAGAAAAGTAGTATTCTATGCAAAGGGGAGAAATAGCACTTCTCTGTCACATCATTTTACAGAGAACAAAACTTACCCATAGATAGCCCAATATATATAGAATAATGGGCACACGAGCTTTGTAGATCTCTGCAGATAGCATATTATTGTCCCTTTTCTAATGTCAAAGGAAATAGTGTAGCACAGTAAAGGAGCATAAATTTTGGGATCAGAGCAAGAAAGACCTCACTTTTATCCAATTTATTCATTATAGGACATTGAGTAAGATATTGAAAAACTCGCTGAGCCCAGCCGGGCATGGCTCAGTGGTTGACCATCGACCTGGGATCCAGGCGATCAGGGTTGGATTCCTGGTCAGGGCACATGCCCAAGTTGCGGGCTGCAGCCGATCAATGACTCTCTCATCATCGATGTTTCTCTCTCTCCCTCTCCTTTCCTCTCTCTGAAATCAATAAAGATATATTAAAAAAAAAAAAAAAAACCTTTAAAAAAATAAAGAAAAATAAAAAATAAAAACTCGCTGAGTCTCACCGATAAAATCAAAGTAACAACTTCTATATCTTATAATATGGCACATAACTATAATAAAAACAACAACACAAATAATTAAATCATAACTTATTCCAGGCACTCTATAGGTGTTTTACATGTATGAATGCATGAATGTTTCAACGACTCTATGACTACAGTATTATTTTTATTTCCCTTTTACAGAGTATTAGCTCATCAGGAAATTAAATAACTCTTGCAAAGCACTAGATAAAGTTCCTGATTACTATTGTAGAGTAAGTATAAGTTATTGCTTTATCATCATTATACTCATTATCATAATTATTACTCATATTTTATTCATATTATTATTATATCCTAGGTAATTTTTTCCATTGATACACTCTCACATTCATCTCTGGCCCTGAGCACCTAGAGCAGAAAATTGCAGGTTTGGAAAAGAATTCTTCATTTACACCAAGGTTTTTGCTATAACAAGGACAATACTTATTTATTATTAAATAAACCTTGGTTTTAGATTAGGAAGCTCCTTTTATGACTTTTGAATCTGTAGGGCTTACTTTATGTAAATCAAGGAGCCTACTGATGCTTGATTTTATACACAAGCATTCATACACTCGCACACATGCACACACACACACTCGTTTTGCTTCCTATTTCAAATTACAGTCATCTCTTGACATGTATAGTGGTTCTGGGTGAAAATTCATAGTTACGTTTTTATGATATGTGCATTTTCCTTGTGGCTTCAGCAAATGAGTGACATAAAATCACGCGTAAGAAACTAATAAAATTGTTTTCAGTCACACAAGGCACAAGAAAGCTATCAACTAACTGATCCTTGTTGAAACAGTTACTAGAATACTTATTAATGCAGGAAGGAACACAAAGCGGGAGAGGGCAGTAAGAAATTAGAAGCCAAGGCTAAGAAGCCTATTAGTAAACCTTAATGAAAATATGACAGAGGGAAATATTTCGTCCGCACTAAAGGCTATTGTATAAGCAAAGGCTTTATGTCTATAGTACAACAGGCCAGGACAGGGCCAGTCATGACTTCAGTGTTTGTATTATGTGACACAGTTTTATTTAATCATTCATAGAAACAATTTGTCTCATGTTTTGGTGGATGCTAAAAGTATATTAATGCATTTGTAATATAAATCAGTGTCAGTTTAATTTATAGAAAGAGTAATCAGGAAGACAAGTTTTTTTCAAAAATTTCATAATTCCCTGTCCCTTGAAAGTGTAAATCCTCAGTCCAATACCATTTATATCAACATTTTATTGTCAGAAAGAGGAAATCCTGCCATAAAACTAACAGGCTATAACTTACTAGCCTTTTAAAGTTTTGTTTGTCTTTCTTGGGTGTAGGCTGGGCTTGTTAGTCCCCTCAGTGCATAGGCCTGGGATAACCCTCTAGGATTTTACTGCAATCTAGTTTGAGTTTCTGTTCTTTTGAATGCACTTCTCTTGAACTATGAAGACAGACAAGTTTGATTGACGAAGGCCCATTGTCTTTCCTGAGCCACAGGCAAATATTCAAGAGCTGTTTAATTTTGTGTTTTCTATAATCAGTTCTTAAATTCCTGTCTATTTCCCTCAAGGCATCTGTAATAAAATTTACCAGCTACTTAATAGTGACTAAAATACCTTAAACAGCTTCCTTTACTCATTTGTTCTAATCATGGTATTAGAATTGTAAAGGCCCTGTAAAACTCAAATTGCTATTTTCGAGTTCTGGTAAGTCTTTCTTCGTGCTAAAATGAAGTCTGTTAGGTAATACTAAGCAGGACAGATGAAGTCCTAAGAAAATCTTCAGCCTCTCATTTCCTTAGATGGCCCTCCTATTGTATCATCGGTAAGATCAATGCATTGTTCTGTATTCATAAGGCTAACATTTCCACTTTTCTCTTCATTCTTAGGCCTCTATTAAAAAGGTAAAATATAATGCTGGTTTGGGTGTGTGTTTACATAAATAATTTACTATTTATTAATCTGTGGATGACCTTGATGATGGAGTTCAACGAACTTCATAAGTTTAAAAAAACCATAAGAATAGGAAATAAAAAAAAGGTTGTAAGCTTCCCTTCCCTCACTGTGATGTCCTTGTAACCAGGTTTTTTCAGGAATGTAATGTGTGTAATATTTAAGATTTGAAGCTTAGAATTTTTTTTGTTCAATCTGCCACCGTTTTAAGCATAGAGGAAGAATTTAAACCATTTGAATGAAATTGTCTGTGTCTAATACACTACATCTTTACTCTAAAAGTCCCATTTTTGTTTACTTAATATGCCCAGCCCGTCACTAGGCTGCACTTGGTATCTGTGAAATGCCATTTCTTGTCAATTTTGGCTTCTTTGCCAGAGGAGAAATTACTATTTTCCTATCATAGAGCTAGATGCCATTTTGACCTCTTTTAATGTAAATGCCATTTGTATACTTCAATATATTTGAAAATAAGAAATTACACAAAAAAGCTTTTCCAAACACCCCACTCCATCACACTGAGCTGACCTTGTGCGTTCTACTCTGCCAAAAGTTATCCTTTAAACCTAAACTTTCGTTTCAGTCAATTCATGCATGCAGCATTCTCTCCTTGTATGATTGGCTTATTTTTAGAAGTCGGTGACAACTGAAATTGTACCATTATTGCTCTGCATTTCTTCCATCTCCTGCTCTAAAATTTTATTTTTCTTAGCTCACTTGATTTGTCATTCTGGTGGTAACCCTGGACCTTGAATACTGTCAGGATTCTCTCGGTTACCTGTCTTCAGTTTTGTTTTGTTTTTAATTTTGTTTTGGTTTCTTTTTGGAGAATGATTATAACAACATGGATTTGAAAATAGATCCTCTACAGCCTCTAGATTTTGTCAGTAGTTATGGATTCACATACTTAAAGTCTCACATCTAGAATTTTAATCATCTATCTTTTCAGTGTGTAGGGGGAATGGTGAAAGATTTGGGTTACTTGAGCATACTTGGGTCCATTTAATAATTTTAAATAATTATATTGAATATAATGAAAGTTTTAAAATGTTAAAATCAATAAATGTTGTTACAAGACATTTGTCCTGGGGAGGGGGAAACAAAATCCAATATGTCTGATATGTTGAAATCAAGTAAAGCACCAAGGTGATCCTTGAAGGGGGAAATATAAGAGAAATGAAAATAAGAGTGGCCAAGCTGTGCTTATTCAAACATGAATTGAGCACTATTCTGTGCTAGGTTTTGCTTATGTAGCACTACTTGATAACTGCCTAATTACCTCCCAAAAGAAAAGGAAATGTCTTGTTTACAGATTCTGGGGGTACTTTCTTTGTAACGCAATGTATACCAATGATTTCACCTAGCTAAGAAATTTGGATCTGACTCTAACTAAATTCAAAGCTTTTTCTAAATGTCTTTAGCAATTTCCCTTAGTATTTGAAATATCTTAAAGGCAATTTATTGCAATTCTTGAAAGCCAATTAAAAGCTCTCCTGTTGGCTCACATAAAGACCTCATATGGACCTCAAAAAAGTTCCTGGTTGAGGAATAATTTAATGAGATAAAGTAGTGGATTTCTAACTAGCTTAAAAGTCACATGCACTGGGCAGGCAGGGGCAGGGAGGAAGGGTTATTGCAGGAATAAAGAAAAGCAGAGAATCTATTTAATCTCCATTTAATATTTGGTTCATGTTGTCATGAATGGTGTTGAGAAGATTGGGAAGAAAATTAAAACCACTAGAGTTTTTATAAAGCTACAAACTAAGAGTTTCAATAAGAGGCACTGTACCCTCATTTTAGTTCCTTCTACAATATCCCAAATATTTTCCTGGAAAATCCTGTGTAATTTATTGTTTCTTAAAAACCCAAATTACTTGAATATTAGCACATTTATAATTGCAAAGTCCTAGTCAAAGGTTTATTGATTTTTTTAAACTAAACAACCATACTGTTTTTAAGTATCAACCTATAATGCATTCTACAAAGGAAATTTATAGGGATTGAAGTGATAAAAGGAGAGGCTACAGCAATCACATAGGAAATGTTGTCAAAAAGATAAGGTAGGGATTGAACTCAAATTAAATTTAAGAAATAGGTTATGCAAGACCCTTCTGTCACTACCTTAAACTTGATGCAAAGGACAAATAGAAGACATTAACTATTTTTAAATGAGGGTAGGAATGTCACATAATCAGAGCTGAAACTTGAGAAGATGGCTCTTGCTAAAGTACAAAGGACAGCTTAGCAGCTAGAGAGGAGGAGGCAGAGGACTTGTTAAGCATGAAATCTTGCCCGTGGCTGAGAGAACTGAGTGAAGACCGTGAGAAAAGAGGACCTAGGGATGAGTACCGAAAATCGCGATAGTAAAAACCTAAAGAGCAGTATGAAGAAGTTAAAATGACTAGGAAAGAATGGTCATCATTATGGTAGAAAAATCAGGGGAGTCTGGTGTCAAAGGATCAAGTAGAAGAAAATATTTTCTGAAGTTAAATAAGATCAGGGGACAAATCAACCTAATTCCCCTCATAACCTAGCTCATAACCTCACACCCTGTATGTAGCTTTCCCTGAAATTCCTTCCACATTGTTGTCATTACTTCAGCATTCTTCTACCCTGTATTCTAAAGACCACAGGATACATGACGGAATCAGTTCTCCCACAACAACTAGTGCTAGCTATGTGCCCAACAGTATGTCAGGCAACTAGAGATTCGGAAGTGAGAGCGATTATCTCCTGACCCTAAGGTGCCCACAGAGAACTGAGGATTAAGACACTTATTTAGATACCTAGCTAGCTAGCTCTTTCTCTATCTATCCATCTATTTATCATCTATCTGTTTATTTGTCTTTACTTTTCAGAGTTGTTTTAGACTCACAGCAAAATTGAGAAGATACAGAAATTTCCCATATATCCCCTGCTCTCACACATGTATATTCTCTCCCATTATCAACACCCCTGCTTTGTTACAGCTAAGCCTAAACATTTCATTTGGGGGGATGCCAATGTAAATGATGCATGTTTTCAATTTCAAATACTACTTGTTCATTGCTAGTATATAGGGAAGTTACATAGTTTGGATCATTTCTATAACCCTCTGTTCAAGTTCACTGATCTTTCTGTAGCTAATATGCTATTAAAAGCATCCAACAATTTATAGATTTACATCTTAGATATATTTTTATTCTGTAATTGTTCAATTATTTTCTTTTTTTTAATTCTATTTCTGTATTTACCTTCACCATCTGATCCTTCATTATTTTTTAAATCCTTACACATGACAAAGTATTTTAAAGTACTTTTACAACTTTATCATCTCTGAATTATTTGTGTGTGTTTCTTGTGACTGAATTTTCTCCTGATTATGAGCCATAATTTCCTTCTTATTCACATGTCTCATAATTTAGATTACATTTTTGACAGTATAGGTGCTGCACTGTTCAGTGTCTGGGTTTTGTTATCTTTCTTTGAGGAGTGTTACATTTTATTTTCCAAGTTGGATTGTCTTGATCCTTTCAATGCTTCCTTTTTAAGCATTATAAAGTCTGTTCTAGTTAGCTCTTATTTTAGTCATGGTAGTCCCAGTGCAAAAGTAGTATGTTTCTTGGTTCCTAATGAATGACTATAGTATTCAGTGAAATATCTCCACACTTTCAGAAATTTAGTCTCAACCTTGTGCAATACCTGGAATCTCTATTCATCACCTTGTTATTGTACTTTGCCTATCCCCACAGTCTTTAACCTTTGTAAGACAGCATTCTCTATATAATGTATTTCAAATGGACTTCAATTCTTTAGTAACAACATTTTAGATTATTTGGAAAAATGACGGGAATTGTGTCTTCATATTACTAAATAGAAGGAGAATAAATTGATGATTTATAAAATCAGTCTTTTAGAAGTGGTTATGACTTCTAGTACGTAAAAAAATAAAAATCCTTGTTCCTACTGCTAACCTCAAAATTGTAAAGGATTTTCAATAGGACTGTTTTGTTTTGTTTTGTTTGAATATATCTTTATTGATTTCAGAGAGAGGAAGGGAGAGGGAGAGAGAGAGAGAAATATCAATGATGAAAGAGTCATTGATCGGCTGCCTCCTACACGCCCCCGACTGGGGTTCAAGCCCACAACCCAGGCATGTGCCCCGACCGGGGATCGAACAGCGACCTCCTGGATCCTAGAGTTCAATGCTCAATGGCTGAGCAACGCTGGATGAGCAAGTGATAAATGGAGGTATTTGGGAAAGGCTCAAGTGATTCACTTGGTGGTTTGGTATGAGTAGTCAAGTCATAAGAAAAGTCAGTAGGAAAACCAGAAACCACATTGGAATCAATAACTAGTACGTCAGTTACTTGATTCCAGTTGTGATCTGGACGTTGGCGCGTATTTTCCATTGCAGTGACTGTGAAACTGCAGATTTCAGGCAGTTTGATTTTTGTAATCCAAATGTAATTTACTAATCAGCTCTTGACCATCTTGCTCACCATTCAGAGGGAGAACAAACAGGTATCAGATCGATTTTATATTCCTAGAACACTAATGAGTACCTTGTGGGGAGATTATTAGCAAGAGCATATTTGTTGCTATGAACCTCCAGACCTTTTTCAATTAAGTGTTTTAAAATGAGATGCTGAAACGTGCAATGTTATGTTTTGTTTAGCCTTGTCTCGCAGTAATAATTCAATAAACATAAGAAAATCATGGGACACTAATAACAACACCTGCTGACCTGCTTGGACTTTTGTGCTAATGAGTTATTTTTGAACCTGCCTGATATTCTGCCTGTTTGAAAGTGTACTTCACTTCAACACTGTTAAATTAATGAAGGTAGAGTAGTGAGGCACAACTAATCATGACAAGCTGCCAGAGTCCATCACTCTGAATTGGACCATGTTCTTTTAAGGTGCTCTTCCCATTCCCCAAATAAAAACCATGACAAACTTCATTTTCAAGGATAAGAGTGGTAGAGGGCCACTTAATTTTATGAATAAGTTTTATTTTATGACTCTAATAAAAAATTGAGACCTATATATGATATTACATCCCTGAGAGTCCATATTTTACATTATGTTCCTGCTGATCAACCTGGAAAAGTTTTTATTTTTCTAGTGAGTTTAAAAATTGCTTCCAGCCTCCTCTCTAAATAAATTTGCATGAGGCAAATAGAATTAGGTATACTTGATATAGTCACCATCATTTGATTCTGGCCTTTTAACCCCAAACATCTTAGAATTTCACTATCTCATACTGAGGGACTCAGGCATCTACTAGGAACATAGTCACCAGTCGGTGGTATAATGAGAAGAAAGATGTTATCTATAAATAAGCCTGAAATATTAAGGTTGGTATGTTATGTCAATACATTGATTCAAAAGAAATTATAAATGTATAGACTATACAACCAAGAAATACATTTTCATGTGACTTCACCTTATCTACATCATCTCAAAGAAACTTAGTCTCATCTGTACTGTTCTTTTGATGCTGTTACATCACATAGCACTTAAGAATGGAAGACTAGCCTGGCCGGGTGTGGATCAGCGGTTGAGCATAGACCTAGCATTCAGGAGATGGCGGTTCGATTCCCGGTCAGGGCACAGGTCCGGGTTGCGGGCTCGATCCCCAGTCGGGGGCCTGCAGGAGGCAGCCGATCAATGACTCTCTCATCATTGATGTCTCTCTCTCTCTCTCTCCCTCTCCCTTCCTCTCTCTGAAATCAATAAAGATATATTTTTTTAAAAAAAGAAAAAAGAATGGAAGACTACTAGATTGTATTAAATGGGAAAGAATATGAAGAAAATGCTATATGTTTATGTGTTGATTAAATAATCCATTCATTCCATGTATATGCTGCTTTACTCCAGTGATAACTCATAGTGCAAATAAATGGTTATTTCTACTGGTCTATTATTAACATGACAGGAAAAGACACTTTAAATCGGATTGAGGGAACTAAAAGCAAAGGAGATTAGAACTCTCGCCTCTGTGTGGCCCCAAAACCATAAAAAAAGATCAACATTTTCTAATGGGAGTAAATCATGGGGCCAAATAAAAAATAGCTTCCTGATATGTTCAGGCAGTTGAACTTGAAAATGAAGCTCATGGAAATTCTACTTGTCTCAGTAATGATCAGAAAGTACAGAAAGTCCTTGAAGGACATAGTTTTGTTCAATGTCATTTTGCTATAATGCTGATGTAGGGAAAAAATCAGTTCCCACCGGGGCCATTGTCTGTGTGGAGTTCACATGGTCTCCCCATATCTGTATAGGTTTTCTCCAGGTAGTCTGGTTCCCTCCCACATCCCAGAGACGTGCACATTAAGTGAACCGGTGTCTAATCTGTCCCAGTCTCAGTGAGCGTGCGTGTGTGAGTGCACACTGTGATGGAAGGGTGTCCTGTCCTGGGTGGGTTCCTGCCTTGCGCCCTGATCTGCCCGGGAGAGGCCCCAGCTACCTGTAACCCTTAACTGAAATAACCAGGTTGGGAAAGAATTATCTTACTAGCTTTTATTAATCTTTCTTAAATGTATGGACAGCTCACATTCATTTCAATGCTTAATGTTAGGGCTCTTTATTTAAAAGTTTGGTGATGTTTTTGTGACCAGAAATATACCATAGGAACTTAACTCGTTTATATTAATTAGCCTGTGGTCAAACTAGCTTTGTTATTGTCGTTTCACTTAAAGTAATAGTTTCCAGGAGCTATCAACAACATTAAGCGAATACTTATTATAGTGGAATAATCTCTCATGTGCCCAAAGAAAGAATAAATGTTGTGAAGCCCCCAAAATAGCCTCATTGAGTCCCCAGTAGTCAAAGAGAAACACATAAGTTTCTGCAGAGACATAAATGTCAGAGAGGCGGGCATCAAGTAATAACATTTTGACAAAGGACTAATGGACTAAAAGTCAGATTCCTGTTCATTATCCAGCTGTGGATAATTTAGTATAGATAGAACCCCAAAATGGTAGAGAGAACGCTAATTGAATTGACATGTAAGCCTTGGCACATATGACATGAGGACTCTATGCAGAAATTAACATGTTAACTAAAAAATTAAAACAATTATATTAACTAAACTGAATGAATTTAGTTAATTATATTAACTAAACTTAAGATTTTTCTCCTATCCATAAATAATTGTGGGGAAATGGAATAAGGGACAGATACCACTAGGGTTTTGTGATGGAAGGAAATTACTGATAATCCTTTAAGCATTATTAAGATAGAAATATATAAAGACATTAATACACAACATTTATTTATATAGAACATAATTTTGCCAGGAGAAATTGATTATAAATTACCAGATATAGTAAGAGGTTTTATATCAGGAGTTTAAGTAATTTTCATATATAGTTATCACATAAAATTTAGGAATATCCTTTTACTGATAACTTTTACAACATGAGGTGAGTTATGACAAAAATATAGCAAAAGATTGGATGTCAAAAATTATAATAAAATTTAATAAAAAACATTAAATCTGTAAGTTAAGTATTTTAATATTCCATTGAAATATATATGGTTGGGTATGTATGTACACATATATGCTATGGATTACACAGCAACTTACCTGTTATAAAAACTGTAAAGAATTTAAATATTATAAGTATATGAATTTTAACTTTGGTAGGTTTTACAGCTTCATTTTATTAATTTCTGATTTTTGCCATAGCTTTATGATACTTAAATATATTTTAATGATAGTTTTATTACAAAGCTAACCATGTTAATTGTAGAGAATATGAAATGCAAAAAGCAAAGGAAAAACAAAATGAAAATAATTACTAATTTCTTTCCCTATATGTATTTTGTGTAGATTTTTTATGGGAGATGCATTAGAAAAAAATTCTACCTAAAGCCGAGCATTCCACACCCCACAATGTAACACAGTACACTTGACATTGAATGACACAGGTAGTCTCAGAACTCTTGTCCATTGACAGTCTTGAGCCCTGTGTTTCAATGCATAATACAGAAGGCCCTGTGGTCAGACCACACAGCTTCCAGCATGGTTTCATCTCTTACCTGCTATATGACCTTAGGAATACAATTTAATCTTCCCATGCTTTGCTTTTCTCATATTGAAAAGAACAGTAATAATATACCTAACTCATAGTGTGGGAGCAATCACTAGAAGTTCAAAAGTAGAATTTTATAAGAATGCCAAGAACATGCTTTGATGTTTAAAACAGGGATAATACATCTAACCCAAAGGATGTGAGAACTAATTAGGAACTAGATGTTAAAAGCTTATGGGAATGCCCGATACATAGTACCATGATCCATACATGTTTTAATAAGTCTATACGGTTACCATTATTATTAAATCATTAATGTTGTACAACAATCAGTGTAAACCTACCAAAACAGGTGGCTTATCCTCAAAATCAGTGACCATGAAATACCTAAGTATTTTGTGCTTTAAGGACATTTCCTTAAAAATCATTCATATTATCCTTCATACTCTAATAATAGGGAGAAACCAGCCTTTCAATGTCCAGAATCAAACCCAGTAAAATTGTGTTTCCAGGTTACTGTGGATCCTCACTTTTTTTCTTTGGGAAAAGCAATAAAGGGGGACAGCTCATGACCTACTTCTTCCCACCACCTCTCACTCTGAACATTAACAGCTCAGCTTTGGGCAATAAGCATGAAGCCTTTGTCATCTGTCCTTAGTCATCAAGTAAGAAATGCCTGGTCTGAGGCTCACGACTATTCAGATGATTAAAAAGCCCACAAACATCTGAAAGCAAGGCCGTGATTCCTGGCTATTGCTCAGCCCTGCACTGAACAAGGAGGAAACTGTTTATAAAAACCCTTGGGCTGGTTTCTAGCTCATGGTATCCTATAATTCTAATTTAATACAGTCCATAAGTACAGGTTTAACAAATGCTAAAACATTATTTTCCATGTGTATATTTTATTATATACTATATATATATACATAATATGTACACAGATATACACATTTTAAAATTAATTATATTTTAGGGAATGTATGTGTATTTATGCGTGTGTGTGTGCGCATATATATATATATATATATATATATATATATTTAGTCCAAAGCACAGCATCAATTATAAGAAGTTTTGAAAATACAGAGTGAGGCAAAAGTAGGTTTAGAGTTGTTCCTATGGAAAATAATACAGTAACTAATAAACAACATACAAGAATAAACTGTGTTTTGTGTACTCACAACTGTAAACCTATTTTTGCCCCACACTATAGTATTTTCAGTTGGTTTTTTGAAAAGAACTTCACATTAAACCCATTCAAATTTTGAAAATATAGCATGTGCCCTCCTGACACAGGCAGAAATAAGGGTGAATGCACAAAAATACAGCGTCTGGACCTTCTAAGCTCATGCTTTTGGTTGGGTTCCTGCATGTCCTTTATCTGGTGAGGTGGCTCCAGCTCAGATGAGTGATATTCCTCCATTGGTCAATTATTGCATTTCCAAGTTACAGAGGCATGAAAGTAGGCTATTTCCAGAAGATGCCAGAAGCCTCAGGAACAAGCTAAGGCAGAAAAATGAGGTTCAGCTGAGGCAAAACGGGGTCACAGCTGAATGTAGTTGGTTCCAACAAAAAATGGCCAGAGTGAAAGACTTGTACTGAGGAATTTTTTAGGGGGGGAGGGCGGATGGCAGTGCACAAGGGGTGTGCGATGCATTTGTTAATATGTAAATTAGCATGTAGTGATTCACGCTAATTCTTACAAGAAGAATCGATATACTCTTCATTCTAAATGAACAAGCATTTACTATCGAAATTAAACACTGAGAATAACCTTAAAATTAAATTTCCTCTTTAATGTTTTCCCACTTACGAAAATCTTTTGTGTACACTTACGTTGGCACTTATTTTTCTTTAAAGTTACGTATAGTGTTCGCTTTTTTAAAATTTTCTTAAAGAACAGAGCATAGCTGAGTATTAAAAATATAGGCATGTAAACATACAATATCCTTGTGTTTCAAAAAAATGAGATACAGGTTTAAAAGATGCCACCAACTAGCTGCACGTCCCCAGTGAGTCACTTAACCTCAGTCTACTTTTCCATACACCTGGGTCACTCAGCTCAAATGACATGTGCTGCCTTGAGAGCTTACCATTGGACTTGTTTGAAAGCTGTTTAGTAGGATTGAGTCTCCTATTAATTGTGTGATCCTGGCTATGTTATTTAGTCTCTCTGTGCCTTGGTTTCCCCACTTAAAAACAGAGAAAATAATGGTGCTATTGAATGCATGCAATGTGTTTAGGAGACTCTTTAAAATGGTGCTGAGAAAGTATATAACCAGGAAGGTGAACTGATTTACCCAAGGTCTCAGCTTCTGATGAAATCTGGGACTGGAGCCCATTCCACCCCATCCCATTCCATGCAGTTCCCATAGAGCCACACGCAACAGTCTTTATGGTATTTTTTTTTTTTTTTCCCTCTAAAATTTATTGACTATATTTTTTAAAAGGAAGAAAATTTGTATTTTTAATTACATAATGAGCTCATCAGTAATCGCTAACCAAAAAGTTTAGCTAATTGTATTTATAGATCTATTTTTTACTTTTTGCTTTGAAGTGATTAAAAAATATCTGGTTAAATGTCTTTCTTTTTAGCTTTTATTTGGAAAGTATCTGGGACTGTCTGCTTTTAAGGATTTATTCTGATTCTTTTAGAAGAATTGCTACATTTTAGAAGCTCAAGCCTTATCCTGTTTGGGAAATAGAGACAACTGACAAACTGATTCTTCAAATAGATCCCCTAATACCTTTCAGTGCTGTTCATCATAAATGGGTTATGATGTAGAGTAAGACCAGAAATCAACAATCCTAAACCAAACACCAAGTAGAAGAGAAATTCCCTGGAGGTATCACTATGGAAACCGAAGATTCTCAAGTTAGGAGGAAGGGGAAGTCCTGCGCAGAAGCAGAGCCACAAACAAGTTAGACCAAACCCTGTGATTGCGGCCAAAGTGTACTTCTAGTCCTTTATAACGCATGCCTTTATTTCAAATTTCCTCTCCCAGGGTTGGCTAGGCTCTTAAACACCCCTGGACGCCAAGACTAGGCATTCCAACTCAGAATCTCTACTTCATAACAAAATTTATTTCAAGCTACATTAGGCTTCCCTGGCTGAGCTAAACAGGACTGTAAGATAATGTTTGCTTCTAACAAATAAAAAAATAGCTTTCATTCAGTAGCCAGTGAGCTGGGACTGCTATATCTCAAAATCTCCAGTGAACTTCAGAGTTATACATTAAACCCCTATTTCCCTCTGCTTTAAGAGAATTCAGGAGAAAAGACACAAATAATTTAAAGTGGTTTTAAGGAACACCCACAGCTGTTTGAGGAAAGAGTGGATATCCAGAGATCCCATAAAGGGATAAATAAAGGATTTGATCGCTGGATTTGGATGTAAACAAGGTCTCTTCGGTTTCATCTGCATATCTTGTACAGCATTTTCAGCAAATGTTGTGCATCCTGTATCCTAAAATCATGTGCATTGCATTTATTTAGTTTCAAGTTGCTTAATATTATAATATCAGAAGGAAATGTAGACCAGTATTAATTTCATAATGGACCAAGCATGAGACATATGAGTGATAAATACAAACTAAAAGAATCAATTAATCTGATTAGGAAGCAACATGAAAATTCTAGTGACAGGTGGATGTAGGGAGAAAAAAATACTCCTTAGTTAATTCTTACATCACTAGTAATAAATACGTGTTAGCATATTCTACATACTTAATATAGAAGCTCAAATACTAAAGTAAGCGCAGATACTGCATAGTGTCAACTTTACATCATAAGTTATTATACAAAATAGTTTCACCACCTCTCCAAATCCTCTGTGGTTTATGTATTTAAAACCCACACCCCCAAACCTCTGGCAACCAGTTATATGTTTATCATCTTTATTTATTTGTTGTTTTTTCTGGATATGACATAAATGGAATGATACAGTATACAGTGTTTTCAAACTGGCCTTTCTCACTTAACAATGTAGATTTAAGATTCATCCACATTATTTCATGGCTTGATGGCATGCTTATTTTTGGTGCTGAATAACGTTCCATTGTGTAGGTGTATTACAATTTATTTATTCAGTAACCTACTGAAGGATGTGTAGGTTGCTTACAGCTTTTGGCAATTATGAAAAAAATTGATATAACCTTTATGTGCTCGTTTCTGTGTGGACATATGTTTTCAAATAAATTGAGTAATATCTAGGAGCATGATTGCTGGATCATAAAGTAAAGCTATATGTAGCTTTGTAAGAAACTACCAAACTGCCTTACAAAATGATTGCAACATTTTGAATTTCTACCATAGACAGTCATGCTATCTATAAACAGATAATGTTGTTTCTCCCGTCATAATATGTGTATCTTTCATTTGTTTTTTCTTACCTTATTACATTAGCTGGGACTTCTAGTATGACATTGAATAGAAGTGGGAGAGAGGATATCCTTGCGTTGTTTACACTCTTAGAGGAAAAGCATGATGGGGAAGATTTTGAGCTTACTTAAGAATTATTAATTTTCCCTACCCCCAGCATGGGGATCATTCCTGGATCTTTACTGTAAGAACGTGGTGGGTTCCTAGAGATAAAGCTCATGGAACTATGGAGTTCCCACTAACACTATAATTTCACGAGTTTCTCAGTCTCAAGCTACTTTATACTGAGCCTCCAAAAAATTATCAAAATTGACATTAAGTGTTCCTACAATTTGATGAGATGTAAGATCTTGGTAGTATCTTTCTAGATGAATCTGTGCCTCCAGATTACGGGGTGCTGGTTTGCCTAGCAACTTCATTTTTCATGGGTCCATCTATAAAAACATGTTGTTTTCAGTGTGTCCAACTTTTTGTTGTTATAAGGACAGAAGTAATGATGTCTAAGCTTTTAACATTTTGGAGCTAACATCAGAGTCCCGACTTTATTTTTAGACGCAGCAATATACTTTGGAAATGTTTCTATATTGACTGCAGTGAAGTATTACATATGATAGACTTTCAAAAATGAAGCATGTTTTTGCCATTTTCTTAAATGGATATTTAGGTCTTTCTAGCTTTGTTTTTGTTGTTGTGACATATTTTCTCTTATAAAATAAAACTTTGCAAAAACTAGAGTGTACATGACTGCAAGTTGCTTAAGATATTTCTTAAAATATTTTTTCCTTCAGGACTCTATTTTCTGCTGCTGTGAGTCTCCAATTATGCTTAAGTTAGGCTATTGTGTCCCCAAGATACTGACACTATATTTAATTACTTTCAATTCTTTTCTTTACAATTTTTAGGTGGAATAATTTTTTCTTTTTCTTTTTTTCACTGATATTTTCTTATCTACTTCCAACTGGATCTTAATCCTATTTTGGTAATTTTCAGTTTTAGCTACTGTAATTTTTATTCTCTAATTGTAATTTGATCTTTTTATAATTTATATAGTCATCACATTCTATTTCTTTATGTCCTTGAACATATTTATAATAGCTGACTAAGTCCTTGCCTATGAATTGCAATATCTGTGACATATTACATTCAACTTCCATTGAATACTTCTCCCTCCTTTTATTTTAAGTGCCAGTCTAATGTTTTGTTGTGTCTTGTGGTGTTAGTAAATGCTGCATATTGTAGAAGACAAGATATAAGGAGCTTAAAATATTTTATCTTCTTTTAAGGAATATTGAGTTTTGGTCTGGCAGGCAAGTAAGTTACTAGAGGCAAATTTTCTAGATCTTGTCAAACTTGGCCTCACACTGTATCAAGTAAAACTTATTCTGACATTGAACTAACTTACTTTAGGGTATAATCTTTACTTTGAAGTTATGCCATTTCTGGGTTGTTGGTTGAATACCAATGGATCAAAGTGAGATATTTACAGGGTGGTTTTTTTAGGGCAGATAACCAAAGCTCCCAACCCTTAGTGATCTCCGACATCTCTCTGGAGCTTGTAGTCTCACAACAGATGCTCCCTACTTGGCCTTGCAGAGTCTTGCTCTGCTCATGTGTGGCTACTGTTGGACAAGTTCCGGTAGGTAAACCCCACCCAGATCTCTGGTACCCCCTGACTCTCTCGCTCATTCTGCTCTGGTACACTACCTCACAAATATTATCCCCTGCAGCAGCTCAGACCCCAGCATGTCCTCCTATAGTTCAGCAAGACCACTCTCTCTGCTTGGCTCTCCTTCCTTCTACTGTCATTTAGAAAGTTCCAGTAGGCAGAAATCCAGTGTTAAGTGTGGATTTCCTTTTGCTCAAGTATCACATTTCATTGCTAATTTCAGTCCCCATCCCTGAAAACAAGTGCCTCATGTCTGTTGATATTTTTATAGTTGTTAGTAGAAGGATATGTATAATTCCTGTCACTCCAGGAATGTCATGCAAAGTAGAGCAGGGACTGGTGTTGGTGGCACCAAGTCAAAACAATGTAATCTGAGCCAGACCTTAGACTTCCACTTCCCGTGGAAGCTTAGCAATTTTCCTTTTCTGCTGTCTTTTTGACATGACAAAAAGTGCAAAACACATAATTTGGGGAAGGGAGAAGAAGGTGATGTGACTGCAAAAAAAGGAAATTTTTAAAAAGGCATTTGTGGCTGCTGGAAGGCCATCTAGAAAATGCCAAACCGTATCAGAATGAAAATGAATTTGAGAAATGTACATGGGCTATGATATTACACTCACTTTCAAGAAAACCATCAAATGTTGGCTTTGTCAAGCAAAAAAAGAGAACAGAGAAATATTTTATATCAGACACTTTCAAATCCCAAAGTCAGAACTAGTACTATTACATTGGCTTATAACATAAACCAAGGAAAAGATTTTTTAAAAAGTTAGAAAAACACTATTTGTTGTTCTGACATGGGTATGCCTCTTTGCTGAATTGTGTTGGAGAGGAAGAGCAGTGTTATAAATGTCCACCAACCCAGCTCAGAAAGGGAATGAAACTCATTTATCTCAATCATTTAATAAGCCAGAGATATTTTAGGCAGAAATTATAAACCAATGGGATTTTTGTTTATCTGATGTGAATAATAAAATGAAAATACTAGAGGCCAGGTCTGCATATGGAAAGAAAACTACATTTGGCCATTGAAAAGACAGACTTTGGTGAGAAAGCAAGTTTTTATACCAAGATTTAAGAAAACATGACTCTCATCTGTGAAATGAAATAAATACCACGATTGCAGACAAACACTTTCTGAAGCTAGTGGAGATTTCATTTTGTGAAAAGGGTGAATAAAATAATTGTTTTAATGTGGTCAAGCTGCAAAATATAGCTTTTGACTGGCTTGTTAGAGTTCAGACATAAAATTTATATAAATGGTACATGTCTTCGAATGTCAGCTCCAATCATACATCACATCTGAGATAGCAATAGCAAGCTCTTTTAAAAAGGATGTTCTTCTATAAGGTGAGAAAGATCCTTATTTGTTCAATGGTGAACAAGCACTATCTTTATTTATTTATTTATTTTTTATTTATTTATGTATTATTTTTAAAATATATCTTTATTGATTTCAGAGAGAGGAAGGGAAAGGGAGAGAGAGAAACATCAATGATGAGAGAGTCATTGATTGGCTGCCTCCTGAACACCCTCGACTGGGGACTGAGCCTGAGACCTGGGCATGTGCCCTGACAGGGGATTGAACTGCTGAGCCACACTGGCCAGGTTTCTTTATTTTTTAATTAACAGGTTTACTGAGATAAAATTAAAAGATGTAAAATTCATCTGTTTTAAGTTTACAATTCAATGATTTTAGCATATTTACAGGTTTGTGCAACCATAACCACCATCTAATTGTAAGACATTTCTATAACCCCAAAAAGAAACTTCATGTCCATGTACAGTCATTTTGTATTAACAAACCCAGCCCCAGGCAACTACTAACCTCTTTCTACCTGTATAGACTTGTCTTTTGAACATTTCATATAAATGAAATCTTAAAATGTTATTTTGTGTATGACTTCTTTTACTGAGCATGATGTTTTTGTGTTTCATCTGCCTTTTAGCATATATCAGTAATTATTTCCTTTCCTTTTCATTGCTGAGTAGTATTCCATTGTATGGATATTCTACATATTGTTTATCCATTCACCAGTAATGGACATCTGGGTTGTTTCCACTTACTGCCTACTATGAACAATGATGTTATGATTGCTCATGTGCAAGTTTTTTATGAACATATATGTTCATTTTTCCCATGCTCCAGTTTTACAACACCCATCACCTTACATATCATAAATGCTCCATTTATTTTGTTAATTATTTTCTGACTTTCACCAACTGCCAGAATCTAAACTGAAGCATTTCTGTGGCTTTTGTTCAAAGTGCCGAGAACAGCTCTCAGTATATAGTAAAAACTGAAAATGTTTGTTGAATGAATAAAGCAATGTTCACATAGTAGAGTGTACATTTCTGTTTCTAGGTAAGACATATTTTTAATTGGTGCATTGATGTTTCCACTTTTTCGTTAATTATGTATGAAATTCTTCTTTTCTGTACAAACCATCTTATGATTGATGTGTATAAAAATGGGTAGGATAGAACATTATGCTGAAAAAGTCCAATTGGACAATGGAGACATCTATGTAAAGAGATAATAGCCAAACGATAAAAAGGAACCATGGTAGGTAGAACAGACCCCCAGAAATTGTGAACATATTATGGAACATGGCAAGAATGAATTGAGGTTACAGATGGGGTTAAGATTTCTAATTAGCTGACCTTAAAATAGATTGTCCTGGGTTACCCAGGCAGGCGCAATGTAATCACCTGGGTCCTTTATACATGGGAGGGGCAGGAGAGTCTGAGAAGGAGGTGGATGATGGAAACAGTATCAGAGTGACCTGATGTGAGAAAGACACAATCTACCAATCTCTGGCTTTAAGGATGGAAGAGTCAAGGAACTGTGCAAACTTCAGAAGCTGGTAAAGGCAAAAACACAGAAAGTCCCCTAGAGCAACTAGAAAGGAATGCAGTCCTGCTGAGGCCTTCATTTTAGCCCAGTGAGATCCATTTCAGACTTCTGACCTCCAGAACTGTAAGATAAGATATTTGCACTGTATCAAGCTACTGAGTTTATAGTAGGGCAGCAACAGAAAGCTAACAGAGGAACGTACGTACTAGCTAGACAAGAGGATAAGAGGTGGGGCCTGAATCCCCAATATGTTTAGCAAGCTCTCGCTCTTGTGTATCATACTCAGCACAAAATAAATTTTTTCAAAGAAGTAGGAGTCATGGTCTCTGCTCTTGAGGAAAAAAGTTTACAAACTAGTCGGATTTTCCAATGGGAAAACACAACCATATGGCAAAGATGTTAGAAGCACACAATTGTGCCAACAGGATAATCAACCATCATTTACATGGCCAGCCATCCCAGAGAACTGGCAAGCAAGGAGCATCACTGTAGCAGCTGTTGCCATGGCCCCAAATCCTATGATAGCGTCTGAAATAGAAACAAAACAAACAAGCAAATAGAAACCTTCAGAGATCTTGAACTTGTAATATTGTGAGGCAGCATAGTGTAATCAAAGGGAGCTCCCTTAGACTATCTGGATACTAATCTTGACTCTCCCCCACAATAGGTTTGTGACCTTGGGCAAGTTACCTAAGCATCATCTTTTTCTTTATCTCTAAAATGAAGTTGGACCCTTCCAGCTATTCTCCGGGAACTGGCTGATGTCACTTCCAAAATAAGCCAAATATTCTTTATCATTTTAATATAAAAGATATAACCAAAACCAATGTTAGTATAGGAAAAATATATATTATTTACTTAACAATACTCAAGTTTATTAACTACCTATTTTATACTGGGCTTTTTTACACCTTTACAAATACATACATTAACACACACACACATGCACACACACATATACATACATACATAAGCATGTATCTAGAGTATGCATTTATATAGAGAATATATATGAAGAAAATATATTTAGTAAAGCATCATGAGAACTTTATAGCTAAGCCAGTGTATTTTGGAGATTCTGAAAACATAATTGAAAGAATGAAAGAAATTTTGACATGGCTACAGTATTAGGGTTCCCAGAGAAACAGTATATATAGCTAGATAGGTGACAGATATAGATAAGGAATTATCCCAAGGGATTACGGAGGCTGAGAAGTTCCAGATCTTCAATCAGCATGCTGGACACCCAGAAAAGGTGATGGCATATTTCCAAGTTGAGTCCAAAAGCCAGGAGAGCTGACTGTGTAGGTTCCAGTAGGAAAGCAGGCAGGCTCAGGACCCAGTAAGAGCTGATGTTTTAGTTTGAATCCAAAGGTAGGAAGAGACTACTGCCTCAGCTCAAGGCAGTCAGGAAGAAGAACTTTCTCACTTGGGAGTCCCTTACTAACCAAATGCTATCAATGTCACGGACCTCTCTAGTGGTCTCAGGAATGCCCAGGAGGTAACTAACCATCACACAATGATCCTCTTTCACTACTGACCCAAGTTCTGGTGGTAAATTATCCACAGTGATGAAAAACACTTTGTTTCATCAGGTAGGCCAGAGGGTGGGTGGGGGAAGGGTGGATAAAAGATACGGTGCCTAAACACTGACTTATGCAGAACTTTCAAATGTGGATAAACTCATTGCATCAAAAATTGATTCCGTTTAAAACCCCCCAGGTATCATCAGACACATCTTGAAGTACTAAGAATTTGCCAATCTCACATGGCAGATACAGGTCTTCCAAAATTCTAATTCTCACTTGAAAGACCGAATGCAATCATTGGTAACAAATTGTCTACTGCTTTTGTTACAGTGATAAGCTTACTATGTTTCTTTTTGGGGAAAAGTCCACAAATGCCTGTCTTAATACTCATAGTTTTTCTGTTAGACACTCTTTCAAGTAAAATGGTGTTGCCTGCAAAAAGCAGCAGATTGGGCAAAACTCGACCAACCATACAAGCCTAGATACAACTATTCACTATGATTTGCAGCAGAACTACTCTGTTTTGCAACACAGAATACTAAATAATATAAAAGTTCAACTAAAGGGCTGATACTTAATAAAGTTAATAAGGGCATTCTTGTGTTTTGTTTGTGTGTGGTGAAGAAAACAATGATTATTTAATAGAGCCTGGTGTCACTGCCTTTATTCTAGGGCACTGACAATTTTACCATGTTTGCTTTGGTAGCATCAGTATAAATCTCAATACTGTGTAAGACCAATAATGTCTTAGCATTATTATGAAAATAGTTTAACCATACAGATCCCCCAAAAGTATATTAAGGATGTCCAAAGCTTCCTAGACCCCACTTTGAGAATCTCTGTACTGAAGGGTAGCCAGCATGTAACAAAGTGCACAGTATGCTATGAGCATCAGTCAGGTTCTTTTCTAGAACGCTTAATTTTCAACCAATTGGTTAGTCAGAATTTGGTTAAGTGACTCTCAGCTACTTATATGAGTAATATAGAAAAAGCATATCATTTTCTTCTAAGTATAATTATTTCCAAAATCAGTATTGAGTCTCTCTAGCATTTTTCTAACATTTTAAAGGGTATTATTAGCCCCATTTTATAGAGTAAGAAATTGAGACTAAATTCAATCTTTAAAATGGCATTTTCTCCTGAAAATCTATAAAGACCAAAGAAACCTTTAAAAAATATTTTTCTTTACTTTTAAACTTAAAGCAACCAATTCTGTTATTTGAATTTTTTTTAATGTAGTTTTTCCAGTACAATACATTACTTCATTAATCTCATCGTTTGCTATTCTAAACCAATATATTATTATTAGGCTTGTTTGCTCTGTACCTGCTCTAGATAGAAAATTGTTTTAACAAATTCAATATATTTGGAAAAAATTAAATGTCCTAAAGTACCATTGTGTTGTTGGGTGTGTTTTTTTAAATGAACTTGTAAACAAAAAAGCTCCCATTTCAAAATAAAAACAAAATCCCAGGTCATATTGATGTTTACAGTGATTACATTTATCTAAGCAACATACATACATGTTCAATTTTAAGATGTTAACTAAATTTCTGTGACACATATGCTTTAAAAAAAAATACCAAGAACATTATAGTTAATGCAGAGTACTAAGGATGGTCTAGCTGTCACTATGTAAATTTTCTTAAGTCTTCACTTGGGATGCTGTTACTTCTAGCACACGTAAGCAGGCAGTCTTTCATATGCTCCAACACTGGAATCTTTGGTTGCTACTATATCAGCCCGCTAGAAAACAAGAAGCCAACCATTTCAAGAACGTTTTAAGTGAACAACTTGCAAACTCCAGGGATGGATAAACCCTAAGAATGCACAATTGTGAGTATTTACAACCATCACAACTGTGGCTGAAGACTGCTCATGACATTCTTCTGAACTGAGATATCAATGCTGTATAGTTCGAAGTAAAAGGCTTTAACAAAAAAAATTGGCATATGCACACTTCCTCCACCAATTTGTGTTTGTCCACCATTCAGTTAACTTTTCCACTTGGGAAAAAAAAAAATGCAATAGAGAACTGGACACCATGTTTCCTTGCCTCAGTTAATATTTACAATTACAACAATGCTTCCCAGAGCCGGTTTGTACTGAAAGTAAGTCCTTTACACCAAGGAAATGGCTGTCTACAACCACTGGCTCGTGCACACATGAACTAAAATTCCTAGAGTTGGGGAGAAACGAATGCCGCTCCGATCATCCGCACTGCTTCTTGTGTTCTCTGACCCGCGCTTAGCACCCCGTGGGGGTCTGGGCCTGCTGACCCTGCCCGCCCGAAGGGGCTGCCTGCTGTGCTGCTTTCTGCTTTAACATCGTCCAGTCAAACGTGTAGTCATACTGGTGGTTCAGGGTCCTGAAGAGGATGCGGAACAGCTGCCTCAGGTACATGTAGTTGGGGGCCTCCTCAAAGCGCAGCCCGCGACAGTAGTTTAAGTACATGGCAAACTCCGCAGGAAACCCCTTGCACAGCACTTCGACGGGAATGGACATCTTCTTCTCACTAATCTTCTCGTATTTCTGTATCTTCGTCGCAGCCTTCAGCCCCTGCCACGGCAGGCTGGTTCTGTTAAAATACATCAGCACATACCCCAAGGACTCCATGTCGTCGCGGCGGCTCTGCTCCACGCCCAGGTGCGCGTTGATGCTGGCATAGCGCGCCGTGCCCGTCAGGTTTTTGTCTTCTCTGTATGGTATGTGTTGCCTTGTCCTGTTGTCTCTGTACTTTTTGGCCAAACCAAAGTCAATGAGGAACAGCTTATTGCAGTGACGGCCAATGCCCATGAGGAAGTTATCCGGCTTAATGTCCCTGTGTATAAAATTCTTCGTGTGCACATACTCAACCCTGCTGATCATCTGGTCGGCTAGCATGAGTATGGTTTTCATGGTGAAGCTTCTTGAGCAGAAATTGAAGAGGTCTTCCAGGCTGGGCCCGAGGAGGTCCATGACCAGCACGTTGTGGTCCTTCTCCTGACCGTACCACCGAATGTGCGGGATGCCCACCCCGCCCTGGAGGATCTTGTAGAGTTTGCTCTCGTACAGCAGCTGCGGGTGCCGCGCCTTCAGCGACTCCAGCTTCACCGCCACCTCCTCGCCGTTGGTGATGTTGATCGCCAGGTAGATGTCCCCGAAGGAGCCGGACCCGATCTTCCGCACCAGTTTGTACTTCCCGCGGACGGTGAACTCGGTCTGGGAGCTGCTGCAGCTCTCCATCCTGAGCCCAGGGCCGAGGCCGCTCCCCACACCTCTGCGAGGACCACGGAGGCCTCCGCGCTCCGGCCCACGCAGCGGACGGAGAGCAGCCGGAAACGGAAACGGCGGCTCTTGGCGTCACAGGGCCCAGAATCCGCCGAGGGCACCCTATTCGCCTCCGCTCAGTCAGGTTTCTCTTCCGCAGGCCGCCGTCTGTAAGCGGTTCTCCAGGTTCCCAGGCTGGGCTGCTTGGTTTTCTGGGCGGCGGCTGCTGCCTCGCTCTCCTGGCGACGTGGCGGGATGGAAAAGGGGCGCGTTGCGTTAGGGCGGTGATACTGCTGCCACCACTGCCATCGCCTCCCGCCCTGAGGGACCCCTGTCTCTACGGTGACGCTGCCATCTTGTGACTCCGGCTCCAGGCAACGCAAAATGGCCGCCAGCCCCCGGGAGCTGCGGCTTCAGGAGCGCAGAGCACTCTGGGAAAGGGGTCGCGGGTGCTGACCCCGAGGCTCCGCCCCGAGGAGGGCGGGACCGGAACCAGGAGAGTCGCGACTCAAGCCGGGTCCAGTCCTCGCCCAGCCGCTCCTGCGTCGTCTTGCAGAATTTAACTGTTCCGCACACGAGCTATTTAAGTGTCGCTGTTTTGAATTTATGGGGTTGAATTATGGCCTCCTCCTCTGGGAAGTGGTAGCTCGGGGATGGAGGAGCTGCGTCATCGGTCAGAATTTTGGCCTTTCGTCCTGGCCTTCATTTTCTCCGTCTCGCTTTTTGCCTAGCCGGCAGGTTTTTCTTTTGTTTTGTGGAAGAAGGAATGTTCGCGCCCTTTCCTCCGCGCTTCTCTCGGTAGGAACCACACCGTGGCGCCCTCGGCTGAAGCGCTGAGAGCCGCACCCTGGGGCAGCTGGCGCCGGGGCTCCGGCGCACCGCGGACCCGCTGAGGTTGTGACGTAAGACGCTGAGGGGCGGGGTCACAGCAGCCGCCGGCGCCCGAGGCGCAGCCGCGGGCGGGAGCCACCGGAGCCTCTGGACCGGCGGCCATGGAGGATGGGGCGGGATCTGCGGCAGAGTCAAGGTACCATTTATAGCAGCTTCGTTTTGTCCGTTTCCGTGCTTTTTATCTACAGTAGCATCCTCGTCAAAACTCAGTGGGCGGGTAAAGCAACCTGGCTGCGTGTTCCTGCTTCTCGTTACTTGGAGAACTTCGTGCCATTCCTGAGGTGGAAGCAGGGATGGGACTGACTAGTGTCAGAGGGCCGGAGGGCGCGGGGTGGAGAGGAGAGGAACCAAAGGACTTGTAGGCGCATCTGCACAACCCCGGGGGCAGAGGGCCTGGGGCGGGTGGAACGGTCACTGGGGAGAAAAGGGGGCGTCTGTAATATTTTAAACAAAAATAAATAAATAAAAAACCCTCAGTGGCGACTCAACGTTTTACTACGATGAGGTGATTTTTTTCAATAAATCAGACATTACAAAAGTGCCATCACGTGCTCTCCATTTCTCTTGGGTTCATACTCTAGTATTTTGAAGTCGAAATACTTGCTTCCTTTAAAAAAAAATCGTTTCACTCACGTACTTACGACATTAAAATGCCTCAGACACTAAGACCTATAGATGTAAAGACTAGTAAAATGAGGCACCCGCTAGTAAAGAGGCTTAATCTGATCAGGTGATCCACAGACAGTGCAGGTGCTATGGGAAAATGCACGTGTGCCAAATAGCATCCTTTTGATGGTTTTTTTTGGTCAGATATGACCCTGGTACATCATGTCTATAAATTTACCTAATTAGCTTCTGTGGGATTAAAAAGAAGTGAAATTTCTAAAGTATTACTGTCAGTCTATCCATAATAGTGGATTTAGCTCCCTGAAAGTGCCCTCAGTTCTTAAAAACGTGCTGAAATGCACCATTTCAATAAGTGGCTCAACCCTCCTATCACCACCTTCACCACCTGGAAAAACACAGGGAACAGATTATCGAACAGTCTCCTTGACAGGTCCCTGTATTTCCGATGAATAGATGCTCTGAGTCCCCATTGTTTGCCATGTCCACAGACAGGACTCAGTTAATGAAATGGCTAATTAGATTTCTGTAATCCTGTAGTCATTGTGTTGGAGGTGACATTTTGTCAGTATTTCTCTTGTGGCTCCTTCAGTGTGATAGGACACATTTTCCCTTAGCCAACTTGGCTCTTGTTATTTTGCTGGAATGGCAGTTCCCTCTGTCGGCTTAATGAAATCACTGCCCTCCCAAATACGGCTCTGCCACTCAGCATTTAAATAGAAAAGAATAGGAAAATGATCATCTGATTAGTCAAACAGGCCCAAGTTCAAAATCCATTTCCAAAATCAAATAATAGAATTGGATTGAGTTCAGAGTGGAGGAATGACTTAGGTATTATTACATACTGTAGTACATATTCATTGACCAGCAGAATGTGGAAGGATTTCAAGTTCCAAGTTCTTGAAAAAGTGTGGGCAGGGCGCTATTTTAGGCAGCTTTTTTAGACCCTAATAACTGTATTAATAGCCAAGAAGTGAAAGATTATGACCAGTGCCACAATTCAAGTACTAAATACAAATTATGTAAAATACTGGAGCAATAATAGTGCCATTTAGAACTTGATAGTTGTATAAAAAGAAAAAGGATTTATATATTTGAATTTTAATTAATATAAGTTTATTTTCTATAAATTGTACTAATTCCCATTTCAAGCCACCTTTTGATCAGTGCAGAAATTCAGTGTTAATCATTTTGAGAGTCATCTCCACCCTTGTCAGGAGACTGTATCTAAGTTTACCCTTTTTAACTTGACTTGGAGGTAGAGGCTAGGAATCTTAAAGCCAGCAATCACTCAAGGTTCCACTAAGATATCTTCAGTCTACCCAGGCCTCAGGGCTGTGTCCACATAAGTCACACCTGAGAAACTTTCAGGACCAAGAATGTCTTCTGTTGAGGTAAATGGGAGTCACCTACTTGCTTTCAGATGAAGCATAGGGAATGTCTTTATTCTAAGAAACCATGTGTACCTAGATACACAGGGGAGTGCTTTGCCATCCCAGTTGTTTCATCTCACAGCATTATTCTCAATTGAAGACAGAGCATTCCTTTCATCTTAAGCTTACATGGGGTTAGGCCAGCACTTCACTGCTACACCTAGCATGCCTTCTGTCTTGCAGTCAGCTTGCTTACACACACATCACACACATCACTTCCACTTAGTCTCTGTTTCCTTCTCTTGTTTACGCCCAACAAGTGACCTGTATTCCTGATGGACAGACATGAGGCTTTGATCATGCACACGGTAACTTCTCTAATACTACTTGTGTCTTCCGTAATGCTTTTCATTCTCCAAAGAATGATTTTTGTTCTGGAAAGAAAAGTTGGGAACAAAGTACTGTCTTCTTCCTTTCTGCTATGCCACAGGCATTCCCTGATGCATTACATGAAGAATGGCAAAAGCTGTGAGGTGTGAGGAAAGAGGAAAATTAGACAAAATAGTGGACAAGATTGGTGAGAATAGCAAAAGTTCCCACTGTGTGTGTGTCCAGAGCAAACTTGTATGATAACTTCGCATCATCTTGGGTGGATCAAACTTCTTTCCCCAGAATTCCCTTCCACGTATGTTTCCGGACAGGATTGGGTATAGGAGAGATTGTTTCACAAAAGTTATAGGAAGGAGAAGAAGAAGCAGATATTTTATATCATATACACACCTTTTCCCCCTTAGCCAATCAAATGCTAGTCTAGGTGTTGCTGTGAAGGAATTTTGCATATTTAATAAAACCCATAATCAATTGACATTAAAGTTGAGAGATTACCCTGAGTGGGCATGTGGGCATGACTTAATCAGAAGTTCTTAAAAGAGGGACTTAGGTATTCCCTAGGGAGAGAAAGGGACTCCCACTTATGAAGCAGCATTGGTATATATATTCTTTCTGATCTGTATATGTTTCTCTAGTTGAAACCCTGATATATACAACCTATTCAATAAACACACTTGTTATCCAACCAATTGTTTTCAGCCCCTCACTTCTGAAAGTCAGCAAATCAGCAGTGAACTAGGTCTAAAAAATACTCCTCTAAATGCCAACTAGTCAACAACAGTCTCATTCTAGTAACCACAGCTCTATAGATTATGCCTACCTTGTTATACCTTTAGAAGTAAAGTTAGCAAATCCCTGAACACCATGTTTCCCTGAATCTGTATATAAAATCAAATCTTCTCTGCTCAGAGAGACTGTGCCTGACCAGCATAGCTCTCTCTTACTATATTGAACAATAAAGTCAGCTTTGCCTTTTTATTTCAGATATGGAATAGTGATTTCATCATCCTTCACACCCCACTGCACAGGTGTTATGGTTCTCCAGAGAAATAGAACCAAAACCTACATCTACATCTATCTACCTACCTACCATCTTTCTATATCCTAAGATATATCTTGCTTTTCCACTCATCACTTCCACTTAGCCTCTATTCCCATTTCTAGTTTACTCTCAATAAATGATCTATATTCTAGCCCAAAGATAGAGTAATGGGGCATAATGAAGCCTTGATCATACGCATACCTTCCCTAATATAACTTGTGTTTTCTGTGATGCTTTTATTTCTCCAAAAGATCTCTGCTGAGCTCGTTCTTTGCTAAGTACTGACATAGGACACAAATATTTTCATGTCTTTTACCCAGTCAGAAAGCTCTATCCACATATCTCTTCCCCAAACTTCTTTATCACCAATTTTCCAATCTTGTTCCATCCAAGTCCCTGACCATCAGCCCAACAACTGGCTGCAGCCTTACTCAGTATAATTGCATGTCTTGCCTCTTTGCCTTCCAAGCAAAGTGAACAGCCAGGTGTTCTGTCCACTAGGGGAATTTCCCTTAGTCGCTGTCTTTCAGGGATGTCCCAGAGAGGGGCTGTAGTGCTGCACCTGTCCACTTTCAGGTGGTGCCTGCATATCCTACAGAACCATCTGCAAACTGTCATTTTCTTCCTCTGTCAAGTGATCAGAGGGAATTTCCCATGAGACCATAGGTGCAGGCTGGGGGAGAGAAGCAGAATGAGGACCGTGAGCATTTGGGCTATTTCTTCATGTAACTGGCTTGTCCTGTTAGAGTCTGCTTAGGCCTGTTCATTATGGAGGTCAAGACACTCCATGATCTGCTGCCTGGAAGCTAGAGAACCAGGAAAGCTAGTGGTGTAATTCATTCTGGGTCCAAAGGCCTGAGGATCATGGGAGCTCAATAGTGTAAGTCAAGGCCCAAGGTGCAGGCCTAAGAAATAGGAGCACCTGTATCCCAGAGCAGGAGAAGATGGGTGTCCCAGCTCAAGCATAAAGGAAATCATGCTCTTCCTCCTTCTGTTCTATTCAGTCTACCAATTCAAGCGCTAATCTCTTTCAGAACATCCTCAGAGACACACCCAGAAGTAATGTTTTACTAAACCCAGTCAAGTGGGCACATAGAATTAACCATCACGAAACATAAAAATATTTTCAAAATCCAGCCAGTTCTCATCATCTTCATTGGGTAGCCCAAGATAGCTTCACATTGCCTGGATTACAACCTGTCTCATTATTTGCCTGTAAGTGTTCTATGTGTTCATTTTCACAGTATCAAATTTTTAACTTTATTCATCTATTTTGACTTTTTAAAAGAAATTCATTTGAAAAAAATCTAGTGTACATTTCATTAAGTGGATTTTCACAAAATACTTGGCCATTACTGTCTCCTTATATAGCCATTTACATAAATATCTTCTTGGTATGATTGCTTAGAAAATTGTAGAATCAAGCAGTGAAGGAAATAATTCATGCAAAAGGGTTTAGTAAAATGCTGAAAACAAAGCAGTCACCCGATAATAATAATGAACAATTATTATTTTTCTTAATAAGAATGATTTTAATGAAACTATCTCAAATTTTAACAAAGAAAATTCATTGAGAACACTCTCTTTCACATTAACAAGAAGAGAGAAAGAAAAGGAACAAACGTTTTTTAAATGAACTTCTTTATCTTAAGGCCATAAAAGAGCTTTAAATTCCAAATGGCGTTTTCAACATTGGCAGCGAGTGAAATGTATCCATTTACCTCATAGGGGAGTAAGTATTATGTGGAAGATACTGGAGAAATTACTTCAAAATTCTAGTGCACATTTTACGATAACTTTCAAAGCACAGTCATACTTCAGGAGAATAAAATGTGAAGAAGGTAAATTATTTCAATTGAGATTCATTAATATTCAAGTTCATTAGTCAACAATCACTTTTATTTTGATCTACTTAGTCTTTGATTCACTTGTAATGTTTGTGAATATGTTGAACTAGACCTGCAGATAGCACAAAAGAGAAGCTAATTTAGTAGCTGAAGGAGAGGCAGAGTTTTTAAATGCCCAATTAAATGATTATTAAATGTTTTAATTTATCTGAAATCATCATAATCTTGATTCACATAAGAGACAGAGAATGAATAATAAAGCCACCTCACCATTTGTCATTTTTTCTATGCCACAGACACCATTTTTCTGTTCTGCTTACTCGCATCACATTGGGGAAAATACAATTTGAAAATAAATAGCATGTCCTTTAAATCTCTATTGCTGTGCAATTTAGGATAAGGAAGTAAAGAACTTTATCTCAAAAATATTAATGGGTCTCTACTAGATCTTATTTCAGATAAATTCCCATTACCTGCAAAGAGTTTCCTGATTTCTCTTAGGATAGTTTTAAAAAACATGATTATCTTTTTTCTTAGTGACAGATTCATCTGTCAAACCCTATCCCCAGTGACGGCATGTACACTGAATACCTTAAAAATAGATCAGAAGTAAAAGCACAAGCGATACCGTTTTTTTGCAAACTGGGTTCGTTTTAACCAACTTATCTTTCTCCCTTGATGCTGTAGCTTTTAAAGAGCTTTATAAAAGAGGTTAATTGGTCTTATACTTTTTGAAATTTCTTAAGAACATTAGTATTTTCTTTATTTGGGCTTACCCATTAGAAAGGAGGTGGGGAAATGTGCTAATGTGAAGTTACGGATTTTTTGCCCTAAATATGGAGAAATTTTAGATGTGGCCACTTTAATGATTTAAATACTCAGAGTATGCATTAAAAATGTTAATCTTCTTTCCCACTGATCCAGGCCCAGATAAAGATTTAAAATGAAAGAGCATAAAAGAGCACAAGAGAATAATAGAGGAACTGGACTCATTCTAGTCATCCTTTCTCTGTGTACTCTCCCACACTCTCCCATCAGAGTGTTACATTTGGTTTAGTGGCATGAACAGAAGCTATGGAACAGCATGAAGCTGAATTTAACCGTAGTTTAGCCAAATACCTGGAAAGTAATTACCTTCTAAAAGCCTAAGTTTTCTCACCTACAAAATGAGTGGAATAATGACTGTCTTAAATATTTTCTATTAGCATTGCATGAGGTAAGCATAAAATCCCTGGATAAAGATTTATGAGACAGAATAAAGAGCCCGGGTACAGATGCACATAATGCCGTATAGTGACCTGATCTTTAGCAGTGAAGTGAGAGCAATACAGGGTTGGGCAAAAGTAGGTTTACACTTGTTTGTATGGGAAAAAATACAATAATTAATAATACCAGAATAAACTGTGTCTCCCATACTCACAACTATAGACTTACTTTTGCCAAACCCTATGTAATGGAGAAAAGATAGTCTTTTCAACAAATGATGCTGGAACAACAGGACATCCACATGCAAAAAATACAAATAAATCTAGACACAAACCTTTCATAAAGTTAACTCAAAATGGGTTGTAGACTAAATGTAAAATTCAAATCTATAAAACTCCTAGAAGATAACAAAAAAGAAAATATAGATGACCTTGGTTTTGGCAGTGAATTTTTAGATACCACATCAAAGGCACAATCTTTGAAAAAAATAATTGAATAGCTGAACTTCATGAAAATTAAGAACTTCTCTGCAAAAGACACTGTTAAGAAAATGAGAAGATAAGCCATAAACTGAAAAAAAATATTTGCAAGAGACATATCTAATAAAGAACTGCCATCTAAAATATATAAATAACTTAAAAATAAGATAATAGCTCAATTTAGAAAAAAAGCCAAACATCTCAATAGACATCTCACCAAAAATACACTGATGACAAGTAAGCATGCGAAAAGATACTCCACATCTTATATCAGTAAGAAACTGAAAATTAAAACAACAATGAAATACCACCACACACCTTGTAGAATGGTCAAAATGTAAAACACTAACAGCACCAAGTACAGATGAGGGTGTGGAGCAGTAGGAACTCTGGTTCATTGCTGGTTGGGATGCAAAATGACTCTGCCAGTTTGGAGGACCGCTTGGCAGTTTCCTACAAAATGAAACACTCTTACCAAACAATCCAGCAATCACACTCCTTGGTATTTACCCAAATGATCTGAAAACGTATGTCCACACAAAAACCTACACACAAATGTTTATAGCACTTTTATTTGTAATTGCCAAAACTCACAGTCTACCAAGGTATCCTTCAGTACATGAATGGATAAACTGTAGCCCATCAAGCCAATGGAATAGTATTCAGTGCTGAAAAGCTATGAGCTATCAAGCCATGAAAAGGTAGCAGGAACCTTTAATGCATATTACTAAGTGAGAGAAGCCAATCAGAAAGGCTACATACTGTATGGTTCCAATTACATGACATTCTAGAAAATGCAAAACTGTGCAGACACTAAAATGGTCAGTTGTTGCCATGGGTTAAGGGGGAAGGAGGAATGAACAGGCAGAGCACAACGGATTTTTAGGGCAGTGAAACTATTCTGTATGACTGAAATGGTGGATATATGTCATACTTTGGTCAAAATTCATAGAATACACACCGCCAAGAGTGAACCTTATGTGAACTATGGACTTTGAGTGATAGTGGTAAGTCAGTGCAGGTGCATGGATTTGAATGTACCATTCTGATGCAGGATATTGACAGTGGGGGAGGCTGTGTGTGTGGTGGGGGGCAGGGGATATGTGGAAGCACTCTGTACTTTCCCCTCAATTTCATTCTATACCCAAATCTTCTCTAAAAAATAATGTTCATTTAAAAAAATTCCTATAAAACAGTAGTAGTAACTAGCTTGGTAAGTTAAGAATGTTAAACTTTTAGAAATAATTTAATTTCTTTCATTTGCTATATTAGTAGGCACCATTTGGCGCATTCATTGGTATGAAGGAAAGTATTTTTATTTTCTCTGAAAAAGACCATAGACATGGATCTTATTTTCAGAGTTTAGGAAGCCTTTTCAACCTCTAATCTCAAAATTGGGTTCTAAATTTTTTGTTGATTATTTCTTGTGTGCTAATGTGCTGGTTCTAATGGTCAATTGGCCTTTTGCTTATATGCCTTTAAGTGTTACCATGACCAAAAAAAATTTAAAATAGTGCAGTAAATCTTCAGTATAAGGAATAATGTGGGTGAGAAGCCAGGGGTAAAGGTACGAAAGACAGTGCAGGGGAACCAAAAGCACTGGTTTCTAAGTAGGAAGATTGCCCAGTATAGCAAAACATCTTTGCCTAAATAGGGCTGAGCAAGAATACTAAAATATTCTCATCTTCAGCAGTATTTAATAATCCCAAGAGGTAGTAAAATCAACATCCTAAATAGCCATCTGTCCAATATGTAAACCAGGCAAATCCTACTGTACTCTGTGCTCTCACCCAATTATCAGTTTCCCTGGGAGTGAGACTCATGTCACACAACCTTACTCTGCAACTATCTGCTAACCGAGTGCCTATGTCCTTGTGTCCTCCTGGCAACTATAAGATCAATGGCATCCATGAATAATAAGTGACAAGGCCCATACCTTTTGGGGGAGTTTACTTAAGAATGTCAGAGCACTTCATACTGTCTGTGAGAATACAGATACCAGGCAAAGACACAGCACAGGACTTAGAGTTCCCATCACATAACCAACTTTGTATGGAGCAGAAAATAACCATAAAAACAGGTGATATAAACATGGCTAAGAAACTGTGCTCTTTGAAAAGGTTCACTGTCCACAGATTGAAATTCCAGCTTCAAAATTTATTAATTGATGTCTCTATTTATTCATTCATTCAAAATAGCATGTTCATTGTTTCAGCCACTTTGAGCTGATATTAATAATTTTTCTAATCCTCACTTTCATTATTTATAAGGTTAATAATAAATTGCCTACCTAAATCAAGCTAGTTGAAAATGTTGATAAAATGTTGCCAATATTTGTAACACATGCATTATACAAGTGGCAGTTATTATTAAATAATAATAACCAAGTCTTATTTTATTAAGATACAAACACAATTCACATCTAACCTGTGTCTTTCCTAACTTGTATAATACACATACAAGCCACTTTTTTTCCTAGACATGGAAACCCACTCCTTTCTGCAGTTAACTGGAATTGAAAGAAACTTAGTACATTTTGATACTCAGAATTTAGCAAAGGTTCTTTTAATTCTGTGTGGCAGTGAGGTGATGTCAGGTTTTTGTTTGTGTCCGAGAGAGCACATATTCTAAATTAAAAATAGTACAGATGGAAACTGAAGTCCCATTTCTAGGCTATTGGGAAGCACAAAAGAAAGTGAAATTAAGGACTAAGGGTTCCTGCTACTAAACTGCGGAATACTCATTGTACTCGAGATGCAATGATTCAATTCAATTCCACTGCAGAATGATGTGAAAATGAAACTGATGGGAGAGCAAATGGAAACAGCTGTGTTTTACTGCAACACAGACAGTCTGCACATTTTGCTGCTTATTTATAATGAAAATGGAAATAGTAAGTGACAGGCTGAGGGTAGTTTATAAAGCAAATGTTTTGAAGCCTTGGAGGTGCTATTGCTTTATGAAAGGCAACCAGCTGACCCACCTTTTGTATTATGCATGATCACTGAATTCTTTTATAATGATGGAAACACACATTTTCATATCAAAAGTGCTTGAGACTAGAGTAAAACAAAGTTTCATAGAGCCCCAAATATATGTTGTTGTTTTCTAAATTCTAACCTAGAATAGGTTTGATCTGAATATATGTGGTTTAGAGGCCTTTGGGCACTGGATTGTTGGATAACAGTATCTCTTATGCCCAGGTAACTAGTCCAGAGGTAAACAGAGTAATGCTGATGCCATGGTTCAATATTCTGAGTAGTGAGCTAGGATTCTTCTGTGTTCCCTTTCCCCCATGTAGATGTTCTCTTCAAGTCCCCCATGTGCCACTACACTTCCAAGCTTGCATCTCATTTGATTATCCCTGGATGAAGATGACTGGGGAAAGGGGGTTAAATTTGGACTGAGTTGGCAGTCAAACAAGACCTAACTTGCTATCAGTAAAAGTAACAATACTTTTGTATCTCAGAGATTAACTGTATGCCTAAGTAACATTGGCACATAAAAATACTTCGGTTGGATGGTACATCTTTCTTTCAGGTTGGTAACCATTATTTTCCATTATCATGCCCTTTTTATTCCAAGAGTACAGAGGCGTCTTGATTCAGAGGTTGGTCAACTACAACTATGAACTATAATTACCAATCATTTTTCTAATAGTAAGGTTTGCAGCTCAGTCTAGAAGGTGCATTCTTCCAGACCCTTACTTTTACATGATTTGTTCCACAAAGCCTCCTTACTCCTTCCTGCTCTGCTAAGACATGTGGGAAGCTTTTTTGACAACCCCCACGCTGACCACACACATGACTGACTCACTAACACAGTGTGAGCCCGTCTTAGGACACCCTGAGAAAAACTGTGTTCTAATGCATTTATATATTTTTTTGCCGGGGGTGTGCAGAGGCTTGTGTGGAAGATCTTTTATCTTGGCTGTATGATCATTTAAGCCTGAATCATTATACGTGTCCACAATGAAATTACCTTTCATACTTAAAAGCAAACTGGCAAAACAGTATAGTAAGCTCAGTTGGGAAGGAGAGTTTATTCATCCAAAATAATTTTGCTCTGTGCCAGGCTAGCTACTGTGAGAAGTAGAGAGTAAATATTTCAAACTCTTAAGCAGGAGGCAGACTCACACAGAAATAATGACAACATAGGGTGATGATCGGCTAGATTAGCAACAAGCTAGGATGGGAAAACGAAGTACTTGAGTAAAAATGCCTTGGGGAGTCAAGGGATCCTTCACAGTGGAGAGCGCACTTGAATTCAATCTTGGAACAAAACTAGAATCTAATTATAAAAGACAGGTGGAGAGGAATGGCATTAGCAAGATGATAAAACAGGAAGTCCCAGTTATTTTTACCCCCACAGAAACACTGATTTTACAACCATATGCAATCTAAAATACCTTTATGAGAAGTCCATGATCTGACTGAGAAGCTGCAGTACCCCAGACAAGCACACACACTAAGAGAGCTACATTGAAACAAATAGGAAGAGCAGTTTCACTTCACCCTTGTTAGTCCAACTGTCTCAACCAGTTAATCTCTTTAATTGGGAATCTCTGTACACAGGCTCAGAGAAGGCAAATCCATAGGAAATTGTTCAAGAGGTCTCAGGAGTTCCAGTCAGGCTATTTGGTGAAGATCTTACCCTGTCAAAGCCAGTCCCTGAAGACTGGGAAGAATGACTTTTCTTCAACTGTCCAGACACTAACACAAAGTTTCAAGGAACATGAAGAATTAGTTAAACATGGCACAATGAAAAAATAAAATAAATCTCCAAAAGCTGACCTCAAAGAAACAGAGAGATGAATTGTCTGACAAAAAATTCAAAATAATTGCACTAAAGAAACTCAGTGTGTTAGAAGAGAACACAGATAAACAACTAAATGAAATTTAAAAAATGATGCATGAACAAAATTAGAATATAAACAAAGAAAAACTGTAAAAAAAAAAAAAAATTCTGGACTTGAAGAATACAATAACTACACTAAAAAATTCCCCAGAGTGGTTCGACAGAATACTTGATCAAGAAGAAGAGGAGTCAGCCATCCTGAAGACCGTATGAAATTATCCAGTCAGAGAAGCAAAAAGAAGACGAGTGAAGAACGCCTAAGAAACTGATGGGACACGATCCAGCAAGTAATGTGTGCATATGAGAGTTCCAGAAGGAGCAGAGAGAGGGGGAAGAAACCTTATTCAAGGAAATAATGGCTGGAATTTTCCAAAATCTGGGTAGGAAAAGTTTATACAGATTTATGAGTTCCAGAGGACCCCCAAAGTGTTGAATATAAAAAAGTTTACCCTGAGCCACATTATAATGAAATTCTCAAAAGTCAATGACAAAGCGAGAATTTTGAAATCAGCAAGAGAAAGGCAGTTACAATGTATAAGGGAGTTGTCATAAAACTGAGTGGATTTCTTAGCAGAAACCTTGCAGGCCAGGAAATAGTGGGATGATATATTCAAAGTACTGTTTTTCAAGTTAAAATGAAAGGATGATAAATAATATAAAACTCATAAAAGGTGAATAATAGCAAATATGGAATACTCTAAAACTAAGTGATAGTGTGTAAATCACTTTTAATTTTAGTTTAATAGCAAAGTATTAATAATAACTAGATCTAAAAAATATTTTAATGGATACATAACATAAAAGATGCAAATTCTACTATATATTGTAATAGATATAAAAGGATATAAATCAAAAACAAAATGTGATGGGAAAGAAGTAAAATTTTTACACAATTAAATTTTAGTTGTTACCATCTTAAAACAGACTGTTATAACTATAACATCTGTTATGTAAGCCTCATGGTAACCACAAAGAAAATACCTATAGAAGAAGTCAAAGGAAAAAGAAAGGAATGAAAGCATACCACTATAAAAAATAAGCAACAAATAACAAAGGGGGACAGCAAGAGAGAGAAGGGGGACAAAAAAACTACAAGACATACAGAAAACAACAAAATGGCAATAATAGGTCCTTATCAATAACTATTTTAAATATAAATGGTTAAGCTCTCTAATCAGAAGACATAGAATGCCTAAATGGTCTGAAAAACAACAAAAAAACAAGGTCCAACTATATGAAAGTCACTTTAGATTTAAGGACACAGGGACTAAAAGTGAAGGGATGGAAAAAAGATATTGCATGCAAATGTAACAAAAAGAGAGCAGTAGTAGGTAAAATTGTATCATACAAAATAGACATTAAGTCAAAAACTGTCTCAAGAGTCGAAGAAGGACATTATATGATGATAATAGTGTCCATTCACCAGAAAGATTTAACAACTGTATATATGCACTTGACATCAGAGCGTTTGGTTCTATAAAACAAACACTGATGAATCTGAAGGGAGAAATACAATGATAGTAAGAGACTTTAATACCCACTTTTAATAATGCATAGAGCATCTAGACCCTGCCCGGGTAGTTCAGTTGGGTAGAGCATTGTCCCGATTCAAGTTGCAGGTTTGATCCCTGGTCAGGGAACATACAAGAATCAACTAATGAATGCATAAATAAGTGGAACAACAAAAATCTTTCTCTCTTCCTCTCTAAAAAGCAATCAGTCAATTTAAAAAATGGATAGAGCATCTAGAAAGAAAATAAGGAAACAAGATTTAATACTAAGGACAAGTGCATCTAGTGGACATATAAAGTTCATCTCACACAAAAGCAGCAGAATACACATTCTCAAGTGCCAAGAAACACTATCCAGAATAGATCACGTTAGGTTGAAAAACAAATTTTAACAAATTTAAAAAGATTGAAACATGGCTAAGAATTTTTTCAACCAAAATAGAATGAAACTAGGAAATAATAACAGAAAACTAGAAAATTCACAAATATGTAGAAATTAAATAGCACTCTTGAGCAAACACTGGATCAAAGTGGAAAGATAAAAAATATTTTGAGACAAATGAAAACAAAAATACAATTTACCAAAATTAATGGCAGGCAGCAAAATCACTACGACCTAATTTTATACATCAAGAAACTAGCATAAGAAATACAAATTAAGCTCATATTTAGCAGAAAGAAGGAAATAAAGATTGAAGCAGAAGTAAAATTGAGAATAGGAAAACAATAGAAAAAAAACCCTAAGATTTGGTTTTTGAAAAGAAACAAAACTGACAAAACTTTAAGATAGCAATCAGGCTCAGATAATTAAAATCAGAAATGAAAGAAGAGTAGGCATTACAACTGATAGCACAGAAATAAATAGTGCCATTAAGAGACTAATAGGAATAATTATTCACCAAAAAACTGGATTAACCTAGAGGAATTGGATAAATTCTAGGAAGATACACCTACAAAGAATAAGTTATAAAGCAGAAAATCTGAAATTAAAAAGAAGCAGACAATCTAGTAAGGAGATTGGATCGATAATAAAAAACCTGCTAACAAAGAAAAACCCAGGAACAGATGGCTTTACTGATTAAATCTTCCAAACCTTTAAAAAAGCAAAGCCAGTCATTTTCAAACTCTTTGAAACATTGGAGAGGAGGAAACCCTTCCAAACACATTTTATGAGGCCAACGTTACCCTAGTACCAAAGCAAGATAAAGATATAAGACAGGAAAACTACAGTTCATTATCCCCGATGAACTCATGTGAAAATCCTCAACAAAACACCAGTAGGACAAATGCCACAGCACAGCAAAAAGGTCGTCATCCACCATGACCAAGGGGGATTTATTCCTAGGATGAAAATGATTTCACATGAAAATCAAAGTGATATGACATATTGCTTCATCTAGTAAACCTTATTGATTTAGTCAACAAACATTTATTTAAAACTGATCATTATACAAAATATGCCGGGCACTAAGATTAAAAAAAACAAAACACACACAAAAAAACAGATGAATTGGTTTGTTTTAAAGAACTTACAGACTAATGATGGCAGAAGCGGGGAGAGACAATAGGGTGACCACATGACTTCCAAAGATATTTTTCAAATATCCATATTATTTCCTTCCTCAAAGATTATATTCCTACCTCTTAATTATAAGCTATTGTGTGCACCAATTTGCCATACTTCAGTCTTTTTTCTTCCAATAGTGTAATAAATTTAGCAATTATCGAATGCATAAGGTAGAAGAATGCTTACACGAGAGATACTAGCATTCACTTCAGTTGCCGTGATAGCAGGAGCCTGCATGACTCGTCTCCTATTGTGAAAACTGCCTCAAATATTAAGGCATGTATCATATAAACAAATCATTTCCACCATCTCTAGCAACACAAAACATGCAGGAGTGAAAGGATAAAAGGACAGGGGAGCCTGAGGATTATGGTGTTTGTGGCAGAGGAAGGAGCATATTTCTAAACCAATTAGGTTAGTATGGGGCAGGAGTGAGTTAAATCAACTGCCCAGAACTAACTATATATTAAAAGCTGGTTGAGCAACAGGAATTCACGCTGTAATAAATTAAGAATATAAACCAGAAAATCTCATTAAAGGAATAATATTAAAATTACCTAGTCAAATAGTTTTTAAAAACTTATGGGTCCAGATGATGTGTTGTAGAATTGTGCACCTGAAACCTGTAAAATTTTGTTAACCAGTGTCACCCCAATCTAGTACAATGGAAAAATAAATACATAAAACAAAACATATGTCTTCATATACTTACGCTTAGAATCAGTTGTGATAAACCATGTTGGGCTAGTGTGGAGGTATCCATACTTTTGAACTATGCCATTTTTAGGTCTCTGTAGCCAAACTTATTCACACATTGAACTGATAAAACAACAGGATTAAAATCTTCATAATTATATTTTGCTTAGAGCATAATTTATTGGATTTTTTCATTTGTGTTCATGGTGATTAAACTTTCTGTTTTATAATCACCTGGACTTACTATGTCTTGTTTTTGGAACGATATTTTTCTTAATGGATGCTGGTGAATATAAATGACATTAAATACGTTATAAGGATCTGTTGAACCTAATGACTGTCGTACTGCTGCAAAAGAGAAGAAAAGGGGAAAGAAAACAAAAGAAAAAGAATAAATGAAGTATGCAATAGCAGGACATGTAATGATCTGAGGTTCAAGGTTTTGTTTGTGTGTTTCTTTAGTATATCTTTATTGATTTCAGAGAGAGGAAGGGAGAGAGAGAGAAAGATAGGAACATCAATGATTAGAGAGTCCTCATTGATTGGCTGCCTCCTGCACGCCCCCACTGGGGATCAAGCCCACAACCAGGCTTGTGCCCTGATGGGAACTGAACCACGATCTCCTGGACCCTAGGTTGATGCTCAACCACTGAGCCAACGCCAGCCGAGCATGAGGTTCAAGTTTTGAAGTTGGATATGTATAGGCTGTAACCCACTCTATCACCTAGTAATTGTGCGATTGAACAAGTTTACTCAAACACTACAAACTTTAGTTTTCTCATTTGGAAATGGAGATGATTACATCAACCCCATAAATTTTTTAAAAATTTATTTTAGAACAAGGAGAGGAAGGGGAGAGAAACATCTATGTGAGAGCAAAACCAATCAGTTGCCACCAGTACGCAACCTGACTGGAGAGCAAACCCTCAACATGGATATGTGCCCTGACCCAGAATCAAACCCACCACCTTTCAGTGTGCAGGACAATGCTCCACCCAACCGAGCCACACCAGCCAGGACAACCCCATCAATATGAGGTTTATAGGATATACTATGTATAAAGTACCAGTGCAGTGCATTGTAACTTGCCCTCCAGTAATGCACCTCCCAATGAAGGAAATTTGGGTCTAACACAAATAGTATTTGGCTCATTTTCTACAGTTACTCAAAACGACCGTTTCGTAAACTTGGGCAATACCTGGCATGTGACTGCACATGATTCACAGCCTGTTGACAGTTCCACATGGAGCTACGTCCACCGCAGTCAGGAAACTAAGTTCACTTAGCTCTATCTTGAGCAGTGCATTTTTGGACAAAATATCTAATTGTTCTGAGATCATTTCTTAATGTTCAAAATGGGAATAATCACACTTAACCTCAGCTGAGCTATACAACAACTGATATAATTTTTTTTTTTTTTTTACCAACAACTCCACTTTAAAGCAAATTACTGTAACTTTCCAAGATAATTTGTCACTGTGCAGACTTTCTGTGGATTCTTGTATTTACAACAAAACCAATTAGTCTTCTTAGCACATAGGAGGTGTTAACAAGTTAAAAGGACAATACCAGCACTGTACCTAATTTAACAGCTGGTACCTTGCTGCTCTACAAATATGTGTATGTTCTAGCTTTGCTAGACTCCCCAGAGAATTTTGTAGATCCAGTCTGATTTAACTTTTGCTGAAGTTTTCTCTCCAAACAAATGAAAGACCGCTCAGTCAAAATACCTATGAAGTATATATTCCCATGGTTTCTAAAGCCTTCCCGTAAAGAAAAGTATGGGTAACACAAGGCTGAAATAGCTAATGTGGCAAAAAAAAAACACTGATTAGGAAGCTATTCAGGCTTTTAACAATACATGTCTTTTTATAATTTAAGGTCAAACATGTATTTTGACATAATTTTCAGTGCATCTGTATATGTTTGCATATTTATTAAGGAATTGACATCCTCCTGTTATTTCTCTTACTGAAGGAATCCACTGATACCATACCCATAGCGGATATGTCAGGTTGTTCAGAGCAGCTGTGGCAAACCACTACCTGTTTCTTTCTTGCTTTAAATTTACTGATTCAGCCAACTGCACTATAATTTAGAAAAGAAAAATACCCTGTGATGGGTCTAAGAGTGCTTAACAAACATCATTGCAATTCTAAAAATGCTTTTACTGTCTGTTTTATATCAGCTTCTGCCAAGAATACCTGTAGAGCAGGTTTAATGCATTATGGTATAATCTTAAACCGCGAAACAATGGGAGAAACACTTCAGCTTAATATCAAATGAAGCAATATTGGATTCTTTGTGTCTGTTTTAATGCACTTTTCTACTGATGCCTGTCTCATAAGTTTTATTTCATTTTGGGGCCTTTTAGAAAAAGAGATTCTGATTGTTTTTCCCTTTAGATACAGAAGCATTTTACCTCTACTCTTTTAGCAAGTAATTCAAAATAGTTCTCAAAAGAAAAGAGGCAAAGGGTAATAACACCTGAGGTTAGGGACTGTCACTTTGGAGGACACTTTGGCAGTTTCTTACAAAACTAAACATATGCTTAGCATGTGATCTAGTATTCACAGTCCTTGATATTTAGCCAAATGAGTTGAAAACTTATGTCCACACCAAAACCCATGCACAAATGTTGATAGTAGGCTTATTTTGATTGTCTAACATTGGAAATAACCAACAAGCCCTTCAACAGGTAATTTTTTTAATAGTCATTTTTTTTCTCTAAAGAGTAAAAGGAAAAAAATATCAAATATCTTAAATTTCATCATTGTAATGAAAGTCATTAATATGCAAGTAGTTTCCTAGAATATGAAAATTCAAGCTTGCAATTGAATTGTTTATAGAGAATATTACTTTGTTTAAAACATAAAATTTATATAATTTGTCAGGTAAAACTAAAGATTTTTTATTATGTAACCATGTTATATAATGCCCTTTCCCCCTCAGTTTCCTGAGAATACCTGCTGTTTTAGAGCCACCCTCATGAATAAAAGGGAACTAGTGTATCTAGATAGTACTCTGTTAAGTCCTGCTGCTTTTAACTTCTCCTTGTACACTGAAATACAGGTGCAGAAACACATCCCAATACAAGCTTACATTTCTTACAGTTTCAGAGCTGTGGTTAGGGAAAGAAACACAGCCCTTATCTGAAGTAGGGACCAGCTAAATGTAAATGTGCTGGAAGTTAGACTGAAAGCACTCAGCTTTGCAACAATCTGCTGTAGAGAAAGACTGTAAACCAGACACTCTGAAACTGTAAAACACTTCGCAGTTCCACACTCTGTGTAAACATCTTGAACCAGACTCCGACATTCCTCTATTCACAGAGGCTTCAGAGAGTGGAGGGGTGAGTGGAAGCAAGAGGGGAGATCCGCACAGGGGGTGGTCAAACACTTTCATTTCCCAGGATCAGTATAAAAGATTTTGCAATCTAGATAAGCCTCTTTTCATAGATTGAATCCTCTCCGAAGGGCATGTGATAGCCATCATCTTCTCAAGCCAGTTTATTTTCTGCATCCCAGTTCCTTCTGTGTCTAATATCCACTTTCATTTTCTATCTTGGTGGAAATAACACTGATACTGTTCGGCTGTCATAAAAATGTGCAAAGGGAAACTTGGAGGAAATTTGTTCTGATACCACACACAGTAAATGATTTTAGTCTGTTAATACTGATGAGGAAACTGATGTGTCTTCTTTGTCATTTCCCTTTTTCTGCAGTTATTACTGGCCTCTAATTTTGAAAGCACAGTCTGTGAAAAGTGATAGCGGTTGCTGGCATGTTTTCCAGGAGAGGTCAGGCTCTCATTTTAACTGGGCATGGGCACCAGGTTTGCAGACAGCTTGATGCTATTGCAAGGTATCATCTAGCCCTTTGCCTCCTGGAATATTAAGTAGCAGCCCTCTCATTTATAAACCCAATTGTTTATTTTATTTCACACTCCATCTGCTGGAAATCCTTCTCCACATATTCAGATAAAAATCGTGACAGCAACTTCACTTCAGGTAAACACTCCACACCCTTTGTGAGCCCCACTCATGGATTCAACACTGAGCAGATGTTTTTCTCTGCACCCACACTAGACATGCAATCGCTTTAGCTTCAGAGGCACAGCAATAAATAAGGATCATCTAACCACATGAGGTCTACATTCTAGAGGTGAAAGCAGAGGATAAATGAATAGACTATCGATACGGTTATTATATGTTTTGTAAATGTCATAAAGAAGAAAACAAAGTGCTAGAGTAGACAGTAACGGCATGAAATGGGCAGCTTTAATTCAGGCAGGGGCTCACTAATGTCTGCTCAGGTGTCATGGAAGCCAGAACAGAGGAAATTAGCAAAACACACAAACAGGAAAACAAAACAGAAATGCCTTCCAAGAAAAGGTAGCATGAGGCAAATGATTGCTGAGCCAGGACAGAGGTTGGTCTGCCTCAGAAGCTGCAGAAAGATGGACAAGGCTGCAGCCCATGAGTGAGGGTGGACATTACGCAGCATGAGTTGAAAAAATACTGGGTCATATCATGAAGGGCCCGCCAACTTGAAGGCTTAGGAATGAAGCTTCGTGCTTATTTTTATTGCACTGGTTGACCATGAAAATATTTAAACAGGAAGCAATGGACTTTCATTTACATTTTTAATTTTAGTTCTTGCTACTGGCTGGTAAATGGGTCAGGGTGAGCTTTGGTTAAGGTGGTTCAGGTGTGAGGACATGCTGGCTGGATTATGATCGGTAGTGGAGGAGCAGAGAGGAGGCACCATTCAAGAACCACTTTAAATGCTGACGTGATAAGATTTGCTGGTGGGTTGCATGTTAAAAGGAAAATAAAATAATTGAAATTGATAAATTTCCAAAAAAAATCCAGAAATAGCAAACTTAAAACAACCAAATCGATAAATAGTATTTGGTAAGAGTTTACTGTGCATGTAAGAACAGTTCACAAACTGGGAGCTTTTAAATTTAAAACCAATATGAAGCTTAGGGTCATGACATTGCAGGATGGCTTTTAAAGTGAAAATGGGGTAGTTGTTAACATTTAGTGTGACTATTACAGGGGGGTTCCAGATGGTAGGGGGTTGAGTAAAAGTAATTATACTATTTTTTAAGAAAGATGACTTAAGTTTCTTTCATGATTATCAGAGGCATTTATGAGAAATTGAGTTTCCCTTGTTCATGAAGTAAGCTAGAGTTAGTTTTACTTATGTGGCTTAGATGGTTTTGCCTGCTCAGGGAATTCTCAAGTCCAGTCTCCATTTCATATTTCGTTTTAACAATGTTTACATTTCTGGCCTCAGCAGTTAGGCCACGGTGGCGCCACTGCGTAAGGTAGGAAAGCTTAAAGCAGCGGCAGGGGGAATCAAAGTCATTTCATAGTCAGGTTAAATCCAAGGTATCTCAGGAACATCAACTAGAATAACCAGAACAGACACACACCTGTGATTGCGTAGAGGGGGTAGAAATAGGAAAAGCACATGATGATCCTCTCAGCAACTCAGCGTTCAGTTTTGAAATAGTTTAAACTCTGTGCCTTCTCCATTCATCCAGGTGCATGTGGCAGAGAATGCTTTTGTGTTTGTGATAAAGCACCCTTTAATTAAGCTTATATTTATCTTTTATTGCTATTTAAATGCTACAGACAGATACCATCCTAAGTTTAAACCCTTATTTCTATAAGGAAAGAAAAAAATACACTCATATTTTATAAAATCATGGCACCGTCTAGATTTTTTTATTCAGCACTTTCATTTGCACTGAATAATTGCATAATGTTTAGTTTCCTTTGGCTAGTGGAGGCAAAAATTGAAATTTTAAAAGCTAGGACACAGGGGAAGAGAGGTGTGCTTTCTCCAGAAAAATATGCACAAACCTAATTTTGCTTTGCAATTTCTATTTGCCTCTGCCAGAGGCACACTTCTCAGGAATAATGCTGCATATAAATCCCTTTATAATGCTAGTGCTTGAGGTGAGGATGTTCCAGCCAGATAAGTAGCAGGAGCCAACCTTGTTAAGAGATCGATGTGTTATAACAGATTCTGACTGAATATGGCAGTTGTGTTTGGGGAACAAAATAGCACCTGAGTGTTTTTAAAGAGAAAAGAAACTTTACAATCCATCTAATCTAAGTTTTACAAAAAAACTGAAGTTCACGAAGGTAAATTGATCTCTCAAGGTCATACAGCTATTGAGTGTCAGATGTGGAACTTGAGCTCAAGTGTCCAGGCTGGAGCCCCTATAATGTACGACCTGATCTGACCCAGCATGCATATGTATCTGATGGAGAAACCACTTCCATCAGGAAGCTCTAAGGAGCCTGTCTGACTTTTGGCAATACAATTGCTCAGTTGGAATTATATTCTTGCTACAATCAAATTCTCTCTTAGGGGCTAAGAGAAGTCTCTCTGGAGTGTAAGACTAGAGGATCATCTTTGGGGAAGGGGCAGATCTAAAATCACTTTACTTTCTTCCACATCACTACCTGCCATTTCTTCCAGGTTTTGAGCCATGCCTCTTTGACATTGTACCACGGAGGTTAAGAACACCAGTGTTTAGAAAGACACAAAACTCGATCATCTCCACCTCATGTATTGCTGAGAATTGTCTGTTAAAAGTGCTTTTCAGAGTTGGATTTTGTTCTTTCTCTAAAAAAACCCTAGAATTCTTAATTTCATGAGCATTAATTCAATCACTCATTCGCTCATGTTTCCACTATCATTTCATTCAACTGATATTATTAGGCATGGCCATGTGATAAACGTAATACAGGAATACAGAGAATATAGGAGTAAGAAGGGAACGGACCAGGCCTAAGTAGCTCGTCGTGTAGGATCAGAAAGAGAAACTCACAGTTAAGTGTGTAATTATAAGTTCATAAGTGCACATGGTGCGTTATTTGAGAAAGACCTAAGGGCTATGAACGAGAACTACATTGGAAATCATATTTAGGTGGTAGGTTAGCGACAGTCTGGGTACACGTGAGGCTAAGGGAAAAAACCAAAACACTACCTATTCAAGCAATTGATTAAACAGCTGTTTTGAAGGAAACATGGAACATTCATTATTAAAGGGAATCACATTGTAGAATATCATGAACAATCGTAGCCTTTGTAATCTGGATAAATTTTTAGTGAGATTTCAAGTGGCTTCCTTGGGCCTCCCATTTTCCCAGAGGAAAGTAGATCATCACCATCAGTGATGAGGAATTGCAACCATCCACTTACGGAGATGCACTTCCGGCTCACTTTTCTTCACAGTATCCAGGGTGTGCTATTCCATTCTGTGGCAGTATTATGTGATTTGCAATTAGTAATGTGCAAAATTTATATTTAATACTTATCAGTACACTACTTCCATGTAAGTTCTAGTAGGTGAGGGATATGATGTAGGTATGCAAACCTGGATTTTCAAACCAAATCATGGGCTAGCAAATCACATTTTCTATAAAGGCAGCTGATCACTTGATTTCAGAGAAGAGAATTTTTGAAGGTAAAGTGTGATAAACCATAATGAGCCTTTTATAGGATTTTGATATACTGCTGGCTTTTAGACAGTTAAGAAAAACGATGCTCCATATTTTGGGTAACTATCATAGAGAAATTTTCTAGAAACCGAAGATAGCAGACATCATTTGCAAATTACAAGAGACTCACCAAAATGTATTAGCATATATGAAATAATTACTATCCAAAGAAAACCAGCGATAAACATCTATTATGAGCTAGTACCAGATTGTCCTGAAACAGCTGAAGCCTTGAAGATTAAGTAGCATAGAATTAATGATTCTATGCAAGAAAAGGACAATCTGAACATCAGTCCTACAGACAGCATGAATGAACTTATCAAGAGGGGAATGTAATGACTTCCATTAATGGCTGTCATCATAACATTTTCAAAACTGTAAAAATTCTACAGAGTTTTTGCTAGAATGATAATTCATAGTAGTTCTTACACTTTCCAAAATAAAAATCTACATTATCTTATTTGATTTATACAATAATGCTATATTTTTCAACAACAGCATGGAAGCCTCTTAACATTTTCTCATAAAGAATACTTATCTAGATCTGGTTGATGGCAGAATCTCAACTTGAACCTGGGTCCTTTGGGGGCATAGCTTATACCACTGTATTATAGTTCTCTATTTGAAGAAAACTGACTCTCTCCTGATAATTAACATTAAGTAATCAAATTTCACTCCTTATGATTTGTAGTATTTGGTACACATGCAAACATAAATCCAAATTGATTTTTCCAATAAATTAAATTTTAAATAGCAAATATTTTCAAAGTCAAGATTAAAAATATCAAATAGCACCAAAAAGACAACTTTGAACTTGATTTCCCCGATGCCAGTTTTGTTTCTCAGAGGCAAACATTTCTAACCATTTTAGTTTACCTTTTTATTCTGCCCCCTCCTTACAAGGTGAATTTTCATTCATGTCATCTTTACTGACATTTGGTTAGAATTGCTGCACTTAAAATTTTTCCTTAGCACCACCCATTTCAACCCAGGGACCGGACCAGTAACTCCCTAAGTCTTTGTCTGACTCAGGTTTCCAGCAAGCCTAATTCTAACTAGCAGTGGCCCCAGCACCTCAGGTTTCTCTTTATTAAAGAAAAATTTAGTCATTTAAATGTTTTCATCATTTGTAAATCTGACTATATACATACAATTTATAAAGCATGCTGAGTTCTTGTCTACAAATTCTTTGAAGTTAATTTGAATAAACTTATACTTATTATTGAAAACAAATGGGCCCAGAAGTTCTTGTATTGGATTTGAAATAAGAAATAAATGTAAGATTCTAAGATGGATTAGGTAGAATTCATCTACTACATGTGATTGGCACTGCCCTCTACCCATATATTTTGGGTTTTGGGGTTTGTTTTTATATATTCCAACTCTTGCTAGAAAATATCTGTGTGCTAAAGAAGTTTTAATAGAATGATGAGGGTTGGTCATAGCCCTGAACTAGTCTTTTATTCATCCCTGCACTCTTTTTTTCCCCTCTTGTACACTCCCTCTACCCACCCTCACAGAGAGCCACCAGTATATGAGGATGACAGGCCTTCAGGACAGTAACGGGACAGGCTACACCAAGCATTTTTTCAAATACTCTGCCCGTGAAAATCTCCAAATCAAACTGAATTGCTTTGCATCTGAATGGCAATATTACAGTAGAGAAAGTCAGCAGTCACCACTTAACCAAATAATCAAGATTAGTATCAGCAATAGTAAAACATGCAGACATGACGTGCCCCCTGATGGGATGCACTGAGAAGGCCATTAGCACATCTATGGCATTCTGTCTAATCAGGAGAAAATCAGACAAACCCAAATTGGACACACGCTATTGTGTAGGATTCAAAAGTGAGACAGTTGTGACAGAATAAAAACTTGAGAGTCTGTCATAGATTAGAGGAGACAAAGGTGACATGGCAATTAAATGCAATGTAAGACTCTGAAATAAATCTTGCAAATGAAAAAATACATCAGTTGAAAAACCTAGTAAAAATGTGAATAAGGGAAGTAGTTTAATACAGTTGTACAAATGTTGATTTTATGGTTTTAATGATCATATCATATTATTAATGATGGTACACATTAATATTAGGAATGCTGGGAAAATGGTATATGGGAACTTTCTCTATGACCTTATAATCACCTGTAAGTTTCTGTAAATCTAAAATTATTTCAAGATACTTAAAAACTCATATCCAAAATATTTGCAAATCACAACATAGTAACAATTAGAAAAGAATTTTAATGTACTTTTCTATGAAGGAATATTACATACTTAAGGAACTATAGAAATTACACATATACATCTCAGTAAATCACCGTGAAGTGAGCACATCCATATAACTACCACTCAGGTCAAAAGAATGCCTATATCTCCTCTATAAAGTTACTGCATCGCTTTTCCCAAAAGTAACCCCTGTACTATCTTCTAAATGCATAAAAGTTTTATTTTTGAATTTTATATAAGAAAATATACAATTTACTGTCGATCCAGAAATGAGAGTTTTCTTTGTCCTATATCTTTACCAACACTTGGCCTTTTCTTTTTAATTTGCTCCACCTGGTATGTGCGCAGACAGTACAGAGGGTTTTTGTAATAATTGTTTTGTTTTTAATCTCCGTATTCCCCCAAATCGTGGATGTAAAAAACTTCAGTTAAAAAAAGAATTCATAAGAAGACTTAAATAATGCAGTACATGGGTTGATTTTTATATTAATCACAATCTGAAATCTCAAAGGAAGCTAGATCTTTCGCCAGAAGATTGGTCTCAACAAAGATAAAGTGATAGCATTAAACACAACATGATTTGGGATTGCTTAGGGGTTGCATGCTTTTTACTTGCCCATGAAATTCTTTCAACCATTTGTTTTGAGCATGATTTAAAACACACACACACACACACACACAAGCCATAACATTCTTTCATGAGAGTGACAAGAGAAAATTCTGAGATGCCCTAAATTAAATTACAGCAGGCTGGAGGGTTTGGAAGGAGACCGGAGTTAAACATTAATGGAGCCAAGGACAAAAACCAACAAAAGGCCCCCACTCACATTCCTGAATGTATGTTGAAACCTTGAATCAACCTCCAGTTGCTATCTGAGCTCTTACCTAGAGAAATTAGCTGGCCACCAGACCCTGCTGCCTCCCGCTGACACGCGCTTTCTGGACTGTGGTCCACAACCATCCAATAGCAGCACACACTCCTTCCTTCAGGACTGTGGCCTATCCCAGAAATAGCCCCACTTCACCTTCTCCCTCTGCGCTTATCTGTAGCCAATATAAACTCTTTAAAAACAGCTTTCATCCTTTGCCTCTTCAAGTTCATTGTAATAAAAGGGTCCCATCAACCCCAGGAGGGCGGGCACATTGCCTTTTCCATCTAGCCTCGCTGCTGGTGCTTCAGGCTGAGGGCTCCAGGACCTGAGACTTTTATACTGGCTAGCATATAGCTCAATAGACTCTTTAAGAAAGCTTTTGTCCATGAAGGTTTTTATTTAACAATAACAAGCAAGTTTTAAAGATACAGATACCTTGTACCAATTTCATTTCAAAATTTAACTACCCTTGGTTATTACACATATTGCATTTTTTCCAAGTAGAAATAGAAAGCTGGAGGCCCATTTATCAACACCATATATTGACAATTCAAAAAAATCATTTATGAAACACTTAAAAATATTTGTATATGACTTTAACATTCCCTTAGTAGCCCACTAAAGCCTGCATAAATATATTAGTGATTTACTATAAAGCAGAACTATACATTTAGTAAATAAAACTGCATGAGACAGAGGAAGAATGACTGACAAAACAAGAAAATAGGCATTTGTAACTTTTCTTACATAATTTATATACATAAATTTTGTTTCTCAATAACCTTATGAGATTCTGTATGATATTCTCAGTTGCACATTCAACCTCAGAGAGTTATATATGTCATTATGCAATTGGATTGTCGGGCCGGTGTGGCTTGGTTGGTTGAGCATGGTCCCATGCACTCAGAGGTCACCAGTTCAATTCCGATCAGGGCACGTGCCCAAGTTGCGACTTGACCCTCAGTAGGGGACATGCAGGAGGCAGCCAATCGATGTTTCTGTCTCTCCCTCTCCCTTCTTCTCTCCCCGAAATCAATAAAAACATCTTTTTAAAATGTAATTTGATTCAATTCACTTACATTTTTTGAATTGTTATGTCTTTGTATGCGGAGTTTCAAGTTTATCACGCTGTAAATTTTGCTCCCGAAAATTAAAGGGAAAGAAAGAAATCATGTTATTTTTGGCTTATTTTTTACTGTGCACATTTTATAGCTGAGAAAACTGAGATTGCATACAAAAGGCTACGTGGCTAATACATTGCAAAGCTTTAGCTCAAAGTAAGCTCTTCATTAAACCCACTGTGCTATTTCCACTTGCTCGTCACTGCAATTCATTCTGCAGAATACATTTTTATAGTAACATTCCTCAGGACATATGGAGAAACCCAACCAGTGCTTCTGAACTGAGAGTCAGTTGAGAACTTCATTAGACTTCCAACAGCTAAAAACGTGTGCTTTCTTACTACCTACCGTCTTCTCTTCCTCTTACCAATCCAGATTTCTCCTCTCAGCTCACCCTCCTTCCACATCCCATCCTTTCCTCTTCTTCCTCCTCAAATCATTATAAGTATTAGAGATAAGAACAGCTGGCTGTCAGCAGCTGTCTCCATTGTTTTCAGGACAAGTCTTCATTAGAGTTACCAAACCATAAAAGAAATTGGTATTTTTTCTACTCAGTCCCACAAGATGATACACAGGGGCTTTGGTCCTATCCCAATCCTATTGTTGGTAGAAAGGCCAACTCAATAGTGGACTATGAGAGAGGAGACGAAGAGCTGAACCTGGTAATCTGGCAGCTAGAGTTGTACTTGGCCTTTCCATAGATGTCCACCTTCTGGAATAAGATTTGGCTATTACTGGCCAAGCTGGCACCAGTGGTGGTGCACCTTCCTGTTACTGCTGCTCCTGCCAATATTACATAAGCCAGTCAGAGAAAGACACGTATCACAAGATCTCCCTTATATGTGGCATCTAACAAACAAAATAAACTGGTGAATAAAACAGAACCAGTGGCATGGACACATGGAACAGACTGAGAAATCTCAGATGGAAGGAGGTGGGTGGAAAGAGATTAACAAAAGAATTTATATTCATACATGCCTAGTCCATGGACACAGACATGAGGATGGTGAAAGACGGGCAGGGAGGGAACTGGGTGGAGGAGGGCAATGGGGAGAAAAGGGGACATCTGTAATACTCTCAACAGTAAAGATATAAAAAATATTAAAATCAAAATAATGAGATTAAAAAAATTTCAGAGAAACTATCTAGAAATACACCTCAGAGTAATGTCTGTAATTTGATATTTTACATCTTAGACAAGATTAAAGGTTAAGTCATATCCCAGAGTTATTTTCTATATGTATAATTCTGAACTTATCAGAAGTTTCAGAAGTAATGGTAATTTCTTTAAAAATAGTAATAATTCTCAAAAACAATACAATTTAAAATTCAACTTCCCCTTCTTCCTTCCCAGCCCCTCAGTCCCCATGAGGAAGCCTTGTAATTGGATTTGCGTGATGATGTTGCCGCTGATGAAAAAGGGAAGAGAGAAGCCACAGCTTCAGAGCCTGCCCTGTCTGTACCAACTCCACAATGCCAGCTGCACGGGAAAAAGCACAACTTGTTTTTATTGGTAAAGTAAGCAGATGTGACTTGAAGACAAATAGGCAGCAGATGCGATGAGTTAGATAGTTTGCTTTTACACAGACAAATGTGGCTGTGGCCATAACTGGGAAGTGCTTCAGCTGCAGAGTCCGCTCTTTCTCGTGCCAGGCTTACATTTCTTACCCTCTGGGAGATTCGAAAGGAAGCACAGAGGCCACACCAAAACTCTCTCTGAACTATCTGGGAATGTTAAGTTAAACACAACTTTAAAAAGTGTTTAAAAGGCACTGTTGCCTTTCACACACATTGTAATAAAATGTACTCAGTTGGAGTATCTGTTATGTAAAATAAAATAACAAACAACAAATAATGATGTTTGGCAGAACTGCCCTGGAAAAATATTAGAGATACAACAGTGGTGTTAATGGAGTTGGGAGATTAGGAGTGTTGAAAAGAAAAAAAACAAAAAACACATAACCTGTCATTAGACTTGGTGGGCCATTTCTGAAGGTGATACTTATTTCTTTGGGAAAGCCCATTATATTCAGTTGTTGGACTCGGACTCTTCCTCCTAAACACTGCAGGAGGCTGCTGACCAGCTGTGCCTCTGCTCTTTGGGATGCTTGGTTGCATCATTTTAAGGTGAAGAAAAGGGAAGATATATCTCCATTGCATTTGGAGGAATCTCAACGGAAATCACAGAATCAAAGGGAAAAATGGTATCAATATTGTAAGTCAAGACAATTAACTCTTCTCCAAATCCTTTATTTTTTCTGGGTGATATAGTAGGCAGGTAATGCAGTTGGTTGCATGACTGAATTATTTCTCACCTTTTTTAAAAAGCACATCCCATAAAAACCATAATTAAAACATGAAATTTCATTTCTTCTATACTCATTTGATGGTTTCTTTTTATTAATACAGCTATTATTATCCTGGATGTGCTGAGTCAGATTTCTGCTTTTGATAATCCAAATTATCCTGACATTCCATTTTACTTTCGTATGCCCCATAAAAAGTAATCCCTTCAGACCCTTGGCCTTCCTCTTACCTCCATGTGTTCCGTCAAATGGTGCAAGCATGCAGCAACTAGAATGCTTTCCAGAGACCGAACTGGAAGTAAGGATAGTGTTTTCTCATGCAACTGTGTCTGCATGCAAGAAGGATGTGACAGAGTAGCCTCCTAATATGTGACTCTAGTTTCTGTGAATGATGCTAAAATTTAAGTAAATTATGAAATCTCTTAGTCCATAGAAAGAAACAACAATGACACTTTATATCTTGACTGAATCTGTTATTAGTTTTGTGGACCTCCTTTTTTCAAATGTAAGATGAAGACTGTAATATCTGACTCATCAGAGGGTGAAGAAGATGAACTCATGACACATTTGTGTAAAGCATCCGGTCCCTAGGAGTGCTCAGTACACAGTAGTGCACACCTGACACCGGTGGCCTGGTTCTCTTATTGACTGTGTGATTGGAAAAGACCCTTAGCCTTCTAAGCTTCAGTGCCTTCATCTCTGAGAGAATAACTACATGAAAATTAGTAAGATAAAAATTGAAAAAGTGATTAGAATGGTGCCTGGCACATTGTAAAGACTCAAAAAATGTTAGCTGGTTAATCTTAATTCTCTCTTTAACTTAATCTCTCTTTGTTAATCTCCTGCAGAATTTACAGTGGACAATAACATGTAATGGCCCACTATGCTCTGAGATCTTTCTGACACCCATTTCTAGATTCCTAAAGCCTAAGGCTTTCCCTGAGTGTCTGCATCTCAGAATTTTGTTTTAGTGTATTGCTACCATGTATCATAAACGTTCTCTGCTTAACTTCACTCCTCTGTAGGGCAGGCACATATATATGCTTTGAGATTACTAACATGCCAACAACTCCTAGAGTAATCATTTTAATTTGTTGTTTTTCATGGTATAGCCACATCCTTAATCTTCTGTAAGAAAGATCAGCTAATGGTTTAAGCAGAGCCCCACCCCCAGACACATCAGGCTAGAGCAACGTGGTCTGGGACTTGTTACTGTTTTCACTTTTCTCTTGTAGCATATTTTGTTCAGAGTATCAGTAAAGCCAGGAACTGAAGGTTTCATTTTACTGGAGTCAGCAGCAGGTGGAAGGATTCCAACAGAGTGGGGAAAGAGACGTCAACATCGACAACTTCATCGAGGTTTATTTTTCATTCCTTCCACAGCCATGCCGCTGAAATATGGTCTGACTGCTTTGCTGGATCACAGGGGAGAGCAAAAGCAGGATAGGATTCAAAGCAAACAGTTTCACCGTCTCATTGATGCAAAGAGCAGAAAAATTTATCTTCTGGGTTGTTGACTATTCTGAATAGCAATCAGTAGTTTGCACTTGTTGGTAAAGCTGTCTGTTGAATATAACACAGATGTGTTCCCTGTTAGTATTTACTGGAAAAAGAGTGATCTTGGGGTCAGACTGAGTCACTAGCAAGTTTGTTTGTTTTCAATATATATCTTTATTGATTTCAGAGAGAGGAAAGGACAGAGAGATAGAAACATCAATGATGAGAGTCACTAATCGGCTGCCTCCTGCACACCCCCACTGAGTTTCGAGCTCCACCTGACCTCTCAGTGTATGGGACAGCTCTCAACCAACACCGGCCAGGGCCATCTTAACCATTTTTATAGTTCACAACTATGCCATATATTCACATTGCTGTGCAGCCTCTCTCCAGAACTTGTTCATTGTGCAAAACTGCAACCCTATACCCATTAAACAACTTCCTGCATTTCCCCAACTTCACAGCCCCTGGCAACAACATACGCTCATTATTATCATTGTTGTGGTAAGAACACTTAACATGAGATCTACAGTTTTGTTAACCACAGGCACAGTGTTGAGCACTGATGTTTAGAACCTACACATCTTGTATACATGAAACTTTGTATCCCTTGAACAGAAGCTCCCCACTTCCCCTTCCCCCAGCCCCTAGCAACTACTATTCTCTGTGTCTGTGAGTCGGACTGTTTTAGATGCCGAATCTTGGCTATTCTGAATAATGCTGCAATGAGCATGAGTGTATATGTCATTCTGCGTTTCATTTCTATGAGTTTGACTACTCTAGGTACATCATCTAAGTGAAATCATACAACATTTGTCTTTCTGCGACTGTTTTATTTCACTCACATTGCACTACAGTACATCTATTGAATAGTCACTCAACTTACTGCATTTTTTTGTTGATCTTAGTTTATATTATTTTGATTCACTTATACCACAACATCATTTGCTATTATCTTTCACTTTATTATGGTCATTATGGGTTACAATTTCATCATCTCAAATCCAGTTCATACCATTTTGAAGCAGGCACTTGTCATTGTGTGTCCAAGTGTTTGTTTTCCTTCATTTCCTATTATCTTGAATTCAAGTACCCTTGTTACTAATTTCTCATCCATTTATTATTTTCTACTTAATTTTCTAAGGCTCTAATTACACTAATATTATTTTACAACATAGTGTTTTCCTGATATATATACTTATGTTAGATGAGTTAAGTAAACACACACACACAATTGCTTAACCTCATTTTATACCTTTTAGCATTTACTTATCATTGTTTTGATTGAAACAATATTTTAGGGTTTTACGATGAACTTCATGAACTTTTTAACAGTGGTTTGAGTGAATTGTCCTTGCTAAATTCACCTAAAGTTATTTTAGTTATAAATTATGTTATTACAAGATTTGTGTAAAAATACTTTTCTTCATTCACATATTTGAATTGCCTTTGTTCTGTTCCATGTACATTTGGTTAAATTTCATGCTAGTTAATTGTTGTTGAAGATATTATTCTACTTTCAATTTAATTCTAAATTTTCCTTTCATATCATTAGAGAAAAGTCAAATTTCGATCTTAGATTCCATTTGCAGTCTCTCAATTTAAATAGGTAAAATGATAGACTTTCACTTTATTATTTACAGTAGGAAGTTTTAATCACACTTGATTTTCATAGCACTTTACCCAACATTATTGTGTGCCCCCAAAACAAGGGCAAATGTTAGATTTGTGTAATTATTAAAATAATAAGCATGTCCTCTTAAATTCTGATGCCAGAAAAAATCATCGAAAACTTAAGTCACACAAAATCTTATCTTTGCTGATATACGTGACATTTTCTAGAGAAAGTGCTAGAGACTCGTTCACTATTTATTCTAACTTTATCCTATGGCTATAACATAAGTTATGCATTGCATTGATTTTATATCTGTCACTTTATTTAGTGACATTTGGCTCACCTATTATGTTTCTTTTATCTCCTTTTTGCTATCACATAAAACTATTGATTACATATATTTTTCTTCCAATTTTCTTCTCTTGTTTAAAATCAATAGTTTTTGTATAATAAAACCCTAAGTAGTAGATAAAATAATTTTGCATTTATTGTGAAATACAATGTTTATTAAAATACAAAAAAAAAAAAAATACAGTCATGCTAAGTTTTCATTTGGTACAAAAAAATCTGCCCCTTGAATATCCTTCTTTATACATTGAATACAAATATGATTATAGGGGGGTCATAGAGACCATGAGGAAATAGACATTTAGACAAAAGTCACATTTTAAGAAAAGCTTTAAAAATTGTGTGTCTTTGATGGCAGCATGGAGCCACTGTGTCCGGCACAGCACTACCTACCCAGAAATGCTTACTATGCAGGACAATAAAGCTACCATTTATTCAGTGACAATAATGTATGGCTAATACTAGTTCTGACTGATATACCAGTGGAGGTATTTGCATGCTGAATTAATACGAAAATTACAATGATTCAGTTTCATTTTCTAAGGCTCTTTTATTTTGTTTTATTCTTTAAATGATGAATCATCATAAAGCTAGATTTGGAATCTGAGAACTTACTAAATAGTGCCAGGACACATCTTGGATAAGCCCCAATAAATGTGGCAGATTATATTAAGGCCTACATAATTGCTGCCCTTGACTCAGCTCTTCCCTGCTGACCCCTGCAGGGAATTAAAAGTCCTTCCACATTGACAGCAGGTTTTGTCCTAGGATTTGATGTTGCCAGTGCAACGGGAGAGAAAGTGGCTGTTTCTCGAAAAAAGCTTTAAGAACCATCACATACCTGTGTAGATGTTTTGGGGTTTATTTTTTCCTGCCAGGATTAAAACAATGTCCTGGATGCTCTTTCAGCTAGTTTCTTAGAACAGAGTCCAAGTCACACACTTGATCAACTTGTCACCTCAGAGATAAATAAACCTGTGCTGATGTTAGCCACTAAGGTTTGCATGCCATTTGTTACTACAGCACAACTTAGCTGTAAGCAGACTGATACGGCCTCTAAACCCTGCTCTGTGCAAGGGCAATGCGAGGGCCCGATTTTCTACTTCCCAGATCTGTGCTTAGGACCTAATGAGGTAAGATAAGCAGCCACACACTGTAAGCTCTGACTAAAGATTTTAGGCAGCATCATTTTCCACGTATCACATTTCATTCTTTATGCAAATTTTCACAACTCATTTAGAGATTAAAAGTTATATGTGCAGAGATCTCAGAATTCACTAACCTTTGGAGTTTTCCCATTTTTGTACATTACCCATCTGTGTCTGCAGGTTGTTTCAGATTTCCACTGGGCCCTGAGCGTAGCAATCATGGTCATTTTCTATTCCCGAGCAGATAATCTCAACCTCTGTCACAGCTCAGAGTTTGGCTATAAGGCCTGCTTGGCCTCGCCTATGTTTTTCCCCTTACCAGCTGGTATGCCTCTTCATCTTCTGTTGAAAGCTGGCCATAGTGGGGCTGAGGTATCCGGCCTTCAGTGTGAGAATGTATGTGAAGCTGACTGCTAGCTGAGCTCTCTTCATCCCTTGGCTGTAGCTGTACCTCTCAGGAGCTTCAAACTTCCCAAGTCTCCTTAATTTTGTTTCTGCTGTTGACTTTGGGTTTTCCTTGATAACCCTCCAGGGTGAGAGTCTGTATGTCTTAGCTCTTTTATTTGTAATCCACTGTTATTAGACTGAGGCCTTATTTGTGTGGAGCTCAGGTACTGAGGAAAGGAAGCATTCTGTAATATTAGGGCTACGTCATTGTTTTCCTGGGCCTGGCCTCTCGCCTGTGCCTGCATTCTTGTTTCTTCAGTAGCAGAGCTTTCCTCTGGTGGGGTAGAAAGGTGACAGGAAGCTGAGGTGACAGCAATGCTGTCTCCATCTGGGTGAGGCTCTGATAAAGACCTTTACCCTGGAGAGCCAGCCTTTGTGATGGTGAAGGCTTTGGGGGTATTTCACAGCGATGACTCCTTCCTCCTGCCAGGGGAACAAGATCTTTCCCTGACCTTTGCTTGGAGGACCTGGTAAGATTCTTGGGAGGTAAAGCCCATGAAAGAGTGGGGGTGTCTTAATACTGTGGCCCCAGGAGTTTCTCATGGTCAGGGTAGGGGACATTCAGCATCTAGCAATTTGTGTAAATACCGCAGAAGTGTTCCCACCAGTTTACGACTCAATTTTGGATCCAATTAAGCAAAGCTTCGCTCTGACTTGGGTTTTCCAGACCCTCTAGATTTTAAGGTGACAATTTGAATGCAGCCTCCTTTCTCTGATGAGTCCAAGAAAAGTCACTGGTTTTCAGTGTCTTCATTTTTTCTTGTAAGGATGGAATGATGACTTCTAAGTTCTTTCCATGGCAGAGTGGAAACCAGAAGGCTGTCCCTAAACTTTTTAAGTTTTAAATATTTCTCACCCGTTCTAAGAAATAGGAGGATATGCTATGACTATGAATTCAGTGTCTCCCATACTGAAAGTATTTCAGGTCTCACCAAACCCTTACTTCACCAATTGCTTCTAAATTTTACATGGAAAAGCAAAAACAAAGATTAGTAAGATACTATGGAAGAAGAGGCATGAGGTGGGGAAACATGCCCTCCAGATGTGGGTGTGTATTATAGTGCTTTTGTGGTTAAGGCAATGTTTAGCAGAAGATCTGAATATTGAAGTGCGCAGAACAGAGAGGTCAGAAAGCAACCCTCCAAATGTGGAAATGATAGATGAAGGAGGGAGAATTGCAGATTGGTGTGAATAGTTAGATTTCAATATAAGCTCCTAGGAAAACTGCTTATCCACAAGGAAAATGTGGCTGTCCATATGGAAAATTAGATTCCTTCCTCTCAATTTCAGTTGGTTGGATTCAAGTCCAAAATGGAAATGGAAAACTTTATAATCCTTAAAAATATAACAGAATATCTTCATGTTCTCCAGTAAAGAAGAAATTTTTAAATTAGATACTAATGAAAACACTACTAAAAAGGAAATGACTGATAAGTGTAACCATATTTAAATTAAGATATTCTGTTTATTAAACACTACATAAGATTTCGGAAAAAGATAAACCAAGAAGTGGGAGATAATATTTGCAAAACAAAACCGATTGGTATCTAAAATCTCCAAACTATAAATCAGGAAGAAAAAAACGCATAACTCCATAGAAGAAAAAAAAAAAAAAGTCCAAAGCTCCAACAAGCTCTTCATCAAAAAGGAAATCTAAGTGGTCTATAAAGATATTAAAAGATGTGCCAGTATACCAAGTAAATGCAAAATAAAACCCAACTGAGATACTATTGCACAATTTAGCCAAATACATTTTGAAAACATAAAATAACAAGTGCTAGTGAGATTAGAGATCAGTAAGAATTTCCTTGACAGCTGTTAGGGGTGCAAGTTTTTAGACCTCTGGGGAAAATACTAAGATAACACCTAATTAAGTTAAATGTATGTGTAACCTATCAATCAGTAACTTAATTCCTTAAGTGTGCACACTTAGAGGTATATTGCATATTTGTGCCAGAAGAAATGTAAAAAGCAACCTAATCTAAATGTCAGTCAATGGTAGATTCTTGGTTATGTTCATAACATAGAATTTCATGAAACAACGTAGATGAATCCTACAAATATAATAATAAATGAAGTAGGCATGATTTTATATGTATGAAACAGGTATTTCTAAATGATGTAATTTTAGAAATACTAATATCACAAAAATCAGGATAGTGGTTATCTTACTTTGGATGGGGAACATGTAACTTGGCAAAGGCAAACTGTGGACTTCTAAGGTATTGGCAATATTCTATTACACAGCAGTTTAATTACTGTTAACAAATATTAGCATCTTTAACTGTACCCACAGGTTTCACATACATTTTTATATTTATGATAAATGTTTACAATAAACAAAGTCACAAATTATAAAGACATTCTAAACTATGAAAGTGTTTTCTATTTTATGTTTATTATAAGATATTAGGAAAAGTATACAAACATGGAATTAAATCAAACAGGCTTCAAATCACATTTCTGTTGCTGTCTAAGTTTGGACTTTGGGGGCCTTAGACTCCTCACTATAAAAGAGGACCATGATCAGGATGAGATGAGATCATCGAAAATGTTTATGGTTATCTTCCGAAACACACCTGTTTTTACTCTTAATATTTGTTAATGGCACCAACTATTTCCCAATTTCTGAGGCCAGAAATTGGCTCGTGAGCCTTTTCCTCATTTCCCCCCACTCTTCTGCAGCTTTATCTGGAATTCCAGTGTGTTCTACCTCCTAAAGTTTCCACAGATGTCTTCTCGAGTTCCTTAGTGTCACTCCTTATGCTTAGGCTTCTGTCATCTCTAACCAGACATTATTTCTATGGCTTTAATATTGGTGTTCTCAGCTCAGGTCTCTTCTTACATTTCCTTCTTATGCAGGTAAACAGAGTGACTGTTCTCCAAATTGTACATCTGTTCATATTTTTGCCTCTTTACCCACTTTCAATGAGTGATCATCCTCTAATTAATAAAACCCAATTTCTACTCCATTTTTTATAAAATTATTCATGTATCCATCTATCCATCCTTTCATTCAACCATTCATGTATCCATCTATCTAAAACAAGACCAGCTGCTGACTCTGCTTTGCTAAGCCAAGTATATTAGATTTTGGAATGAATTATTGAGGCTGCCGCAGTCTAATGAAGGAAATTTTCATTAGTCTATATTACCACCCCTGGAGTCTTATAAATACCCCTTTCCTCTCCCTAGCATTTTTTCCTCCAAAATACTGAGATATTAATATCTGTTGAAGTCAAATTTGCTGTCCCATGCCTTGTGATGGACACTCTGTCTCCATACTCTTTACCTACTGGTAAACACCTTCTCAGAAATTAGTTCTGTATGATGTCACCTTCTATAAAATGCCTTCATTGATTGTCTTGGATAACGTTAGACCTGCTCACTTGCATTTTCCTCTGGAGATTTCTATCAAAAAATCCATTTTATTATGTTTACCTGTTTGTCAAACTAGCATATCAGAGGATTTTGGGGACAGAAACTGGCAAACTCACCTCCATATCCCCACAAACTACATATAAGGCTGGACCGTCCCAGGCATTCATAGAAGATGTGCAGTCCAGCAGAATGGCTAAGGGCTTCTCTCTAGTAGTCAAATTACATGTATAGTTCCACACATGACTAAGGTAAAACTATATGGCTCATAATTTTTATGTTTATTAAATTTTAATTCCATTTTGTTCTCATTTACAAATCTACACTCTTGACTTGTGAATGCTTATTTCAAGCCTCACGCATTTTTCTACTCACCTCTTCTGAGGACTGTGCAGCCACTCTGTTTCCCGCACAGCCTGGTACCCCTGGGAAACTCAATAAATACTGGAATAATAAAAATACATAGTGATTCACTGCCCCTGTTATTTTCCTTCTCCTCCCAAGACAACTTTATAAGCAGGAACTTCAAGGGAAATAATTTCATTATCGATGACAGTTGAGCTTATAGTTTATAAAACTTTTCTATTTTCCCTGTCTGTGGAATTTATGAGATACCAAATGTGTTTAGGAAAGTAATTTGAAGTAGTGCTCTGGCCTTAATACAGGAAGTACTAAAACCTCTAATTATATTTCAGGTAGTCGATCAACATGACCTTGCTTCCATAATAGGGCCCAAAGGACAGGAGACATTTGTGTACTATTAATGTTCACATTTTTATACATTCTCAATATTATCTTTATTCAAAATGCCTGTGTATTGTTAAATTATGATAAGACGGAGCCTTAACTCTGACTCTACCAAATTCATACTCTTATATCCTAAGTGCAGCAACTAATATGTTTCCATGATCTGATCTGGATACACTGTGCTATGAATTACCTTTACCAACAAGCAAACATCTCTGAATGGAGTCCATTTGTCAACCACTGACGAAATTTCAGAGTTGAACAGATTGGAGAAAAATCTTTTTTTAATATGTCTATCACAGTATCTTATGAGTACTTATAAAATTAAGTGGGAGAAGAGCAACACTTAAAAAATATATATTTTTTTACACTGGCATGGCTGTCTTTCATACAGAAAAATCAGGTCATTATCTACTGTGCAGCAAGTAAATTTCCCTCTGATTCTTAGTGTGCTTCTTTCAAAAGCTCTCTAGAAAATAGGAATAACTTTCCTTTGATACCCCACCCATAGCGCAACCACACAGGGCTATTTATTTCAACAGCACATTTGAACAGAGAAAGACTGTCTTTCCATCATATGCCTTTAAAGATTAAAACACTGGGTGATTTAGATAACTTGTATTGAGAGGTTGAAAATAAAATGAGTGCTGCCACCTACTTTGCATTCTCTATCCACCTGCAACGTATTTATTTTCTCTCTGAATTGAAGCTAAGACTCATTTCCTCATTTCACCTTGATGATTATGAACTTTTTACACAACCACATTTTCTACTGATTATAATTTGATGAAGAAAATGTCAGAAAAATTAAATCAAATCAAATGGCATTTCTCAGAAAAAAATATATACTTATACATAAAACCCCACGTAGCCCACACCCCATACCTCACATCTGCTAGGTTGCTAAGTCAAGATTTCAGGAATAGAATGTAATGTTACTGAGGCCATGGCTCACGGGTTTAGAGAAAATCACCTGCTGTTTCTGTCTTTTCCAAGCCTTTACAAAGGCGTTTGTCACTGTCAAATCTGTGAATATTCAGGCTTTGGTTGTGCATGAGCTATAACACTGCTGCTAACCAGTTATAAATCAGCCACTCCTTAGAATACCAATTCTTGTTGCCACCTAGAAGGGTAGCAGGAAGGGAAAGTATTCCCCCTACCACTTCTTGCTTCTGGAAATTTGTTCCCTCAGGTGACATTTATGAAACTGTAGTTCTGTTAACTCTTGTGAAAAGTATTAACTGTCAGCATATCTGTACTCAGTTGCTCCATCTGTTTCTTTTAACTCAATTTGTCTTCAATGTCCCAATCCTCTAGTTACATCTGTGTCATCTAAATTTACTAAGTGAAGTTGTGTGTTGAGGTTTTGATCTTTCTTTGGGTCTTTATGAAAAGTAGAGGTAAAAGCCTAAATAGTTTGCATAGTTTTTTGGTTTTTTTCTGGATTCCTTCAGATAATGAGATCCCAAAAAGGAACCCATGAGCTCTTGTTTATGTGAGACAATTTCATGAATTCTGCTACATTTCTGGATCCCAAATATGTAGTGACAAATAAAAGGTACATTATTATATTTGAAAGAAATATTTAGGGGGAAGCAGCATTATGAATTCACATAGCCCTTCTTTCTATTATTTGGGGATTTGCCCTTTCTGCTACAATATTTTTAAAGCATTTAAAAATATACATTATTGATTTCTGAGAGAGGAAGGGAGAGGGAGAGATAGAAAAATCAATGATGTGCCCGGGTAGGCGTGGCTTAGCAGTTGAGCGTCGACCTGGGATCCAGGCGATCGGGGTTCGATTCCCGGTCAGGCCACATGCCCGGTTGCGGGCTTGATCAATGACTCTCTCATCATTGATGTTTCTCTCTCTCTGAAATCAATAAAGAGATATATTAAAAAAAAAAAAAAAAGGAAAGAAAAATCAATGATGAGTCATTGATCGGCTGCCTCCTGCTCGCCCCCTGCTGGGGATCAAGAAAACATTAGATGGTTTGTGAGTACTATTGGAATTTTTAACTGGCATCCAGGGAAATTCTGATGGCAGATTTCAGGAATCTGGCCATTCTTAAGGATATAATGTGAGATTCCTCAGCTATAAATGGACTGAAATAGGAAGCGGGTGATAAAGTCATTCAGAGAAGGTAAAGGGGAATTTGAATTAGCAGCATCAGGATACATGGTGGGTCCTGGGACTCATGAGCTAGGCAGAAGCTGTTTAACTGAATGAACATGGGCACAAGATGCATGGAATAAAATGGATGGGAAAAAGCAGAAGCTGATCCTCAAAATGAATATTGAATAAAAGCACATACCTTTAAACCTCATGTCCAGGATAACTACCTATAACCAGTTAATGTCAAGAATAATCCCAGTTGTATTTTCACATTTTTACACTCAGTTATACCCATACGACCTTGCTGCCTGCCTTCAATGTTTCTCTACTCCTTTCTCATTTAATGTTACTTTTGACAATCCTTCAAACCAGCTCTCAACCATACAGATCACTTCAACTAGGGAGATTTTTGTCCCTTGGATGAAGGATAATTGGCAATATCTCAAATATTTTCATTACACTGGGTTGTCGGTGCTCCTGGCAGGCAGTGGAGAGATGTCAAGGGTGCTTCTAAACATTCCACAATGCACAGGACAGTGTCACTGTGCCCAAAATTGTCCAGCTCCAAATTTCAGTATTTCTCAGGTTGAGAAACCCCGCTATACATGAGGAAGAGTGCATGACCTACCAATGATTTTTCTTGGATTCCACCCCTATCCCCACAGAATAAATGACTTCACATTGATAATAACTTGAGAATGAAAAAGAATACTTGGGCACTTGATAATAGTACCTAATAGTAATGCTTATAAAGTTCCAAATCTATTGAATTATTGAGTTTATCATGAAAATCTCAAAACTCAAAGCTATTGGAAGAGAGAGTTTAAATCAGAGATTTTTTTTCTTCACACCTTTATTAGTCCATCAAAATAGTGAGTTCCTGTCCAGAGGGAATAGCTAATCTTTTCTCTAGATAAAAGGTTTTGTCATATTATGGCATTATCAAAAAAGAGAGAGAACAAAGCACAGTAGTAATACAGCAATAAAATAGAGAGGAAAAGCATAAATAAGTATAATAAAAAGAGGATTACATTCAGCTATGTGGATCAGAATTCATTTGCCTGGCGCTGATGTTTGCATTATGCCAGCTGGAATTCCCAGACAAATTGCTGCATCTTTCACAGATTAAACTAATGCTCCCGACTGAATGAATTCAGTTTATTGCCAGGGCATATGATGTAGAGATGCTTAGGCTATGGAAATCAGACAGATGGCTTGGCAAATTGATCCATGAGCAGCACACCATCAGTTTAGTCAATGACAGTGATGGAAGAGTGTGCTTGTTGATGGGGATAATCACAGGAAATTGAAAGGTGAAAAAGACCATGAAAAAGGAATGGGGAAGCCACTGTTAAATTTTATTATGAAGCTACTTGAGATGTCCCTTATAAATGTGCTGTATCTTGTTTAAGTGACTGAAAGAGAAGAATTTCACAATGTATTAACAAACAGGTGAAAACTGTGATATTTGAAACCGTGACAACAGATTCTTGTCACTGCTCTAAGCACCTAACCAGAGTTTAAACACAGGGTTACTGGAGAGATCAAATAGAAATTATTATTCCCACTGTAGGTATCAGAGCAACTTTATGTGGAACTTTGTATTATTTCAAATTGTCACTTGTAACCCATGGCCATCTTCTCCCCCACCCCCAAGTCTAGGAGTTTTATTATTTGATTAAAAATATTATTTAAAAATTAAGACAAAATAAAAAACACATAAATGCTAATACATGAAGATAATTACTAATGACTTTTTCTAAAGAGCCTATCCATGCTCATAAATGTGATCATGCAATATAGTTTACCTCAAAAATTCCCAGAGCAGCAAGTTTATCTGTTCAACTGCTATGAAGTAACCATCTATCCCATTGCTTTTTGACCATTACCTGCCCCATGGTAGATAGTCTCAGAACATGTCATTATGGAAAGGTCGTCAGTCAAATGGTCAACCACACCCAGTACAGGAATGGATATACCGTAGTCTCCCCTTATCTGCGGGGAGATGCCTGAAACCCTCAGATAGATGCCTGAAACCCTCAGAGAGTACCAATCTCTATATACACTCTGTGTTTTTCCCCCATACATACATACCTTTTCACTTAAAGGAAGCACTTTACAGTTTGTCTCTGGCATACCCAAATTGCCAGCATCACTACTCTTGCACTTTGGATCCCTTAGTAAGTGAAATAAGCGGGACTTGAACACAAACACTTTGTCCTTTCTAGGTGTCAGCTCGATAGGAATGTTTACTTCATGAAACAAATGTTTAGTGTCTTCTAATAAGTAACTCACTTAGAAATACATACACTTTGCTTGCATAATTGTCCCAGAGCTATCTGCCTAACTTGTAAAATGATAATATGAATGAAAGTTCAAGACGTAATGAAAGCTACATTTCCTAATGTTAACTAAATTAGGTTTGACCTTGACTTTCCAAAGTCTGTGTATGTCTGCAGACAATAAGATGCCAGTCCGTCTTTCATAGCACTTCAAACGACTTAACATCTTAAAGATCGCCTCGAGGGTCTCATAGAAATGGAGGAAGAAATACACAGGTACACCCCTAATTACTTCCCGGTCTCAGAAGTTGTGTTCCAAAATTTAATATGATCAAGCCCTCAAGGTTTTAGAAAACGTGCTGAGTACATGTTCCAAGTTTCAAAAGATTTTGGATTTGATTACTGTTTTTCTAATCTTTTTTATGAAAATGTGTCTATAACCCCATGAAACAAATCGTAGAGTAAGAAATGATACTCTGAGCAGAAGATGAAAGAAAGAAGGCTGGGGATTCAGAATATCATCTTCAAAGTCTGCAACTAGGGACGCATAAAAAAAAGGAAAAGACATTATTGGTATTTTAGGGGGAAAAGTATCTTTCAACTCTAAAATTAGAAATGTCAAACGATTAGATTAAAAATGTTTTAAAAATAATTGTGGATTAAGAATTTATTTCTAGTTAGTTAGATACTTTGGGGTGGGGTGGGGGTGGAGATGAGCAAATGGGATGTCAATTCAAAATCTTAACCATATTAACTCTTTCCCTGAGGCCCTAGGTTTTGTAATATGTACTTTGTACTCAAAGATGTAACCTTTAAGGTGACTTATAAATAAGTAGGGGTGACTGTGAAGGGCACGGATAATGAAACCTGATAAATTAGATGGGGTGGGGTGGGAACTGTGCTGCTATCAGGCAATGTAATCAGTGGCATAAATGCAGGATGGCGCGTGACCCAGGCCACTTCTGCTCCCTTCTCCATACCCTCTCCCACAATTTTCACCTGTTTCCCTGACTGGTCTGACATACCTGCCTAGGTTTTAAAGAATTCATTCAGTGAAGTACCAAAAAGCCAAGATTTCTAAGATGCAGAAGAATGGCGAGCAAAATGAAACGTTCTCAGTTACAGAAAATTACCGTGGATGGCCATTTCTTAGCATATATATATATATATATATATATATATATATATATATATATACACATATATATAATTTCAGCTCCATTTGTAAGGGATTTTATAGAAATCTGATTTTCAATGTAATACAATAGTCTAGTTCTTTTTGGAATTCCTGTCAGATAGACACTTTTTGGCTGTGTTAGGAGGCGTGTACTTTCTCCAACCCAGCGTAAGGATATATGTCAAGGCAACGATGGCCACCTGAGACTCTATCAACATTTCCATATTATGTTAAAGTTGGTAGAGCAAATCTCAAATCAGCTTTCATTATCCATATAAAACTGTCCCTAAAAGCTGTCTATAAAATAACCAGGTTCAACTTCACATCTCCCAATCAATTTAGTCAGGGTTATATGTTTGTAGTTCTGTTAAAGAAAAAGTTATGTTTCTGAATTATAAGAGACAGGTAATGCAGGATAATTTATAACTAAGCTCCAAGCAGCTGTCTTCCTGAAATGAAGAGAGTGTATCTTTTTATCTGAGAGAGACAAGTGCTTTTCTCTGATGAAGCATCCAAAGTCTGGTAATAAACACAGTGCCACTTGACTAAAAATTTAAGTGTATTTGAAAATAAGTTACTCTGAGGCCTTCTTATATTCCTAATATTTTTAAGGTATTACAGTGAAGAGTTTAGATCTAAGTGAAAATTGTAATCTTTCTAAAATTTCATTATAGGTCTATCCCAATATGCTCTTGCTCATGCCCCCCCCCCCCCCCGCCAGTCTCACACTTCTTTCTAAAGCAACATTTAATAATCAAAATATTATTCCCGTTATACAGAAGGTGAAACTGAGGCTTCAGAATCATCCTTTTAAAGAATAAAATTTACTGATTGACAATATGGTATCCCACTAATTTAAAAAGTATCCTTATTGTATATCAAAATGATAATTATAAATTTACATTGATTATGGTTTTAAAATGAAAGCATATGATAATTAATTTTATAGACACAAAGAAAATTCCACTCGGCTAAAAGGAAACTCCCATCCATACAGTGAATCTTTGGAATCTTAGAGAGCGTATTTGTTCTTGAAGTGCTTTCTTTCATATTCTGTGCAATGTGCAGCCAGCCTGGGACTCTCAGAAGTTTTGATTTCACCTTCATCCACTATGCATTGAGGCATATGTAATCATGGCCAAGAAGATGCAGAAACAGATTGGTTCCTGTTGAAGAGAAAAGCAGAGGAGCCATGCAAAACGCATGACAAGAAAACTCAGGACATGACAGAGTGAGAAATGCGGACAGTGATGATGATGAAGATTTTTGCCATAAATGACAACCCGTATCTCTTATGCTTCAGGCTTCAGCTCAGAGGAAAGCTGTTGTATCGTGAAGAATCAGCGGAAGCTACAGTCCCACATGGCTATCACCCAACAAAAGTGACAGAACAATAGTAAACCAAATATCAAGCCACTGGTGTTTAATACCAGATGATTAAAGACAAATACTACATGCTCTACTCTTCTCCTATTCTATTAGATAACACAAGTGCTTCCTTATTCAATCATTATCATTTAATTTTTGCTGAATGCATGTGAGAATTTTCTTGTACTTGACCTTTCAAAAATATTCATACAATGGAAGTAGTTACCAGTTCTGTAGACGTGGAGAGAAGAGATTTTCCCACATACTTAATTTCTATTAAATTAAGATGTATGTGACAAAGGGACCCTAACTCGATCACATCATCTTGACTAACTTTAGACAATCTCCCTCCTGGCTCCAGACCCCTAACTTCGCTTTTCTTAGAGCATTGACTTTAGAAATCTCGCAAGTGTAAATTCTTTCTCTGCCCCTTTGAGACATATACAGATCTTTAAAATAATTCTCTTGCCAGTTTTATAACCCAAGAATGTCTTTCCCAAGGACCTGGGAGCAACTTCTTTGAAATTCAGTCCTCAGGGAAGATTGGGGACCCTATCTCCCAGTCTCTACTAAGAAAGTAGGAACCTAATGTCAATGGGTGCCAGTTATCAAACACAGAAGGCCTAATCCCCAAGGAAAGCATTTGCAAGTTCAGAAATAACAGTGTTCTGAGCACACCCTGTTGCTCAGCCTCCCCGTAAGCTTTCCACTGGCTCACCCCAGTGCTTACATGACATACCATCAGTTATCAAAATGACAGGTAAACTTTCTCAGAGAAGTAATGGAAGTTACTTTAGAGGATGTGGCAGACATCAGGGAAGTGTACACAATGAGGTTAGCTTTTTGGCGGACATGGTATGATCCAGAATGAATGTTTAATTTGGTAAAGCACATTCATCCTGACATTAATTCCAGGATAATAAACAACTTATCCATTCCAAAGCCTTGATGAGACTGTCTGCTGCAATCAACCTTAACCTGTTTGAAAATGTTAAGAAGGCCTCAGGGAATTAGAGAGTAGAATTCTGACAGGCCCCTGGAGAAAATCTACTGCCCTGTATACATTTACCTTCATTTCAAAAGAATAAAGTAACATCTTCTAAAAAGGCCTGAGAAATTGGACACAACTTGACACGTGATTCCCTAAGCTCGGGGTGAAACAGTTGACTTCAGAGGGATCTGTGAAACAGATCAATGCTTCTGGAATAGCGGATCCGGAAGAATTAAACCACAAGGCCATTTACCCAGATAAGGAGTCTAATAAGATTAAGGATTAGAGAAATCACCGCCTGTGCAGACTCTGATCATGTGAAACTTCTGGTTCAACCATGAAAGAGCCAAAGTACACATGGAAAAGTATTAATGAAAAAGTTGCTGAGACCCAGCAATGTTACCTTGGTGGATTTGTTTTTACATGTAAATAAGACAGGTTCACTAAGAGTGTGGAAAGATGCTCCTTGTAGAATTATTCAGATTGGCTAAAAGCTCTAAGTTACCTAAATGTTCAACAACAGGAGACTGGTTATGTAAATAATGGTTTAGTTATAATGAAAAAGAATACTAAGCAGGCCTTCAAGACCATGTCTAAAAGATTATGACAGACACACTCATCATTTTAATAGGACAAAAGCAGCAGGCAAAATGCAATTGATGCTGTTAGCATAAGGGCATAACATTGTGCATATGTATAGAAATATTACAATTTGTGCTAAAATCAAAATATTACCCTCCCCTGGGTGTGGAGATTATGTATTTTCCCCCTTTTTACATGTCTCCTCTACTTTTCAAAATATTATTTTTATAATTAGAAAAAATCTTAACAAATAATTAACTACAGCACAAAAAATATTAACTACAATGTGTTGAGACTAAGATTTTGCTCCACTTGTAACCTAACCAGCTAGCCTGCCCCACCCTTCGTAGATGCTGTGGGAAGACATGGTTCTGGGTCAGAGTAGGACTTCATTACTCTGGATAGAGCAGCCAGGATGAGGTTCACGTTCACATTGGTTCCCTTGCCTCCAAAGTCCCGCAGACGTGAAGCAGATAGTGCTGTGTGTAGACAGGAGCCCGGGGATCCCAGGGTTTAAGGAATCTGGATCTTTTGGAGCTTCTAGCAAACCTGCCCAACTTTTGCTCTAAAGGGAGACATTGTCTTTGTCATACTCTTCAGGGAACAAATCTGCCCTCTGCCCCAGAGGCAGAGACTATATCTTCCAAAGCTGTTTGCCATTAAAACATCCTTGGAAAAATAGTTTGGAGCAAAACTATCAATGCTTCTTACCAAGATCATGTGCAGAATTGTGAGAGACCCACTGGAAGGATTGTCTCCTATCAAGACAAATTTCCAAACTCAGTGTCTGCTGTTTCCTTTCATTCTAAACTTGTTGGCAAAGGGAACGGTGCCTCTTAGGCATTATTTTTGCCATTACTGACACTGCCATCCTGCCCCCTCAGTCTGCAGTTGAGTTCATAGGACAGCATTAGAACTTGCTTTAGAAACCTGCTAAGAATCTGATCTGCATCTGGATTCCCACCTGTGACACTGCGTTCCACTGCTAAGCAAACACCGGCTTGTCCTTTGGTTCTCACAGGTAGTGTTCTGCATCTCTCATTCCCCAAAGGAATCCCCATGGCAGAGGATGGATTTGATGCCTCACAGGACACACACTACGGCGGGATGTCTTTCCACCCACCTTGAGGTGTGATACAGTGGCTTTGGGCAACCAGCCCATTTCTTTGAGTCAGAAACCAAAGATGCACATCACATTTTCCACATCGCTAACATATATTCTGAGGGAACATCTCAAGTCCAAAAAATAAATAAAAATAGGCTATTAGACAAAATGAAATTCTCTGATGCCTGTTCAGGCGGGTATGGCATCCCCTTCTCCTACAAATGAGAATCTCCTATTGGTTAAGAGAAAACCATCTGATACCTGAATTTGTTACTAAATCTCACTTCTCTCTGACACTGAGGTATTTGAATTCTTCTTGCATTCTTGAATCTGTGCTTCCCCATTTCTCTTTTCTTAGAGAGATCAAAGTTAAGGCGCCAGAGATAACACAGGCAAATGTCACGTCATCTGCCGTAACTGTAACTTTGAAAAATCACTTTGCTCATTGATTTTTTTTTTTCTTTTTACTCCTACTAGCTCTAACTTCGCCAGTATTTTATTTGAAAAGAAATCAAATTCACAAAAAGTAGTTAGACTTCCTATGAAAATCTATCTAAGTAGAACTTAAATGTCCCCCCCCCCAAAAAAAAAAGGTAAATAGATGAAGGATGTGTTAACTAACTGGGAGTGGGGGAAACCCTATCACCATGTGTATCAAATCACCATGCTGCATGCTCTTCCTTTGGCAGTTTGTAGATGCTGGCAAAGGCTAGTAGGAAAACATTGATGAGATATATGCAAACACACACACACACATATATATGGAGGTGTATGTATATATGTATGTATACATATTGGTGAGTATATATATGTATTTATATTGGCAATTATATATATATATATTTGGAGGTATATGTTTATATAACTTCATTGGTATATTTATCTAATTGTCTAATTGCATTTACCTGAATGTATTTTAAAATAGGACATATGATTTTTTAAATTTCTAAATATCCAAACAGTTTTGGCATATTTTAGATCCATATCTCCCTCCCTCCCTCCCTCCCTCCCTCCCTCCCTCCCTCCCTCCCTCCCTCCCTCTTCCTCTTTCCATATATAAATATATATTTATAATATTTTCATAATATATATATTATTATTATATATTTTATATTCTTAGAACACTGAAATATCAGTCTTGTGAAACAAGATCACTTAATTGTTTCACTGGACCCTTAGGGAGGGATTTCTCCAGCATCAAGTCACTCCTAGGTGCCTGTACTTGATTAGGATTTGGTTTTGTTTTTCAATATCCCTACTCATTGCTAAATATGCAATATTTATAAATTTCCTAGAAAACATTTACCTATAGCATTTTTTATAAAGTTTTTGAGCCCTTCTTGGCAGACCCCACAGTGGTCTCCTGAGGGATTCAGAAGCAATCCCGTCTATGACTTAGAAGCCCTTCTGAAGAAGGCAGGTGAGTAACCCCCGGAGCCAAGTTCACCTTGGAAATGGACTCTGAAGACTTATAACTCTACATTACAAAGAAAATAACCCCAGGGCCTCATTGCTTCCTGCCCCCAAGCTGTGGATACCTGTATAAGATGCAGCGCCACGAGGTGAGAATGGAGGATTACAGAAGTGTGACAGCTGCTGATAAAAGAGCATTGATGGCACAGGGAAAGTGATATACTTTCACAGGAGGTAAAAGCAACCAGTGCAAATTATACCTTAAGGATCTACAACTCAAAAAACAGTCCTGACCTAAACCGCAAATGAGGAGACAGGAGTTCTGGAGGCTATCTTTTCTTACATACTAATTTTTTATCTTTAACATAATATAAAAGGCAGAAAATAACTATTTGGAAAAAAATAGCACGTCTATTATTTCTAGAGTTCAGAAAGTAGAAATTCAACATTCTCTTACTTAGAAGACACCTTTTTAGGCCTCAAATTGGGTTGAGAATGCATTAGAATACAATTACGTGACTCTCCTAAATCGTTCTATGCATTTGGCACTGAAAAGAAACTTGCCAAGGGATACATGATACTATTATAGTGCATTGAGTATGCTATAACTTTAGCATAACTTGTAGCTATTTTGACACCTAATACCAAGCCCGTCATTAATATCTGCCCAGAAATGTAGGACAGTGTTCAGCAGCCTTTTCCTGTAAAGGACCAGAGAGTAAATATTTCAAGCTTTGCAGGCCATATTGTCTCAGCTCCAACCACTCAACTCTGCATTATAGTGCCAAGCCAGCAAGGAACAACATGTACATTAATAGGCAGAGCTGTATTCCAATAAAACTTTATTTACAAAAGCAGGCAGTGGGACAGATTTGGCTGGACCATATTCCATCAACTCCTGGCCTAAAACATTTAAATTCCAGTTATGAAACTGAGGAGTGTTCTTAAGATGAAAGAACACCTGCTTGTCTGCATTATTTTTTTCCTTCTTGCGTTCCTTCTGATCACCTAATATAGTCTAGTCACAGGATGCACTGAGGTCAGCCTTGCATTGTTTACATTTTCTTGCCTTTGAAACACTGATCCTCCCAGGAACTCCTGTCTTAAAATATCCTGCTTGGAAATCTCGTTCATACTTCAAAGGCTCACTGTAAAACTTGCCTCTATCTCCCCTCAGCTGTGACATTCTTGCTCCTGCCTCTTAAAACCATGCATCTCTGGAGTCCTTAAAATTCTCTCAGTTCCTTCTCTGCATTATAATTGTTTATGAATATGCATTTAGGTAAGTGGATTTCAGATTTTATCCCTTAAAATGGCCAGCACAATGCTTGGTATAAAACGTTTTATAAGCAATTACTCAGTAGATAAATGCCTAAACAAGTACTTATATTTGGAAGGGAAAAGAAAAAACATTTAAGGTAAATATAACGCAGTCATTTGATTAGAAAGCCCCAAGCAAATCACAGATAACTTAGTCTTTATTTCCATATTAATTTAACAACATAGCTTATTTGTATTGAAAACTTCTAACCTTGGCTGAGAATCTTGGGCAACTGACACTATATGTTTGAATAAGAAGAGTTTGTCATTTATTCAAATTGACTCATCAGCATTTTGTTTTGTTTTGCTTTGTTTTGTTTTGTTTTTAAATATGTTTTTATTGATTTCAGAGAGAAGAAGGGAAAGGGGGGGAGAGATGACACATCAATGATGAGAGTCATTGATTGGCTGTCCCCTGCACCCCCCCGCCCTACAGGGGATGGAGCCCACAACCCGGGCATGTGCCCTGACCGGGAATCAAACCTCGATATCCTGGTTCATGGGTCGATGTGCAACCACAGAGCCACACCGTCTTGACCCATCAGTTTTATTAAATTGTTTAATTCCTCTTACAAATTCAAAACAAATATTATTTAAACATATAAACAGCTTTTAAAACAAACATTAGTGTTTGCTCTTTAATGACATCTAAGTTACTAAATTGTGACCTCATTAGCATTTCAATATTATCATAAAGATAGTTGTCTTCTTTGAGAATATGAAACCAGACCATAGAAAATTTCTAATTATCAAATAAATATTAGTTTATTCTTTCCTATGTCATATGTTTATTCAACAACAAATTAATCAGTTCTTTCTTAATTTTTAACTCAATAACAGAGACTTGATTTACAAAAATAAATAAAAACATCATGAAAGTCAAGGACTTATGATCCTTACAAAGTAACTTTGTCCGTACCTGAAATGTCTATGTTTTAAAAGTGAGTGTCACATAATCAACAATATAAAGCAAATTTGCTTAGAATGAAATATAATTTTTTAAAAAATTACTAGTGTACTCTTTTTGTATATTTCCCATGATTTTTTTCCTGTTTGTAGTGTTACAGTTCTCTTGAAAATTCTCATGTCAAGTCACCATAAATAAAGTGATCATTCACTTCCACAGATACACCAATCCAATAAGTTACTGTGTAAATTTGGGTTTGGATTGTAACTGATCTTAGGTTTAGATTTTGTTGCATTTCTACTTGCCAAACATTCAGAAGTCTAGTGTACCTAAAAATATTTGTATTATACTCTCACATTTAGATGGAAATTTGGTTGGTTATAAAATTGTATGTTACAAATTCTTTTACGTCTATTGAGTAGGCTATATACTAAGTTATTATAATAAACTACCCTGAAATATCAAAAATAAATTTTATTTCTGATTGCAACTTAGGCTACACTCCCAAGCAACTGTCTCCATGCAGTGACTCAGAAATCTAGGTTATACAGGATAGAAATTTTGGCTTTGTTTACCGAAGTATTCCATGAGCTTAAAAGAGTGTGAAGCATTTAGTGAGGGTTCAATAAGTATTTGTTGAATTAATTAAATAGTGAATAAAAAGTAAATATATATAAAACCAGAAAACAGTGGGTAGAATTGTCGTATTGAGGGATTTAATATATATAAAATAACATGTAGTTTGTGTAATGTATCAACATATGCTAAGAGGAATTGCTGTAAGACTTTCTTCTAATTTAGAATACAATTAGTTTGCATCTTTAACTGAGTGTGAAAAGATGCCTAGATATATAAGTATGGTGGCATTTTTTCTTAAGAATGTGAGAAAACTTCCTAAAAACTATTTAATTGAGTGTTAGATGAGAAAAATTGGGCATATACAGTTTATGATAAATCTTATTAGTTCTCAATTTCCACATCTCTGTCTTTTCATCACTCCTTCTTCTGTGTGCCATGGTTTACTATCCAGTACATTTTCAAAAGAATTATTGGGTAATATTTACTTTGGGTTTGTTAAAATCCAAAATGAGATGTAGTCAGTCATTTGCTGAACAGGGTCTATTCACTTTATTTTTAATTGTTATAAATTTAATTATAATTATTAAAGAAATATGCCAGTTTATAAAATATATGCTCACATAAATGAAATTGTTTGGCTATAGAAATTTACTAGCTAACAAGAAATCACAATCTTAACCAGCAGGTCCTTTAATCTCTATTCATAGCTATATATTAGCTCAAAATGTAGAGTTAAGAGACAAAAAATATATAGTTATAGTTTTAAAGAACTTTCTACTCCATGTTCTTTAATAAGTCAATAACATTCTATCAATAAAGCATTTCCCAAGGAAACACTGGGATACCCTATGCAGGCAACTTTTCTGTTATATATCAAATCCTAATCCCAAATAGCTGCTTCTTTAGCAAGGTGAATTTTCTGTCATTTCCTATATCATTGTTTTTCCATTTTGCTTAATCTTATCACCCTTGGTAATTTGTCAGATCCTTTATGTTCAGCCACATGTGGTTACATGTTAAAAGGATTGAAACACATCAGGAATTGAATTTTTCTTGACAATTACAGCATGTGACCTCTAGCATTGGTATATTTTACATTTCCGTTTTCTCTTGATTTGACTGACATATAAGTGCTAAATTGCCTCAGTTCTTGAATTTATTTTCTTGATTATAGCCCCAAGAACTCCATCCCCTGATAAGTGAGTAAGCTCTGGTTTTTAGAAGCAAATATTCTCCTAAATCAAGGAGACTTTTCTGTTATCCTCACTTAGCAGTGTCAGGAGGTAGCTTTTAATTTAAGATTAGAGCTTTAAAACTTACTGGCTTATAAATACTATAATTCAGTTAGATGTTTGGAGTCACAAAATTTCCCTATTCTATGGAATTTAGCTTTTAGTTTATCCAAGTTCCCATACTCTTTAGTGTCTATTATATAAGAGTCACTGACTATAAGTCTCGTTTTCAAATATGCATCTGAAAGAAACTAATCAATATACTGAATTCACCTAGCCACACACTATGTTTACACCATGTATCAGTTTCCTGAAGACAGCAAAGTGATAAGAAAACTACATTAAAAATAACAGCTTGGCAATTTCTTTAAAGATATAAAAATAAGGCTGTTGCCTTTCACCTTGAAACAAAAAGGATGTCTAAAAGGGACATGAATTTCAGTAATTTAATTTTTAAAAAATTGTTCTTGGTCCTCTGTTTTTAGCTTCCAAGGGTTGCCATAATCAATTATCATATACTGTTCTTATTTAAAACAACAGGAATTTATTCTAGAATGTAGGCTAGGAGTACAAAATCAAGGTATCTGCAAGGCCGTGCTTCCCCCGAAGGCTCTGGGGAAGCGTCTTTCCTCTCCTCTGCCTAGCTCCTGGTGGCCCCCAGGAATCCTTGCCTTTTGTGGCTTGCGACTGCGTTACGCTAACCTCTGCTTCCATCTCCACATGGCCTTCTCTCTGAACCTTCCTGTGTTTTCTCTTATGAAGACACTGGCCACTGAATGCAGACCCCACCCTAACCCAGTAGGGCCTCTTTCTTTACTAACTACACGTGCAAAGACTATGTCCAATTAAAATCACTTTCTGAGGTTCCGGCTGGGGATGCTACTCGAACCACTATAACCTCCATTTATAAAGGAGAAGACTATACGGGAAAGTACTTCAAGCAAGTGAATCTTATAGACAAAAGATTTTTCAAGCTAATAGAAAATCATTCAATTTTCACTAAATCCTTGTAATACTACCACAGCTGCTGCACCGAACACGCCCAAACTACCCATTGCAGCACATGAGGACCGCCGCCCCTCCCTGATGGTGCTGCCAGCTCGATCACCGCAAACCAGCTTCTTACAGGACCGATTATGAAAAGGAATCTATAATTAGAGCCGGTTGTCAACGCGTTTCTAAGAGAAAATGACACAAATCACATCAGGTTTTTACTCCTGTTTAGCTCATTCATTTGTAAGTCGGGTGATCCATAACCAGCAGTGTCCGTAAACTCTATTAAGAATTACTCTGAAACAGGCATAAATGAGGGCAGGCATCTGTTCCCTCTGCCAATAACTGCTCCTCATCAGCTAGGCCTTTGTTCCTAAGCCTCTACTTAGCTGCTAAACTAAATATGTGTGGGGATACACCCTTCTCACTTGTCATTCCTTCTGCTGTGCTTCATAGGACATACACCAGCCATCAGGGATGAAATGAGTTACGTTTCCGAACCCTCTCCGAGTGTCCCCTTTGCCATCTCGATCTATCTCAAGCCTGGCTGCTAACCTCTCCAGTGAAGCTTATTATATTTCTCCTACCAGGAGCCTGACTTGAGGTAGGTGTCTTTCTTTCCATTTCCCCTTGTGAACTACATTTCACTCAAATATGCCATTTCCATCACAAAAGGCCTAAGTTCACACCATTCCACTGAGACAGCCTATGCCTTTGTGGTTATCTAATAACCTCCAACTCACTCCCCATCCTTTCTTGAAGTTTATAATATCCAGCACTATTTGGGGTGTGACTTTAATGACTGACAATTGCAACGCTATCATTCAACCAACGTTTGATCAGTCAACACTGGGCCACTTGGTTCCTCTGGTTCCTCACCTCGAAGGACGAGTATCTCCACCCCCCCGTGGGATCCAGCACCACCACTCACAAGGATCTCAGTCTTAAGCACGTACATTCAGATCATCAGCTCCTGCCTCTCTGGGTGATTGTTCAGTTATCTCCTCATGCCCCGTGTCATCAGTGTGTTCATTTCCACGCAATCATTCTTATCCCCATGTAAACACTCTGCAATGTTTCTCACCTAAAGGAGAAAAGGAATTTCTTAATTCCCACACTCCCCTCCAACTCCTATTTTCTTATCAATTCACTTTATAGAAAAACTCATTGCAAGCATTATCTACAATCCCTGTCCAATTGCCCTCTCTAATTAATCCATTATACTTTCATCCTAATAACTCTGCCACGTAGGGGAGGGACAAGAAATATCTTACCATCGTAGCCAAGAATTTTTTTTTTAAATATGTCTTTATTGATTTCAGAGAGGAAGGGAGAGAGAGAAAGAGAGAGAAACATCAATGATGAGAGTCATTGATTGGCTGCCTCCCGCATGCCCCTGACCAGGGATCGAGCCCGCAACCCGGGCATGTGCCCTGACCGGGAATTGAACCCCAATCTCCTGGATCCTAGGTCAACCCTCAACTGCTGAGCCACGCCTGGCTGGGCGCCAAGAATTTTTATCTTGTCCATGGTTTTGGACCTCTCAGTAGACTTGACACAATCGGTTTTTTCCTCCCTGAGACACCTGCTTCACTCGGCATCCTGGTCACTACGCTCTCCCATCTGTACTCCTACTTCAAGGTCAGCTCCTCCTGAGTAGCTGAATTGTTGTTATTTTTTGCTTTGCTGAATTATCAGCAATAAGTTGCAAAAAGACTCAGTACTGTGCCTGTTTCCCCTTAACCTTTGTATTCTCTCCCTGCACCATCTTTTTTGTTTCCATGGCTTTATGTTCTTTGTATATGGTATTAGTGATCACAGTTTCTTTTCTCCAACCTGGATGACATTACCCAGGGCTCCAGACTCAGATGTTCAATTACTTACCTAGTATCTGTCTTTAGAAGTCTAATACATACCCCGAGTTAAACAGCCAGGACAGCTCTTGATTCCACCCTCAAACTCCCCACCCCCCACACTGGTCTTCTATTAATCAGTAAATACACCATCATTTACCTAGTTATTCAGTCTAAATATTTAGGAATCGCAGTTGCTCTTATTTCTTTCCCTCTTCATATCACATTCAATTTATTAATACTGTGGACTTTTCTTTAAAACATGCTATAAAGAGACCACCACTTTACAGCTGTTACCACCCTATGTCTCAATCACAGTTCTTGTGAAATACAGTTTCCTTATCGCTCTTTCTTCTTCCACTATCCTTACCTGACATTCGTCTTTAGCACAGCATTCCCCGTGATCTTATCTTTTTCAAAGGCAAGTAAAATCTAATATTTCCCCTTGCTCTATTCCCTAGATCAAACTTAGAAAATGCCAATTCTTTATCTTCCTATATATTGGCTGACTGGTCCTAGCTGCTGCTTACGTCTCTAAACCCACCTCCCACCACCTGTGTTTTGTGGCTTACATCTCTCCAAACTGACTGTCTTGATGTTTCCTCAAATATACCTTGTCTTTCTACTTTCGAGTCTTTCCATATCCCCCCTTCCTTGAAGGCTCTTTCCCTGGAAATTCACATAGTTCACAGCTCTTTTAGGTCTTTGTTCAGCTATATCTCAGAGAGGTCAGCTGAGCCCTGGCTCTGTTCTGTTCTTCCCTCATGCTTTTTTTAAAAAGTTGAGATAGGACTGCCTGCATTACAAATATAAAATATATAAAAAAATAACACATCAAAGATTTTGCTACATTAATTAGGGAAAACCAGTAAAATGTTGCAAGCAGTTTAAAGGAGAGTTCAAATTCTGAAATAAATTTATAAATAGATGCCAAACCAGTCAGTACACAAAGCAATAATCAATAGCATCCACCAGATGCAATGTATGTGCACTTTAAATGAACTGCAGTGCTTCTTAGTATATGTTTTCTACAGTTTAGAATTATAAATTAGCTCAAAGGCAATGAAAGGCAGAGATGACTTAGAAGAGGGCTCTGGCCCAGAACCTCAGGAATGTTTTTCCCGTTTCAACACCTTTCATAATGTGTTACTGTTCTCCTCTATACCTTTACTTTTCCCCCATTGAACTTATCACTTTATAAAAATATACTATACATTCACACTTTTACTGTCTGTCTTCCCCATTAGAACACAAGCTCCACGAGAGCACAAAATATAAAGAGGTCGTGGCACAGAGTAACTGCTCATATTGGTCAAGGATGAAGGAATGCATGTATTTTACAATTAAGAATTATCTGTAAATATATATTTTTTTAAAAAGGTAACTCATGACTTTCATCAAAATACAAATTGAATATATGTCAAAGAATCTATTAAACTCTTCGGTCAGCCAGTTAAAACTAGTCCCAAGGAGAATTCAGCGTAAACATTCACACATAGGAAACCAGGGATGCTGAAATGGATTGGTTATGGATGCAAAACTGGCTCCAGGGGATAAATCACACCTTGGTTAGACACATTCACTTGTATTTCGATGGCAAATAATCATTGGTGTTACTATCAAGTTTTTACAAGTTATAGAGTTTAAAAATAGCTCAAATATAAATAAAAGGGGGAAGGTAACCTGAAATACTGGACAGGACACCTGGCGATCTTTTACTTCATTTCAAAATCTTTCACAATTTTTTTCTAACGTAACATGGACTATAAAAATGTAAGAACAACATTAGCATGAGAATTATCCATATGTAGGGAATATACCTAAGCTCTGAATGATAGTCCCCTACCTAATTCTTTGTATTTCCATTACTGCATATTGATTATCAGACAAAATCTAACCAAGCCATAAGCTAAAAAAATATGATTATTTTTACCATTAATCTTGCCGAGGATATGACTTTATTGATTTGAGAGAGAGAGAGAGAGAGAGAGGGAAACATCAATGTGAGAGAGGAACATCAATTGGTTGCTCCCGTATTTACCCTGACCAGGGATCAAGCCTATAATCTTTGGGTGCACAGGACGGTACTCCAAAAACTGAGCCACGCTCCCAGGGCAACCTTCCATTTTTAATGTATGTTTGCTAATTATCTAAGCTGTCTTAGTTTACAGAGTAATTAAATCAAGTGTTCTAGTTTGGATCTCTGTAGAGACTAGTCAGATTTTCTCTCATTTTTAGTTATTTTAATCCCTTAAGTCAGTTTTTCCTCTCTTGTGATTCTTGGCCACAAAGTATTGTGGCAAATCTTTTCCAGTTTTAGCATGAATCTATACTCATTGCAAATTGCAACTAACAATATAATGTAGTGTACTGAGTCAGAATTCTGGAAGTGGTTTATATGAGCACCAGAATCTTCTAATTAAAAATTGCAAACCTCCCTCTCCAAAGATTTATATATGACACAATAAAGAGGAGGTTTGGTTAACACTTTATAAATTTGATAAAATAAATTTATTATACATTTGACTGTCCATATGTATTCTTACCTATAGACACCTTCTTGTCAATTCTGCTAATTCTCCCTAGTGTACATTGCAAGTATCTGCTGATAAATCTAGATACTGATTTGTCTCTCATACTATTTTTTGCCTCACATTGCCTGACTGAGCTGTCAGCATATTATTTTAGGCCCTTCTTGCTGTGTCTTAGACTTTATTTTTGCATTGCCTCAAAATAGAGCTTTTGTTCACTGAATCTTTGTAACAACCTATAATGGCTTTTTGATGACATAAATCTGCCTCTAAATGTGGACACTGTTAAAAGTCTTTTCTTCAGTTAACTCCATTCTTTAGCTGGGGTGCCTCTGTTCTTTTAGCAAACGGCTATAATGCTAAGGGTCTAAAACACATGGTGAGGAGAATTTCTTTCTGATTGGAGTCCAGATGAAAGTAGAGATAATAAGAGCTGTGCCAAACCACTATTTTATCACACCTTATACATGTCCCAACCAACAGCAGGAGCTCAAAATCTTACAATGAAAACATCTTCCACTCAATACAGTATCAGTTATGCCATTATACCTTACAAAGTACTGGTCATTAACACAATTTACAAATAGAGCACCAAGTATCTTACAGATCACATTTGAACCATTAAAACATGTTCTGAAAATTCGAGTTTTTCCAGGACCATATGAATTTGTGTGATTTTCAGTGATCTTTCTATAATCTTTTAGCTTGCTACCCACTTCTCTTAAATATTGCAAAGAACATCAATAATGGATTTTTCTTGACCTTATATCTGTTTAATACTGATTTTAATCAACAATTGGATGCAAAGTTAAACTATAGAGAGATGACATGGGATATGATTGAATTATTATTATCAGACAATAACTGATGCAGGCCAAGGAAGCACATCTTAGTGTTGGAATATGACCTTTATAAATCAGTAACAGAACTCGTGCATGGTGAGGGTTAGAAATAAACAGTACTTGGTATTGACTTGTGTGTGATTGCATGTATATGTGTATGTGTATGTGTGAGTACATGTACATACATGTGCTCATACTACTCTTTGACTGTCTTATACACTTCATCCATCATAATAAAATTCCATAGCAGTCCCAATACATTTACGTAAGTACATACTGATTTAATTTTCTATTTTCTAATCAATAATACTTTTCATAAGCGTGTAACTGTGTGTATATGTTTAGATTTAGATATGGATATATTTGTTTCTTCAGAGTTGCTAAAAGTGGCTTTTCAGCAGCAATTGATCTAAAACTCTTAGAAGTTACCTGCAGGATGTTGAAGTAATAAAGTCAGACACTATATACACCACAGAGTTTCTGATTTTAATGGTATAGTGCTCAGCATTTTAGTGTTTTGTCATCCTTCCATTAGGTTTCTTTTGTCTTTCACCATTTAAGTCTGAGTAGTAAGTATTAGAAAGAATATCACCTAATAGGTACAAGATGCTCTGTGAGTAAAAACACCATGATGATGAAACAGCAGCTCCTCCAGGAAGCTTTGCCTGACATTCTCTCTGAGATGTCATGACACATTTTACATATAACTGCTTGCCTGCGGGCCTGTGACCCTCAGGGGAGCAAGTTCTTTGGAGTATAGAATCTGGGCTTTTACGTCTATTTCCTCAGTTCTTAGCATGCTGCCTACTATATTTTCTGCCTACTATATTCTTTGAATATAGTGCTCAGTCTATAATCTCTGAATGAACAGGAAAAAGGTCACGTAAGAGAGTAGATCAAAACGATTTGCCTAAAGAATCAGCCTTACACTCAAGATGAGAACAATCATTAGGACTGATAAATATAGACCTCCGTTAAGCATTCCGCCTTAAAATAATTTGAACAAAGATAAAGAAAACACCCATGATAAAAATTAATATAAATACAATAGGTACTACATAGGAACAAGGGTTGAAGGTGTTTTTCCTAATTCAGAATGAAATACGACACATTTCAGATCCTTATTAAATATATTCCATGTTTGGTGTGCACCTTATGGGATTGATAAAGAGCCCTGATAATTATTAAAGACAAAGAAGATGGGATACATGAGTGTCAAGGAAGCAGAGCATACAAGTGTAAAATAATCAGCAGGCTATAGAAAATGTGGACTTTGGAAAGAAATTGCATATCAGTAATAACTGAGTTGGTTCTTTTCTTTGTCATAACATCTACTAATCTGATTACTAAGGAGACAGTTAGATGTACGTGTTTTTACCTCAGAGAAGTCAATGAAAAGATTATAGTGCCAGCTCTTGAGGAAATACATGGTTGGAGTAGGAAACCAAGTATGTACGTTCTTGATTTGATGTAGTGAAAGTTAATTTCCAAAGAAATAGAATGCAAATGCGATGCTGCCAAGATTCTGAACTGTAGTATTGCGCTCGGCGTTGTGATAACAGATTTTTACAAGGTGTCGCTGAGCTGCTGTTATGGACCTAGAATTATCCAGATGTGCTGTTTTTTCCTTTACATCTCTGTATATCTTTTGTGTTCTGTGTCTATCTCAGTATCTTCCCTGTACATGTGCACACAAGCGGGATTGCTGCATGTGTGTATAAACCCATGTAAAAGGCCACATGACAGATTTTCATATACATATTTATGTTTGTACATTTAATAAAATACTTATTTAATGTGAAATAGGTGCTAGGCATTAGATAAAGCCACAGAGGGAAATAAGATAGTCTGGCTTCGTGGAGCTTGGTGTCAGTGTGGGAAGATGGATGTGTTAAAAAGCCTCAGAGCAGTCAGCAAGCCAGCTTTGTAGGAACTGATAACGATCTACTGAAGGCCAGGAAAGGGACTGCGGCAGGGTATTTGTGGGAGTCAGGAAAGGCTTCAGAGACATTCAAGCACAGGAATGCAGTGTCCAAGAAAGAGAAAGCGCCCGCAGGGCATAAAAAGAAAAGAGCAAGTGTCAGGTAAGAGAACAGCGCTTTGCTAAGGCACGAGAGTGAATCGAGTTCAGGGAATCACATGCAGAACAACATGACTGTCTATTTACAGAAGCCTACAAATATGTACACTTCAAATATATGCACACATGCTGATTTCTTCCCCTCCAAGTTTGAATGTGCACCTTTATTTTCTTTCCCTAGTAGTAGGAAGAAAAAAAATGCCATAGTTTTCAAGGACATACAGAAGAAACCTGGCTACTGCTTCCTCCAAGCAGTAAAGCAACAGAGCAATATAATTCAATCCAGCAGCTACAGGATACTCTGCTTCCCTCCAGTACTCTATAAAGCATGTTGCCTATTTGCAAGGGAGGTGTTTCACTTTCAAATTGGGTTCTCCAGCTGCTCTCATAAAATGGAGGCACTTCATGCTTGAATTCTATTCACCTATATGTTTACGTATTTATTTATTTATAATAGCCACAGTGGTTTTTCCTTATTTTTCTTAAAAAATAAGGAAAAAAAAAATCACAATGGGGGATCAAATAAAATAAAACCATGATTTTCTAGTTTCAGCTTTATTTAGTAAAGCATTTTGTCATTTCTTTCTAAACACTTTAAAAAGCATTTACATCTCCAATGACACCCAAGGTCGTGTGAATCTCTGCAGGCTATTTTTGATGGAATTCTTTTCACTAGGTCTGACAGCAGAGAATGTAGCACTGAATGGTCACACCTCACAAATGTAATCTGGAGTGTTAATTGGAAAGGACCTAGCCGACCCTTTGATTTCTGCTCTTTAAGAACTGGTGACAGGGTGTCCCATCCTTCCTTCTGAAGTCTAGTGGACAGAAAAAGTGAGGATCATAGGGGATCTGGCTGTGGGGGAGATAGATACATAATATGGGAGACAGAAATCGAAGAAAAAGTTGTGATTGCTTGGTGAAAATAAATGAACACAAATTATATGACCACTTTTGAAAGTTTAAGCAACTGATCTAGGAACAGCTGGAACTATCCAGTTTCTATTCGGAATGTCTTTAGATAAAGTGAAGAAAGGAAACTTCTAGGAAAATCAAGCAAAACAAAAGAAGGAGACTTGTAAGTTCTCAGCAGAAAGTCTAAGGGTATGAAGGAGGCACCTGATTTCGGATTGCAAAGTACCAACCTATATTCTGAAAATAAGAGTTAACACTTATTAAGTGAATACAAATGTCACTTTGCAAGAATCAACAGTTGAAATCTCTTAAAACCTTCTGAAGTAGATGACAAATATCAGCTTCATTCTCTAGAAAAAGGAACAAAAACACAGGCAAGCAAATTTAATTCCACAATTGACTCAGGCTGCCTGAGACTGATGACTGGGAAGGATACAACTACTTAGTTTTCCAAAACAAGAACAGAAAAGCTTTTTATAAAACAAATATGTATTTCAATGACCACTTCTTTTAGTAAAACTGGGATTGAATTAAAATGGACTGTAAGGAAAATGCCAGCAATTTGAATGCTGACTAAACTTTTGATAGAAGCAATGGAGGGCAAAGAGGTTGATCAGTTGCAGATGCTGAGAGTTTGAGTTCAGTGAACTGAAAATTATCATTGATACCTCAGTGGCAGAGTTTAGAACCTTAATGTCAATGAAAAGCATCTTCATCACCATCAAGTGGAGTTGTTGCTGGCAGAAATGGGGTCCTTTCACAGAGTCGCAAGGAAAGCATTTCTGGGGACCCACTCATGGGAGAATAAGCTGGAGTGGTAAGATTTACTGGGATGCAAATAAAAGACTGTCCAAGTACCCCGTGTCTCATCTCCATCCATCCCACTGGGGCAGAAGTCTAGCTTGGTCTTCATTAAGCCCAGAAGAAAGGTCAGGGCCCAGAAATTTGGTGCCATTGGTTCAGTCCATGCTAAAGCTTAGCCCAGTTCTGTTTCTGTCTCCTATCAGCCAGCTTAACCTCTGTTCCCCACTGTGCTCTGGCCTGCCCTGCATTACTGATGCCAGGCTGGTGCTTGGAGCCTGCGCTTAGAGTCAGGTGGCTGGGAGTCCCATCCACTGCCAGGCCCCCTGCAGCTCCCGGGCAGTGTGTCTGCATGGTGGCCACAGAGAGAATGTATAAGCCAGTGGGCAAACCTGGCAAATGCGTGTTCCCTAGCCCGAGGCCTTTGTTAGGCCTGATTATTTAGGAAGGACCAGGCATTCTTGCAAACCAATCAATTTTCAAATCCTTGCAGGGCTTTTGCTGGGCAATCCTCCTAGCCAGTCTGGTCTTTGTCCCAGATTAGACACCTCTCCTTTATGGTGGCGTTTAGGCTCCTGCTGTGTATGTACCCGGCAGAGGAATTTGCCCTAGCTGTTCATCCCTTCTCCTCCTAATCCTGGCTAATGACCAGTAACAGATCCTTCATGCCAACTTGGGTAGGTCCTCCAGGGTAGAGGATGCCGTGGTCCCCCGGGGAGCCCATAAATGCTGCAGCTTCCTAGTGAAACAGGCTTAATGTCTGATTAGGCTCCCCAGTTTATTATGTTTAATGTCTGATTCCCCCTGTTCCCTTCATTTATTTGTAACTTTTAAATAATCATAAACTCCTAGATTTTGTGTATTTGATGTTTGAGTCCTCAGGATAAAAGCCCTGACTGATAAGTATCTAGCCTGGCCAGGATATCTTTGCTGAGTGACATTCACTATCTTCCAGAGCAACACTTTTCATCTTTAGAAAGGTCTATTTCAAATTGATTCTTTCAAAAAAATAAATAAATCTATTGTTGAAAGTATTACAGATGTCCCCTTTTCCCCCATTGACTCTTCCATCTCACTCCTGCCCCCTCCCCAGGCCTTCACTGGGCTGTTGTCTGTCCATGGGCTAGGCATATACACACATAAATTCTTTGGTTAATCTCTCCCTCCCCACCCTTCCCTCTGAGACTCATCAGTCTATTGCATACTTCAATACCTCGGCATCTATTTTGTTCATCAGTTGATTTTGTTCATTAGATTCCACACATAAGTGAGATCATGTGATACTTGTCTTTCTCTTTGAACCGATACCAGTTCCTCTGTAACATTTAAAATTGGAGACTATTCTCCTTTGGGTGAATAAGTCTTCTAGAA